>NC_086448.1:271875918-272239668 GCF_028390025.1 Pseudophryne corroboree | reverse complement strand
AGGGGGGAGGGGGGGGGGGAGCAGCGGGAGCCTAATAAGCTGTGGGGGAGCTGGTAATAAGAATAGAGGCAGCAGCAGAGGGGGGGGGGGGGGAGAAATGAACCTAGCTAGGTACAAAAGATGCCGGAGGGGGGGGGGGGGTGCAGCGGGAGCCCAATAGCTGTGGAGGCAGCAGCAGGTACTGATGAGATGCGGCCCGCGGGAGCCAGTGGCGGGATTGCGGGGGGGAGGGGGGGACGGATAACAATTTGCTCGATCTCCCGGAGAGGCGGCGCCCGATGCGGCAGCGGAGCGGACCAGGGCAGAGGGTGACTCCTTCATGTGCTGCCCTGACCTGTGTCAGTCACTTTGCCCAAATGCAGGGGTGAAGGGGGGGGGGGGCGCCCGCCGCGGGAGACGGAGACCATCGCGTGGGGGAGCGCCGGAGCGGCGGGTAGTCAGGACTGTCAGATCATAATGTGGGACGCACCGACCAGTCGCGGGATTGCGTGGGGGGGGGGGCGCGGATAACAATTTTCTCGATCTCCCGGAGAGGCGGCGCCTGATGCAGCAGCGGAGCGGACCAGCGACCAGGGCAGCGGGTGACTCCTTCATGTGCTGCCCTGACCTGTCAGTCACTTTGGCCAAATGCAGGGGTGATGGGGGGGGGGGGGGGGACGCCCGCGGGAGACCATCGCGTGGTCAGCTCATAATGTGGGACGCACGGCACCGACCGTCACCCGGCAGGACCCCGGACTCAAGAGCGCAGGTGGCCGCGGCAGCAGGCTGGCTGCACATTATAGCAAATTGTCTGTGGGCTATGATCGCAGAGCCTAGGTGGGGGGGCGGCGGCACGGCAGGGTTGAACGTTGAAAAAGAACTGAACTGAAGTAGCTAGGGCGGCACACTCACGTTTGAAGGCAGTGGCAGACAGTCAGACGTGGTGGGCCAGGCGCCAACGAGCTGCTCCGAGGAGTGTGTGTGTTCTCTTTCACGTTCACTTTGCGGTGCCGCCCTCCAGTGGTCGCCGCCCATAGGCAGCTGCCTAAAGCTGCCTAGTGGTAGCGCCGGCCCTGCCCCTTTCACATCTCCAGTGCCGGATCCCACCCGGGAATTGGAAACGGGTCCTTCCCGGGTGGAGTCCGGCATTGGCCTCTAACAGCAGGTTTCCCGACTCAGCAATATGTCGGGTCGATTGCCATAGTGGTAGAGGGCGGAGGCGACGCTGGGAGATGAGCTCATCTCCGCGCCGCCTCTCCCTATGTAGTAAACGGGTCCCGGGTCGCATCGACCCGGGAACCCGTTCACACTGCCACTGACCCGATATTCAACCCGGGATTGACCCTTCTTATTACCCTGGTTGAATTACCGGGTCAGGTGACCCAGGAATTCTCTATGGCCCCTTTCACATCGCACAGTGACCCGTGTCGACCCGGCAATAATCCGTGAAAGGGGTACTACAAACATTGGATTCAGCTCTTTTGTGGGCTAAACCAGTAATAAAAATTCAGCATTTTTATTCACTAAAGCAGTGGTTTCCAAATGCGGTCTTTGGCACCCCAACAGTCCGGGTTTTAAGGATATCCTTGCTGAGACACAGGTGACTTTATTAGTACCTCAGTCAGTTTGATTATACCATGTTTACACAAACAGGGATAGCCCTAAAATGTGGACTGTTGGCAGGGGCGCTTTAAGAGAGGATGAGGACCATGTTTTGGAACCACTACCGTTACACTAATGACTAGTAACATTGCTGAGGTATGAGATACTTTGTGCCTCAGTCATAATATTGGTTTAGTATATATAATGACTGTCTCCTTTATGTTTTATTCTGGCGGGAACACTTTCATCCCAATATTATTATTATTATTATTATTATTATTATTATTATTGTTATTATTATTGTTTACATCCCAAATAACCTGATTTAGTCAGGACAGTGCTGATTTGAGGGCTCTGTCCCGCCATCTCAACCATGGGCTTCTTTGTTCCTTAGATTAAAAAGTTGAGTGGCATCCATACAGAGCAGTGGTGAATGGGTACCACATTCACCAGTGACAGATGAGCACAGTGATGAGTGGGTGTTTGGAGGGGAGGGAGTAAGGGGAAGCCTAGTGCAATGCACACTGAGAATATAGCAATGCTTTTATAATGACCTTTTTTACTGACTGTCAGGGACGCATGCAGTGTGGGTCTCTCCCTGATTATCTCTACTGAGGGCACACATAATGCCATTCTGAGGTGGCGTTATGTATTAGAAAGAAGCTTTGCTTGTACGCAGCACCCATTGGAACTGCAGAACTGTTATTAGAGAAAAAAGGCAGAACATATAGTAAAAGCCTTCATTTTGTTTACTAAATAAACCCCTTAGTCTTTGAATCAGCCCCTCGAACGGCTTTAGTGTTGAACGGCTGGATGTGTCCAGTTTACCTATATCAGGGGTGGCCAACCAGTCAGAGGCAAAGAGCCAGAAAAGATCTGTAGTCAAGGGTAAGAGTCAGTATCATGCGTGCGCACAAAAATGTGGACGTGGCCTAGTTTTTTTTGTGCACACCTCTTTCGGTATGACGTTTGTAGGAGTATGACCTTGTGTCTTAACCCCATTTTTAGTCATGTTGTACAGTGGCACATACATATAATGCCCCAGTACATATAAAAATGCCAAAAAGTGGGTGCCTCCACAGTGCCAGATACATATATGTCCCCACAGTGCCAGATACATAAATGCCCCCACAGTGCCAGATACATATATGCCCCCCAGTGCCAGATACACATGCCCCCACAGTGCCAGATACATATATGCCCCACAGTGCCAGATGTATATATGCCCCACAGTGCCAGATAAACATGTCCCCACAGTGCCAGTTACATATATGCTCCACAGTGCCAGATACACATGTACCCACAGTGCCAGATACACATGTCCCCACAGTGCCAGATACATATATGCCCCCAGTGCCAAATACACATGTCCCTACAGTGCCAGATACATATATGCCCCACAGTGCCAGATACACATGTCCCCACAGTGCCAGTTACATATATGCCCTACAGTGCCAGATACATATATGCCCCACAGTGCCAGATACACATGTCCCCACAGTGCCAGATACACATGTCCCCACAGTACCAGATACATATATGCCCTAGTGCAAGATACACATGCCCCCACAGTGCCAGATACATTTATGCCCCACAGTGCCAGTTACATATATGACCCACAGTTCCAGATACATATATGCCTCCAGTGCCAGATACATATATGCCCCCACAGTGCCAGATACTTATATGCCCCCAGTGCCAGATACATATATGCCCCCAGTGCCAGATACATATATGCTCCAGTGCCAGATACACATGTCCCCACTGTGCCAGATACATATATGCCCCACTGTGTCAGATACATATATGCCCCACAGTGCCAGATACATATATGCCCCACAGTGCCAGATACACATATGCCCCCAGTGCCAGACACACATGTCCCCACAGTGCCAGATACATATATGCCCCCAGTGCCAGATATGCCCCCACAGTGCCAGATACTTATATGCTCCCAGTGCTAGGTACACATGTCCCCACAGTGCCAGATACATATATGCCCCACAGTGCCAAATACACATGCCTCCACAGTGCCAGATACATATATGCCCCCAGTGCCAGACACACATGTCCCCACAGTGCCAGACACACATGTTCCCACAGTGACAGATACATATATGCCCCAGTGCCAGATACACATGCCCCCACAGTGCCAGATATATATATGCCACCAATGCCAGATGCATATCTGCCCCACAGTGCCAGATACATATATGCCCCCAGAGCCAGATACACATGCCCCTCACAGTGCCAGATACATATATGCCCCCACAGTGCCAGATATACCCCCAGTGCCAAATACGCATGTCCCCATGGTGCCAGATACATATATGCCCCCAGTGCCAGATACACATGCCCCCACAGTGCCAGATATGCCCCCAGTGCCAGATACACATGTCCCCACAGTGCCAGATATGCCACAGTGCCAGATACACATGTCCCCACAGTGTCAGATATGCCCTCAGTGCCAGATATGCCCTCAGTGCCAGATACACATGTCCCCACAGTGCCAGATAGGTCCCCAGTACCAGATAAACACGTTCTCACAGTGCCAGATACATATATGCCCCCAGTGCCAGATACACATGATTCCACAGTGCCAGATATGCCCCCAGTGCCAGATACACATATCCCCTCAGTGCCAGATGTGCCCCCAGTGCCAGATACACATGTCCCACAGTGCCAGATATGCCTCCAGTGCCAGATTCACATGTCCCCACAGTGACCCCTCCCCCCCTCTCCCAAGTGCTGCTCACCGCGCTGCTGCTCCTGTATGTGAGGGCCGGGAGGAGAGCGCAGCCTGCGCCTCTCCTGCCCCTCAGTCTCCGGTGGTGGTGTCACTCTTTTTCCAGTTATGCGCCGGTCCGTGAGCCAATCAAAGCTCGCAGCCAATCAGGAGCTTTAGCTGCTGGTCTGCGTGCTCTGATTTGCTCACGGACCCGCGCCGTCAGAAACACTAAGAAGTGTGCCGGGCTGCCTATCGGGCAGCGGGAGGCGGGCTGCGGGAGCCGTCTGAGGCACGAGGCGCATGCGGAGGAAGAAAGCCGCATGCGGCTTGAGAAACGCGGGTTGGCCAATGCCGCCTATATCATTTCCAGGAGATTTATAAAATGTGTAGTTTCAGCTGTACTAGGTACTGATTTATAAATGTCCCTCATTGTATGTTTTCAGCACTTCCTCCAATTTTACCTAAAACAGAATATTTGGCTCATGTCTTATCATTTCAGTATTGGTATGCTGAATTAATGACTGCTTTCATTGTGTTTTTATTTGCTTATGGTGTCAGAAGTACTTCCCTATATTGTATCTTTGGAATTTCACAAAAGCAACATTGTTTTGTAATCAAATATTGAAATATTTTATGAGAAGCTGCTGACTACATGTACTCAGAGAGCTCCAGAAAAGGCTGAATATAATTTAGATGAACAACTCATTAATGACCTTGACCTTGGATTGTAGTCTACTTATATTTGGGGATTTGTAAGATTTAGAAATTACCAATCTTATTTGTTTGTGATTGGTTTTATACATAATTCTATTACAAGCGTACAATAAATTATACCTTTACATTTTTAATGAATGATGATTTGCTTAATGCAGTTACAGCAGTTGTGCTTTTTAAGGTCAGCTTACTTAGGGTGTTTACACTTTGCGCTTTCCATGCATATGTGGTATGTTGAGCTAGAAGTATATACAACACATGAAATAATGGTAGATTTTCTGCTTACACTGATATGTTTATCACATCAGCAGAGCCATTAAATTATTAATCTCAAAATTACCTTTCAATGCAGAAAAGTCTAAAAATGTTATCCCAATTCAAGATTAAAAGGATAGTTGCGGCTATAGGCCAGAGTTATGTAATGTCTTCATAGGCATGTAACATGTTTGGCAGATTTAATGATTTTTATTCATATTAATGGTTTAGTTAATCTGTTAGAATAACTTTGCTTTCCAGTTTATTGAGTTTATTTGTGTTACTAACCACAACACAGTGGCACGTAAGCTTCTGTCAGCTCTGCTCATTAGGATGAAGGGTCAATTACTTGAGTGCCACCCACTGCTATGGCCCAGTTGCTGATGTATATACTACTGATTAGTGAGTTTAAAAGCTTGATGTTATTATCATTTGGATATATACTGTGTGTGTGTGTGTGTGTGTGTGTGTGTGTGTGTGTGTGTGTGTGTGTGTGTGTGTGTGTGTATATATATATATATATATATATATATATATATGTATATATATATATATATAGGTGGAGTCTCCCTTATCCAAAATGCTTGGGACCAGAGGTATTTTGGATATGGGATTTTTCCGTATTTTGGAATAATTGCATACCATAATGAGATATCATGGTGATGGGACCTAAATCTAAGCACATAATGCATTCATGTTACATATACACCTTATACACACAGCCTGAAGGTAATTGTAGCCAATATTTTTTGTTATAACTTTGTGCATTAAACAAAGTGTGTCTACATTTACACAATTCATTTATGTTTTATATACACCTTATACACACAGCCTGAAGGTCATTTAATACAATATTTTTAATAACTGTGTATTAAACAAAGTTTGTGTACATTGAGCCATCAAAAAACAAAGGTTTCACTATCTCACTCTCACTCAAAAAAGTCCGTATTTCGGAATATTCCGTATTTCGGAATATTTGGATATGGGATACTCAACCTGTGTATATATATATATATATATATATATATATATATAGCGCGTCCTATTGGAGAAAGAGCGCTATATAAATAAACTTATTATGATATATACTACACACACTTAACACACACACACACACACACACACACACACACACACACACATATAAATATATTATATACAGTAGAGCTCCTTAATCTGGCCTTGATGCCTGTACCCAATTAAAGCAGACATTTTGTGAGTTGAAATATCAAATGCTGGTCTCCTAGAATAACCTCTGTAATGAGGTTCATCATGGTGTTGCCCTTAGCAGTCACCGTTGTATGCTTACTGCTTACTTAGTTGCCCAAAGGTCTTATGCACATGGCAGTAGAGGACTATTGTAGAAAGATGCTGGCACAGAAAATTTAGTAGACCTTTGACGACACCTAATAAACTATGCACTAATGTCTGTAATATATAGATACTAATTGATGAAAGACTAATCAAGGTACGAAGGTCCAGCTGGAGACGAGGGCAGGTACAACCGAACATGGGTCAAAGGTCAGGGCAGATGAATAGCAAGAATAGTCCTATATCCAGGCAAAGGGCAGGTGGCAAACAACAAAGTAGTCAAGGCCCAGGCAGAGTGCAGTTGGTAGTTTCATGTCCCAATCTAAGCAGAGGTCAGTGAAGCCAGAAAGCTGGAAGATCCAAAACTATGCCCAGGATATCCTAGAACTGAAATAGCTCAATATAGATGCACTGCACCAACAACAGGCAGTGAATGAACTGATGCTAACTTAGAAACATTTGAAATGAACAGAGTATCAGGGCATAAGTACAATGCACAGTGGAAAACTATAGCAGAAGTATAAAACATTAACATAACACCATAGAACTGAGTAGGTCAGGTCAAATATCTGTAGAAGCAGGCAGCTTTTACAATGCTTAAAAAAGTGACCCTGCAGTCAGATTAATGTGGCAATTAAACACATGATTATTACGTTAAACTACCAGCCTGGCTACTGGGAAGAGCAATATATTGGAAAGCAGGAACTTGTGCCTGACACTGAAACCGGGCGTTCAACCCATTAAGTAACTAAAAATGAAAAACCTTACCAAGACATCAGTCAGGAAGCACCATAGTTACTGCCTTAGTGATGTCACTAGCTCCTAGTGAACTGATAGGCTACATATTGGTTCTGCCGATAAAACACCTGCACTTTTTTTGGTTGAAGATTATACACTTTAGCTTTAAACAGTTTGGGTAATTAATCAAATGTACTAAGTTTGCTTACTGTGAAATCCTCAAATATTACCTATTATTAATATATGTAGTATTAAATAAGAGATGGCATCTCAAAACACAATTTATTAAAATTGTGGTGACTGTATCAAACCTATTATTTTAATGACACTTGTGTATTATATACATACATTTCTTTCAAATATAAAACAGTTATTACAGTTTGCTTTGTAGGCATCATTCTCCTAAATCTAGTTTCTTCAGATTGCTCCTGGGTTCAGCCAGGCCATTCTACAGTTCATTACAGATCTGCCTATTATGAAGGGAGCATGTGTTTTCTTGTACTGTGAAGGTCAGAGTTGTAGGGTTATGTAAGTATTAATGTAATCCTTTCTATATCCATTGTAAAGCTATCTACAAGATGGAGGAAGCATTATATTCAGTATTTGCATTGTGTGGCTTCTACAATACAAAAAAAAACAAGTCACAACAACCTCTGTCTGCTGTAACAAAAGAAAAATCTGTACAATTGTATGTGGCTCTAGTGTGACTTCTTCTGTGCATGTGTTACTGTATATATGTTGTTTTTTAATGAGTATACCTTCCAAATTTCAATTAAAAACATTAATAAAAGTCATGCCATGACCATACGATCTCTACACCAAATGTTATACAGTATGTGCTAACTTTTTTGTAAAAGGAGGTGTTTCTAAAGCTGTCATTCAGTATATGATCATGTTGTTTTGTGTGCTGTAGAGACGTAACTTGAACTAAATCCCTTTACTATGAAACATAATCTCCTCCATCATAGGGGTACATTTACGAAGGTGGCAGTTTTTAGAACTAGTGATGTTGCCAATAGCAATCAATCAGATTCTATGGGCGGGATTCAATTCTTTTCACCCCTTTCCACACCTGTTCTGTTTCTGCCCTCGGGGGCTTGGTATCATTATTTCAGCTTGCTACACCCGGAGTAGGGAGGCACCCAACCCTTTACACAGCTAAACCTGATCACTATGGGTGCAATATACGCAATAACGGAGATCATTTTAGAAAGGAAATTTGGCGTGATATGTCATTTGAATCTCACCCATTCTATTATCTTCTAGAGGCAGCTATAAAAAAGTTAGGTAGAATCTGATTGGTTGCTATGAGCAACATCACCAGTTCTAGAAAAAACCTCCTACCTTAGTAAATTTACCCCATAGAACATTTTTGACCCTTTCCCTTAATTCACCACAAATACTGAGGTCACTAGATTAGGAATGATAAATAAAAGCTTCCTTTGAGAAGTAAAGGAAGGGGGTCATGACTTTATACAGGCGCAGGACTCGCACATCATTTTTCCCTTTTTCTGTTGCACTCAGAAAGAGATTGTCAGAATAGGGATTATTAGCTCCTCTGTCTGTGAAATATTCACTGCACATTTCCCCATGAGTGTTCTGTTCAGAGAAGAAGAGAGAAGTTTATTTCCATGGTCTATAATACAATTCATATTTCTGTGTCTCATACAGTCATATCCACAGTGCTGTTTGTAGTTGCAGATGTCTTTTTTACAAGATGCCTACATGACAGAAATTCTGTGTAAAAACTGCATTACCTCTCTTGGTTAGGGATCAATGAGTTGACAGTCAGAAGGTCGATAATGTCTAGGTCGACAGGTTTGACATGAAAAAGGTCAATATGGCGTTTTAATGTTTTTTTGTGGGTATCAAAATGTTCCTTCCAGCACGTGGACCCCCAATTAGTGCATCTCTTAAAGCTCTGTTTCAGTTGAAAAGAACATTTGACTATGATCAAGCATAGTTGCCAAAATGTTCTGATCCATTTCCTAGAAACTGCATACTCTTGAATCCTGGCAGATGTACTTTGACAGATTGCTCCTCGGCTTCTCCAGCTGCTTTTCCATTAGTTTGATTAGGGGCATGACTTATATCTCTCTCTGTGTCTGAACTTTCTTAATTTGTTAAAATTTCAAGTGTATTGCACAAAACAATAGGGTTCTCCAGTGGGGATGCGGTTATTTGTCAGACCGCTGGTCTCAATACTGATGCCGGGATCCCGAATGCTGAATAGCCCGCCAGGAGGCATGCTGACCAGCAGGGACTATTCCCACTCGTGGGGATACCTAGGCCACACCCGTGAGTGGGTCTTTGGAGGATATCGAGGTGCACCCAAGGATAGCTTACCTGCCCAAACAAATTGTGGGGAAATTGAAGAAATTTAAAAACATGCTCTGGTGGGGATGGACGGATAGGTAGGGTCTGGGAGAGGTAGAGGAGCCAGGGAGAATGGTCATTTTAATTGTTTCATTCGCCCTATCTAGCATATAAATTAGTGGGACCATAAAGCAAGGTCTAACTTAATTTGGGAGAGTACACGAGGGAAGTTAACCTGAAAGAACTGGTGGTAATGCCTGGTTATGAATACACCAAGATATTTGATTTTTTGGAGATGACTATTGAATGGAAAAAGACGTTCCAAGGTGGCTTTATTATCTTGTGCTGTGTAAAAGTCAAGGACATCTGTCTTATCAAGGATAATCTTATATCCAGTAGAAATGTGCAGGTTCGTATTTACTTGGCTCTTAATGCCAAAATTAACGCAGGTTCGTATTTATCTGGATATTTCTTATTGGCTATCCAAAACACGTGACATCCAAGAGCCAGTAAGATGCCATTTTGAGATCTGGGTAAATCCAAACCTGTACTATTCTAATATCCAGAGAAGTGACTATATAGTCCACCTCAGACAGGGTTGGTGGGAGTGAGGTAAGCGGATTTGTAATAGCCAATAATACTTCATCCACATATAAAGCCAATTTATACTCCGTGGACCCAACCAAAACCAAACAAACCACAGATATCTCTGAATTACCATAGAATTTTAGCATATAATTATTAAAGAAGTTTGCTAAGTAAGGAATTAAGGTCTACACAATTTTTTTTGTAAGTATTATGCCGAAAACCCCTCAGGGGCAGAAGAACCTTTAATGGATTTGATAGCTCCTTGGACTTCGTCCTGTGTAAAGTCGTCATTTAGTGAGAAGAGTTGGGCCAAAGTAAGTTTGAGGAGAGGGGTACCCACTACTAAATGTGTCTCTAAATCGCTAAACTGAGGGGAGTCACGAAGAGAAGAAACCAGGAAATTATATAAAGAGATGTAGAATTCCCTAAGTTCATGAACAATTGCAATAGGGTCATAAGTGACAAATTTAGTATGTTGAATTCTGTCAGTCAAGCTAAGGGCTCTTTTCTGTCTCAGTTTTCTAGCCAACATAGAATCTGTCTTGTTGGCTTTGTCATAAAAATGCTGCTGAAGCTTCTGTAAAGTGGCAGCTGCTCTCCAGGAAAGTAGAGCATTTAGATGACCACTAATAGATTTGATCTGACTCTGCAAGGTAGTCGTCGGGTTACGTTTATGAATGTCTGAACGCACGGAGATCTGTTGCTCAAGAGGGGTCACTTCTGCAATCGCGTACTTATGAGCATTGGAAGCTAAGCTAATGAGTTGGCCACGAATGGTGGCCCTATGGGCCTCCCACAAAACTCCTGCTGCAACATCTGGTGACGAGTTCACTGTGAAATAGTCAGAGATTGCCTGTTTGATAAAAGCTGTCGGGTTAAGCATAGCATATCGCCTAGACGCCATTTACGGTGGGCGAGGGTGTTGTTGGAGTAGATCAAGGAGAATAAAGACTCCTGCATGTTCTGTCCACAAAAGGGGATGTTACCTCCCTGTGTAGTCTTTAGGGTCAGCGAGTGAGAGACAAAAATCATATATATGAGCGAGTGCATGTTACATGGTATAGTCACGTGAAGTTGAAGGCATCAGGAATCGTAAAGATTGTGTTGTTTCAGCAGGAAAGTTAAAATCAGGGCGTTCTTGGAAGGAGGGGTATTTGATATTAGTGCGGGAGATGGAGCTCTAGCAAGAGCCGATTAAGGGTTATATTAACATCTGTGAAGAATGAATTGTAATGACTATGGGTAGTACTTAGAAATGGAATAAGAAAGAGTTTACATATACCAATTAATTGGCTTCACATATTCATCCTTGCTGCTTATTGGTGATGACATCAAATGCTCACATTATTCTCAAATCTGATGCTGATGGGTAGCTTTATCTTTGTCTATTCCATGAAACACACGTGTCTACTCTCTAATACTATGTGCAGTCACTATGACGGTGTGCACACTAGAGCATTACCTGGATAATTTAGATTAGCACTCCATGCCCTACGGAACAGTCTGATCTGAATAAAATAGTATGCCTACTGCCATAAAGCTTCTCCATTATATTATGGCTGTTCATAAATTGCATAAAACTTGGCAGGCGCAGAACTCTTACTCTATTCCCAGAACTTCGCGTCCTTGTCTGGGCTTTTCTTTTGGGCAGCCCTCACTGTTATTCTTCTGCCAGAAAGATCAGAAAAGAATCCTGAGGGAAACAGAGCAATTCTCCTCTCATTCAGAAGAACAGCAGAATAATTTCAGTTAGTAAGCTCTTGGAGGCTGCCCAGCCATATGCCTAGCTCCCGAAATATGCAAAGGGACGGCTTTTCAGCTTAAATACCACGGTTAAGTCTTTAACAAATAATTTGTACTTAATTTGAATTACTTTAATGGATTTTACAAGTTAATTGTGCTATATTTACTAACAGATGCCATTTCATTTATTTTGCTTTCTACATAGCATTTTTAATATGTAATTGTATATTCATGTACTGTTTTCTATGTAGCACATATTATCTTGCACAGCAATGTACACAGAATTGTTCCAGTACAGTTTGCATGTCGAATCAATTGTTTTTTAGTTTTTTTTTACGTAAATTGTTTTTATTGTGAAAATAGACAAACAAGTTGTATAACAAAATTCTGACAGTAGGAGACCGAATCCTCACAGGGCAGATATAGCAATATATCACAACTTAGTCTCCTAAAATATAGAGAAGCATCGTCTATTTTCAATCTGAGCAAATGTATAGGGATAACATTAGAATATGACAGTAGGAGAGGAAAGACTAAGAAGAAAGAAAAAGGAAAGAAAAGAATAGAGGGGGAAGAGAGAGGGTAGAGATGCAAAAACTAGGAGTAGATAAGCGTATTCCAGGTGAGCGAATGGGCCTCACAGCAAATTAGAGGAGGGGTAAAGGCGCTAAGTGATCTAGAATGCGGTGGGAACTTATCCGAATTATTAGAGGGGAGAACTCTAAACAGACATGTAAGTCCGATATACAGGTGTCCCCTTGAAATCATACCAGGGAAACCAAGTGGCTGTAAAGTTAACGGATCTACCCAATGAGAAGGAGATAAGGTCCTCCATATCCAAAAAGTAATCAATCCTGTTAAACCATTGCTTGATTGAAGGGGGGGAGGTCAACCTCCAAAGGATCGGTATAACGGCCTTAGCCGCATTGCTAAGATGTCTCAGTAGTGAGCCCTTATATGTGTGGGCACCCACCAAAGTGAGGTTGAGGAGCCAAAACGCCGGGTTTTTAGGAACTACATCTCCCAGTATCAATTCCGAACATGCAAAGACTTCCCTCCAAAAGGAAACTATAAGAGGGCATTCCCACCATATATGCAAAAAGCTCCCCGGGCCTCCCTTACATCGCCAGCAAAGGGTCGAGAGAGTAGGAAACATCTTGTTAAGCACTAAAGGGGTCCTATACCATCTATACACAAGTTTATAAAGAGTTTCCATCGTAGATGAGCATAGAGAGCTAGCCTGGGTATTACGGAAAATAGATTCCCAGTTAGATTGTAGCGCCACCTGCGGCAATTCCCTCTCCCAAGAACTCATAAAAGTAGGGGGCTGCGGGAAGAGATCTTCCATGATAAGCACATAGATTTGGAATATGGTGTGTGTAGGAGGTCGTGGGGAAATGCACAGTTTTTCAAAAGCGGTAAGCTCTCTAGTTATGTCAGAGAGATTCTTGGAAGATGATAAGAAATGGTGAACCTGAAGAAATTTCCAAAAATCGGGATTCGGAATGTTCCAATGAGATTGAATATCTGAAAATGAGCGCACCCTGCCCGAACTCACCAGCTGACTGACCCTGAAAAGCCCAACCCCGGCCCATAAGGTGAAGGCCGCTCCTTGAAGGCCCGGGATAAATTCAGAATTAAAAAGAAAGGAAGTTAAGGGTGACCATTTGGAGGATATGTGGCCTCTCGGCCTAAGCTTTTTCCATAATTTGAGCGTGGGAGATACTGTGGGGTGGGAGACCTGCGGGAGGTCAGAAAGCCACGGCATGATTTCTATATAATGTGATAGACATCCCTCTTCCAGAAGTACCCATTGTTTACAGTCTTTTGCTCGTGTCCATTCTAGAATTCTATTTAAATGTACCGCATGGAAGTATCTAGGGATGTGTGGTAGCTGTTATCCACCCTGATGTTTCCTCCGAAATAATATGTCATGTTTAAATCTAGGTGTGTTGCTGCCCCAAATGAATGCTCGGATAAGACCCTGAATATCATGAAACCATCGAGGGGGGATATGTATGGGGAGGGTTTGGAGAAAAAACAATATCCTGGGTAAGGCATTCATTTTGACTACATTAATTCTACCAAACCAGGATAGTCGTAATCTCCTACACTTTTGGAAGTCTATGCGAAGCGTTTTCAATAAGGGGTTAAAGTTTAGAGGGAATATTTTAGATAGGTCATTAGAAAGCATAACCCCTAAGTATTTCAGCTTATGGTCATGCCAAGTGAAAGGGAAGGAGCTTTTCAAACCCGCAAGCACATTAGGAGAAGTAGTCAGGTTCATTGCAATGGATTTGGAATAATTTATCTTGAAATTAGAAAGGGCTCCGAACCTGTCAAATTCCGACATCAGATTGGGGAGTGAGGTGACCGGGTTTGAAATTAGAGCGAGTAAATCATCGGCATATAGGGCCAATTTGTATTCATTCCCCTTCACTAGCAGACCAGAAATATTTTGATTAGCCCTTATACTTCTAGCTAAAGCCTCCATACATAAAACAAAAAGTAGCGGGGATAGTGGGCATCCCTGCCGTGTGCCATTTGAGATAGTAAAGGGGTCAGATAAGGAGCCATTGATTTTAATTCTGGCAAAAGGAGTAGCGTAGAGGGACAGAATTCTGTGGAGACAGGCGTTGCCCAGCCCTAGATGTTTCAAAATACCAAACAGAAAGTCCCAGTCCACCCTATCGAATGCTTTTTCAGCATCAGTCGACAGCAAGATTGAGGCGGACGTGGATTGGTTGGCATAATGAATCATACTAAGTACCTTAGACGTGTTGTCTCTGGCCTCGCGACCTAAGACAAAACCAGCCTGATCCCCATGAATCAAATCTGGCAGCAAAAGCTTCAGACGATTTGCCACTAGTTTAGCGAAAGGTTTTATATCTATGTTCAACAGTGAAATCGGCCTATAGCTAGAACAGAGACTGGGGTCTTTACCTTCTTTGGGCAAAACTGTGACATGTGCTTCAAGGGATTGAGGAGAGAACTGCGATGATTCAGAAATGGCGTTGAAGGCTCTTGTAAGAACAGGGGTTAATTTCTCTTTGAAAGCTTTATAGTAAGCAATAGTAAACCCGTCAGGGCCCGGGCTTTTGCCGTTGGGCAAAGAGACAATGGCTTTCATGACTTCCTCGGTAGAGAAAGGAGCATCCAAGCCATCTGCATCCTCTTTGGATAGTGCCGGGAAGTCTAGAGATCTTAGATAGGCCGATACCGCTGCTCGATGGGACAATTTATCTGCCCTCCCATTTGGCCCAGAAAGATTGTATAGGGTGGAATAATAATCCTGAAAGGCTTTAGCAATTTTAAGAGTCTCATGTTGGGGCTGGCCTAAACTATCTTTTATTGAATGAATGAAGGTAAGTGCGCGTTGTGCACGAAGAGCCTTGGCCAGCAATTTCCCGGGTTTGTTGCCCCATTGGTAATATCTGCTTCGACACTTTCGATAAGAAAACTTAACCCTGTCAGAGAGTAGTTTATTCAGATCGGCCCGAGCGGTCTCGAGATCAGAATAGTGTTGGGGGGTTCGGGATTTTTTATGAAGAAGTTCTAGGGATTTTATCTTGGATAATAAGTCTTCTCTAAGTTTTTCCCTCTGTTTTTTTGCGGACTGAGCCCAACTGAATACACCCCCCCCCCCTCAGAACGCACTTATGCGCCTCCCACACAGAGATTTTGGAGACATCATCCGTGTCATTAGCGCTAATATAGGAGTCTATAGCAGAGTCAAGTTGAGAGCAGCATGCCACGTCTTGCAATAAAGTGTCATTAAAACGCCATGACCATTGACGACGTACGTTAGATGGTAGACGTATCGTGAGATTAACCGGGGCATGGTCAGACCACACAATTTGCCCTATTGAAGAGTCTGAAATTAAATGTAAATGTCGGTGACTCAAAAATAAATAATCAATTCTGGAGTACGTCTGATGGGGGTGTGAATAAAAAGAAAAGTCCACCTCCGAAGGGTGTGTCAGTCTCCATGAGTCAATCAGCTGGTGGTCAAGCAGGGTACGGCGCACCCTCCTATACTCCTCCGGTCTATACGCAACCTTCTTAGAAGTATCGTGAAGGGGGTCAGGAGTCCAATTTAAATCCCCGCCCATCACCACCACACCTTCAAGTAAAGGCTCAGCTGCTTCCAAGACAGATTTCAAAAAGGAAGGCTGCTTAGTGTTGGGGGCGTAAACATTTAAAAAGGAAAAACGTTGGCCATGGATATCACACTTAACCAGCAACCCCCCCTACCTTCAAACAGTCTATGAGAGGAAACATTAAGGATAGGCAGGTGGCGGGCCAATAGGACTGCTACACCCAACGTCTTTCCGGAAGAGTTATTGGCCATAAAAACATGAGGGTAATAATGACACTTAAGTGATGTAACGTTACCAATCTTAAAGTGTGTTTCTTGAATAAGGGCAACGTCTACTCTCTCGTCTCTAAGCCATTTGAGGAGTTTAGATCTCTTCTCAGGGATATTCAGGCCTTTAACATTAAGAGTAGTTATACGTAAATCATCCGGACCCGTCATAACTTAAACTTTAACAAGTTCGCTATAGACATCTCTACCATAAGTAAGGTGGGGAGGAAAAGGGACCCTAAGAAAGAACAGAAGCTTGGAAAAAAGATAAGAAAAAGTATAGAAAGAGAATGCAATGCGGAAAGTCACATCGCAAAATGAATTAATAACAAACCTCGTGGACAGCAATATGAGAAAAAAGACTGCTGCAAAAGTTATGGGAGTGGAAACCTGCCACCTACTAACCCAGAGAAACAGGGGATGCAGCATAGTGGGGGTCTTACGGGGGGCTAAGGACGGAGACCGTCCACAGCATAAAATATACTCAGTGCAAAAAATACACCTAGGAATAAGAATGAATACAATATGAAGAATATAGAAAGAGGCCTAAATACTGTGAAGAAACAATGTCATAGGTTAATTTGAATCATCCTGAATACGTTTCAAACACAACGTAATAATTACAATAACATTTTACCTATCTAAGTAAACCTTAACAAAGCAGAGCACATAATTTAGAGGCAAGTAGTAACACAAAAAGGAGGAGCCTTATATGCATCTGTAGAAACAGGAACTGATACATCAAATCAAACAAAAGATTTTCATCATGGAGGTTCCGAGGATTGCGAGCTAGAAGGAGGAGTCCCCCGCATACGCGGGGATCGCACTTGTTGCCACAAGTCATCTGGAGGGGTCACGGTTGTTATAGTAGGCTGATGGTGATAAGAGTCCCAGTCAGGTAACAATATAGGTGGTATGCCAAGAGTTGTGAGAAAAGCCGGGAAATCGGACGGGTTCGAGAGCACCGCCACTTTACCATTATGAGAAACCTGAAGAGAGAAAGGGAAGCCCCATCTATATTTCAGTTCAAGTTTCCAAAGGGTGTCAGTAAGCGGCTTCAGGGCTCTACGTTGTTGCAAGGTTGACCAAGCCAAATCAGGAAATAACTGAATCTTGTCACCCTGGAAATCTATATTATCCACTTGACGTGCCTTTCTCATTATCTCCTCCTTCTGAGCATAATAGTGGAGTCTACAGATCACATCTCTTGGCCTATCTGACGATAAGCCTCGAGGCCGAAGGGCACGGTGAGCTCTATCAAACATAATGTCCCCATTTGGATCCAAATCAATAAGCTCACCGAAGATCGTGGTTAGTGCATTCGTCAAGTCTGCTTGCTGTACACTCTCTGGGAGCCCTCTTACCCTGATGTTATTCCGCCTCCCGCGATTATCCATATCTTCAATGCGGGATTTGAGAAAGGCAATGTCACTCCTCTGATGAGAAATCACCTCTTGAAAATTGGATAGAGTAGCAAAGCTAGATGTCTCGTGTCATTCCAATACATCGACTCTGGTCGCAATTTGAGACATGTCCTGTTGAAGCGCCGTCACCTCACGTTTGATGGTAGACAGTAGGCGAGTCTCCAGAGCCGAGAAATCTTGCTTCGTAGGAAGTGACTTGACATGGGAGAGAATCTCGCTAATCTCTGCCGTCAGAGAGGAGGTTAACGGAGGTTGCGGGGTCTGGGGAGCCATCATGTCGTCCACCGGAGTATGTAAAATTGAGGAGTCCGAAACAGGCAGAGCGGTGGCCGGACCCGTTACCGTTGTGGTCAGGAACTGACGTAGATCCGACGAATGACGGGACGCCGATTTTGGGGTCTCGTCTGGCTTGGTCTTGGCCTTCGTTTTCTTCGTGCCTCTCACTATGAGATCGGTTTACAAAGAAAGGCGATGTGGTGTCACTCTTACATATCCCAGGTATTTTAAAAATGCGCGGACCGTCGCCGTGCAGTAGCCCCCCACGTGGCTTTAAGGATACATCAGGCTAGGAGCAGCATCACCCAAACGACCACTGGGGGTCAGCACATTATAATATGGAACTGCGGTCCGTGTCTGCAGTAAACTTCAGAGTATAAATGCAGTATGCAGGGAATTACTGGAGGTTACTTGGAATCTGTAGAACTATAGGAGGAGCCCCTCCCTAGTTGAGATGTCTAAAAAAAAAAACAAGGTAGACCCCTATGCACAATGCTGCTCTTATTCCCTCAGGCTGTTTTACTGTAGTGTGGGCATGCAGCCCTTATCCAAAATGGTGCCCCCGCCCTCACTTGCAGGGCCTTTGTTACTGGGTGTCTTGGGGCCAGCCACACGGGTCTAATCGTTGGTGGGAGCGGTAGAGCAGCGATCCCTCCACAGCCGCGGCTCCCTAATGAGGGGAGGAGGTAAGTGCAGCATGCGGCGCCCCCGGCGGCAGCCTGCCGCGGACGCGGCCGTCACCCGCAGCGGGTCTCCGCTCCGAGCAGCGCTGCCGAGAAGGAGCTTACCAGGTGATCTACCAGGCAGGGAGATGAGCGGGGGGAACAACAGCGGAGGCCCGCGAGTCCCGGAGCGCCCGTCAGCGCCGAGCACCTCACTTCCGGTCCGGGCCAAGCAGGAAATCGAGGCCCCTGCTTCAGGTGGATGGGTGGGCCGCAACCCGCACGGGAGCAGGAGGCCCCCGCCGGCTCCGCAAACCACCCCACCCCACACAGGGATGCACTCTGGGCCAGCGAAAAGGGAGTTGCCGCCAATAATGACCCCAAACTGGCCAGATAAACGGGTGTCACGTAGGAGCTCCAGGACACCACAGCCTTTCAATACAGCTGCCGAGCCACGCCCCCCCATCAATTGTTTTTTAGTTGCATGGGATGCTAGGAGACACTTGTCCAAGGTCACAAGAGGTGTACTCTGGTATTTATGATCTCCCAACAAGCCATTCTTCTTCTTATGATTATTGTTGTTTATTTGTGAGGCACGGCAGTGTTCGCAGCATCAGACTATGGGCAAAGCAGAACAAATAGAAAATGCGGATGTGTGTTGAAATAGTAGAGAGGGCCCTGCACGTTAGACAGTTTACAGTTATCTGCAAAAGTGTAAAGCTGAAGAGAATTGAGTGTGGCTAACAATGATATTAGAGACAGCAGTGAGGGTGTATGAGGTCATTATGAGAGAATACACAAGTAGTCGCTGAGGTGTAGGTACAGTGCATCCAGAAAGTATTCACAGTGCTTCACTTTTTCCACATTTTGTTATGTTACAGCCTTATTCCAAAATGGAATAAATGAATTTTTTTCCTCAAAATTCCACATACAATACCCCATAATGACAACGTGAAAAAAGTGTGTGTTTTTTTTTTTAGATTTTTGCAAATTTAGTATAAATAAAAAACTAAGAAATCACATTTACATAAGTATTCACAGCCTTTGCTCAATACTTTGTTGATGCACCTTTGGCAGCAATTACAGCCTCAAGTCTCTTTGAATATGATGCCACAAGCTTGGCACACCTATCTTTTGGGCAGTTTCGCCCATTCCTCTTTGCAGCACCTCTCAAGCTCCATCAGGTTGGATGGGAAGTGTCAGTGCACAGCCATTTTCAGATTTCTTCAGAGATGTTCAATCGGATTCAAGTCTGGGCCTCTCAAGGACTTTCACAGAGTTTTCCTGAATCCACTCCTTTGATATCTTGGCTGCGTGCTTAGGGTCGTTGTCCTGCTGAAAGATGAACCGTCGCCCAAGTCTGAGGTCAAGAGCGCCCTGCAGCAGGTTTTCATCCAGGATGTCACTGTACATTGCTACATTCATTTTTCCCTCTATCCTGACTAGTCTCCCCGTTCCTACTGCTGAAAAACATCCCCACACCATGATGCTGCTACCACCATGCTTCACTGTAGGGTTGGTATTGGCCTGGTGATGAGCGATGCCTGTTTTCCTCTAAACATGACGCCTGGCATTCACGCCAAAGAGTTCAATCTTTGTCTCAACAGACCAGTGAATTTTGTTTCTCATGGTCTGAGAGTCCTTCAGATGCATTTTGGCAAACTCCAGGCGGGCTGCCATGTGCTTTTTACTAAAGAATGGCTTCCATCTGGCCACTCTACCATACAGGCCTGATTGGTGGATTGCTGCAGAGATGGTTGTCCTTCTGGAAGGTTCTCCTCTCTCCACAGAGGAATGCTGTAGCTCTGACAGAGTGACCATCAGGTTCTTGGTCACCTCCCTGACTAGGGCCTTTCTCCCCCGATCACTCAGTTTAGACGGCCGGCCAGCTCTAGGAAAAGTCCTGGCGGCTCCGAACTTCTTCCATTTACAGATGATTGAGGCCACTCTGCTCATTGGGACCTTCAAAGCAGCAGATATTTCTCATACGTCCTAGAGGATGCTGGGGACGACATCAAGACCATGGGGTATAGACGGGATCCGCAGGAGACATGGGCACTCTAAAGACTTTTCATTGGGTGTAAACTGGCTCCTCCCTCTATGCCCCTCCTCCAGACCTCAGTTTTAGAAATGTGCCCAGGTCGACTGGATGCACTCTGAGGAGCTCTACTGAGTTTCTCTGAAAAGACTTATGTTAAGTTTTTTATTTTCAGGGAGATCTGCTGGCATCAGACTCCCTGCTTCGTGGGACTGAGGGGGCAGAAGTAGGAACCAACTTCCTAAAGAGTTTCATGGCTCTGCTTCTGGCTGACAGGACACCATTAGCTCCTGAAGGAAACTGAACGCTAGCCGTGCCTAGATGCTCACTCCCACAGCACGCCGTCACCCCCCTCACAGAGCCAGAAGACAGGCGAGTGTTAGAAGACAGATCTTCAATCAAGAAAGTGACGGCTAAAGGTACCACGCGGCTGGCGGGAGCGCAGCGCGCCATGTTGCCCACACATACACAGGCACTGCAGGGTGCAGGGCGCGGGGGGGGGGGGGGGTTGGGCAGCATGAAACCTATGGAAACTGGCATAAATAAGGGGCATAAGTTGCTGAGGCACAGTCCTACCCCCACCAGTATAAAAAATTAACTCATAAAAGCTGAGGAGAAACACACCATTGAAGAGTGGAGCTTCCTCCTCAGTCAGCCAGTACACTGCTCAGCGCCATTTTCTCTCTCTCCTCAGGCTGGTCCTCCTCCACTACTGAACAAGTATCAGGGTGCAAAACAGGGGGGGGCCACAGTGAATTTGGTGCTATATAATTTTGTGATTAACATTATCAAAGCGCTGAATGTCAGTGGGCATTTTGTGTTCACAGACATTGTGTTACTGGCGCTGGGTTGTGAACTGGCAAATCCCATCTGTGTCCCTCTGACAGATTTTACTGTGGGTCTGTCCTCAATAAGTCCCGGAGTGTCTGTGGTGTGTGTGTGCAGTGTGACATGTCTGTGGCAGGGAACTCTGTGGAGACATGTGATGTTAGGGACACAGAGGTGTAATATAACACCAAGAGCCTGACTGGGTGAAAAGGTTACATGATAGTGTGAATCATATCAGTAAGAGGTTGTACTGAATCTCATACAGAAAATGAAAATAATCTGTTGAAGATGTGATTTTTAATAGTTCTGCCTTTCATCCACAGGGACCTTTCTGGGTCACATACAAATTTGCACAAGTAGTACAAACTGATAACGACAAAGACTCTGATTCCTGTGTCGATACTAGTGATTCCAGGGGAATAGGTCCTAAGTTAGCAAAAAAGCATTCAAAATATATTTTAGCTATAAAGGAGGTGTTAGAAGTTACGAAGCCCCCTCTTTTACCACAAGGAGAGGGTTTACTTTAGTAAAGAAGTAATGTAATTTTCCCTCCACCTCAGGTCTGATTTAACCTGAAAATAAATGTCAGATTCCCAAAAGGAATTCAGGCAGCTTATCTTTTTCCAAAAAAGGTGGGAGTCACCCCGCATTTTAGACAGGGCCCTGTCATAAAAGAGAAAAGGTGTTTCTCCCTGCGCCTGGAATGGCTTCACTTAAGGAGCCGACAGACCGCAAGTGAGTGAGTTGATTTATTGATGTGGCCAATGGGACACTACTCAGGCCTACCATTGTCTGTGAGTGGGCGAGTAGTGCTATTGAAAAGTTAGACATTGACACAATAGATGGAGATGAGATACTCCTAACGTTAGGTCATATCAAAGACGCTGCTGCGTACGTACTAGAATCCATGAAATATATTGGTTTCTTGGGATCAAGAACCGCTACCATGGCAGTATCGGCTCGGAGGGCGTTGTGGATTCGCCAGTGGAATGCTGATGTAGATTCCAAAATAAAATATGGAGGCTCTCCCGTATGAAGGTGAGGCCTTGTTTGGTGATGGGCTGGATGCGTTAGTCTCGGCGGCTACCGCAGGTAAGTCGACATTCTTGCCTTATGCTCCTACACCAGCGAAAAAGACACATCACTCTCACATACAGTCCTTTCGGCCCAACAAATACAAAAAGGACAAAGGTCTCCCCTTTTTTTGCTGGTAGGGGAAGGGGAAAAGGAAAGAAATCCGCAGCGTCTCCCGGATCGCAGGAGCAGAAGTCCACCCCTGCTTCTGACAAATCTGCAGCATAACGCTGGGGCTCCCTTGCGGGAGTCCGCTCGGGTGGGAGCACGTCTGAAACTTTTCAGCCAAATCTGGATTCAATCTGGCCTGGACCAATGGGTCTTACAAATAGTGTCCCATGGGTACAAACTAGAGTTTCAAGACGTCCCCCCATGCCGATTTTTCAAATCGACCTTGTCAGCTTCTCTTCCGGGAAGAGAGGCAGTAACAACGGCAATTCAAAAATTATGTCAGGATCAGGTCATTGTCCTGGTACCCTTGGCACAGTAAGGAGAAGGTTTATTTATTCAAGCCTCTTCGTAGTTTCCAAAGCCGGACGGCTCGGTCAGACCGATTTTAAACCTGAAAATCTGAATCTCTACCTGAAAAGGTTCAAGTTCAAGATGGAATCCCTGAGGGTAGTGATTTCCAGTCTGGAAGAAGGGGACTTCATGGTGTCAGTAAACATAAAAGATGCTTACTTGCATGTTCCCATTTATTCTCCTCACCAAGCTTATCTGAGATTCGCAGTACAGGATTACCATTACCAGTTTCAGACGTTGCCGTTCGGACTCTCCACAGCACCGAGGGTATTCACCAAGGTGATGGCGGAGATGATGGTCCTCCTTCGTTAAAAAGGAGTCAATATAATTCCTTATCTGGACGATCTCCTGATAAAAGCGAGATCCAGGGAACATCGCACTCTCCCTGTCAATACTCCAACCACACGGTTGGATCATGAATTTTCCAAAGTCGCAGTTGGAACCAACGACAAGATTGTCCTTTTTAGGGATGATTCTGGACACAGAAGTACGGAGAGTATTTCTTCCAGTGGAAAAGGCTCTGGAAATCCAGAAAATGGTCAAACAAATATTGAAACCAACAAGCGTGTTGATCCACCAATGCATTCGGTTGTTGGGGAAAATGGTAGCGGCCTACGAGGCCATACAGTTTGGCCGATTTCATGCCAGAGTATTCCAGTGGGACCTGTTGGACAAGTGATCCGGATGCCACCTACACATACACCGGAAAATAATCCTGTCCCCCCAAAGCCAGGATTTCGCTCCTGGGGTGGCTACACAGTTCTCACCTACTAGAGGGACGCAGGTTTGGGATTCACGACTGGGTCCTAATAACCACGGATGCAAGTTTCCGAGGCTGGAGAGCTGTCACACAGGGGGAAAGCTTCCAAGGAAAATGGTCAAGTCAGGAAGCCTGCCTTCACATAAACGTTCTGGAATTGAGAGCCATTTACAACGGCCTTCTCCAAGCGGTACATCTTCTTCAAGATCCCGTGCAGATCCAGTCGGACAATGTAACAGCAGTCGCGTACATAAACAGGCAAGGCGGAATGAAAAGCAGAGCGGCTATTGCAGAGGTGACAAGGATTCTCCTCTGGGCAGAAAGACATGTTAGAGCTCTGTCAGCAATTTTCATTCCGGGAGTGGACAACTGGTAAGAAGACTTCCTCAGCAGACACAATCTCCATCCAGGAGAGTGGGGCCTCCACCAAGAAGTCTTCGCAGAGGTGACGAGTCTTTGGGGAGTTCCTCAAGTAGACGTGATGGCATCTCGTCTGAACAAGAAGCTTCAGAGATATTGTTCCAGGTCGAGAGACCCTCAAGCAATAGCAGTGGATACACTGGTGACCCAGTGGGTGTTTGGGTCGGTATATGTTTTCCCTCCACTTCCACTGATTCCAAAAGTTCTCAAAATAATAATAAGAACTAGAGTTTGAGGAATCTTCATTGCCCCAGACTGGCCAAGAAGGGCTTGGTATCCAGATCTTCAGGAGTTGCTCATAGAAGATCCTCGGCCTCTTCCTCCTCGAGAGGATCTACTACAGCAGGGGCCATGTGTGTATCAAGACTTACCGCGGCTATGTTTGACGGCATGGCTGTTGAGCGTCGGATCCTAGCCCAAAAGGGTATTCCCAAGGAAGTCATCCCCACTCTTATTCAGGACAGGAAAGGAGTAACGTCTAAACATTACCACCGTATTTGGAGAAAATATCTGTCTTGGTGTGAATCCAAGAAGGCTCCTACGGAAGAGTTTGAGTTGGGACGTTTTTTCCATTTTCTGCAGGCTGGTGTGGATGCGGCTCTTAGATTGGGGTCAATCAAGGTCCAGATTTCGGCCTTATAAGTTTTCTTTCAAAAACAATTGGCCTCCTTTCCAGAAGTTCAGACGTTTGTGAAAGGGGTTCTGCATATGCAGCCTCCATTTGGGCCTCCAGTGGCACCATGGGACCTTAATGCGGTGTTGCAGTTCCTTCAGTCGGGTTGGTTTGAGCCTCTACAAGAAATAGAGTTGAAGTTTCTCACTTGGAAAGTGGTGATGCTTTTGGCGTTGGCATCCGCAAGGCGGGTGTCTGAATTGGGGGCCTTGTCCCACAAGAGCCCTTACCTGATCTTCCATGAAGATAGGGCAGAGTTGAGAACTTGTCAACATTTTCTTCCAAAGGTGGTTTCCTCTTTCCACATAAACCAACCTATTGTGGTGCCAGTTGCTACTGACACTTTCGCTGAGTCAAAGTCTCTAGATGTGGTTAGAGCTTTGAAGATTTATGTTGCTAGAGCAGCTTGAATACGGAAAACAGAGGTTTTGTTTCTCCTGTATGTTCCCAACAAGATTGGGTGTCCTGCTTCCAAGCAGACTATTGCGCGCTGGATCAGAGGTACGATTCAGCAAGCTCATTCTACGGCTGGATTGCCGTTACTGATGTTGGTGAAGGCCCATTCCACTAGGAAGGTTGGCTCCTCCTGGGCGGCTGCCTTGGGGGTCACGGCTTTACAACTTTGCCGAGCAGCTACTTGGTCAGGGTCAAACACATTTGCAAAATTCTACAAGTTTGACACTTTGGCCGATGAGGACCTAAAGTTTGGTCAATCGGTGCTGCAGGGTCATCCGCACTCTCCCGCCCGTATTGGAGCATTGGTATAGACCCCATGGTCTTGATGTCGTCCCCAGCATCCTCTAGGACGTATGATAAAACAGGATTTTGATAACCTACCGGTAAATCCTGTTCTCCTAGTCCGTAGAGGATGCTGGGCGCCCGTCCCAGTGCGTACTTTACCTGCAGTTTAGTTATTACAGTTACACAAGTTGTGTTATCTTGGTTTCAGCATGTTGCTGCAATTAACACACGCCAGCAGGCATGAACTATGTTGAATACCATGTGTGCGGCATGGTTGAGGGTGTGAGTTGGTAGATATCTCACCACTAGTTAAGTAATTCCTTTCCTCGAAATGTCAGTCTCCCTGGGCACAGTTCCTATAACTGAAGTCTGGAGGAGGGGCATAGAGGGAGGAGCCAGTACACACCCAATGAAAAGTCTTTAGAGTGCCCATGTCCCCTGCGGATCCCGTCTATACCCCATGGTCTTGATGTTATCCCCAGCATCCTTTACGGACTAGGAGAAAAGGATTTACCAGTAGGTTATCAAAATTCTATTTTTTCTTCCCCAGATTTGTGCCTCGAGACAATCCTGTCTCGGAGGTCTACAGACAATTTCTTTGACTTCATGTTTGGTTTGTGCTCAGACATGCACTGTCAAGTGTGGGACCTTATATAGACAGGTGTGTGCCTTTCCAAATCATGTCCAATCAACTGAATTTACCACAGGTGGTCTCCAATTAAGCTGTAGGAACATCTCAAGGATGATCAGTGGAAACAGGATGTACCTGAGCTCAATTTTGAGCTTCATGGCAAAGGCTGTGAATACTTATGTACATGTGATTTCTTAGTTTTATATTTTTAATAACTTTGCAAAAATCTTAAAAAATACTTTTTCTCTGACGTCCTAGTGGATGCTGGGAACTCCGTAAGGACCATGGGGAATAGCGGCTCCGCAGGAGACTGGGCACAACTAAAGAAAGCTCTAGGTCACCTGGTGTGCACTGGCTCCTCCCACCACGACCCCCCTCC
This sequence comes from Pseudophryne corroboree, assembly GCF_028390025.1. Taxonomy (NCBI): domain Eukaryota; kingdom Metazoa; phylum Chordata; class Amphibia; order Anura; family Myobatrachidae; genus Pseudophryne; species Pseudophryne corroboree. Next base: position 272,212,900 of record NC_086448.1, on the reverse strand, counting down.
AAGCCCCAGTTAGATTTTGTGCCCGGCCGAGGTTGGATGCACACTAGGGGCTCTCCTGAGCTTCTAGAAAGAAAGTATATATTTAGGTTTTTTATTTTACAGTGAGACCTGCTGGCAACAGGCTCACTGCAGCGAGGGACTAAGGGGAGAAGAAGCGAACCTACCTGCTTGCAGCTAGCTTGGGCTTCTTAGGCTACTGGACACCATTAGCTCCAGAGGGACCGACCGCATGGAACTGGCCTTGGTGTTCGGTCCCGGAGCCGCGCCGCCGTCCCCCTTACAGAGCCAGAAGTAAGAAGAGGTCCGGAAAATCGGCGGCAGAAGACATCTGTCTTCACCAAGGTAGCGCACAGCACTGCAGCTGTGCGCCATTGCTCCTCATACACACTTCACACTCCGGTCACTGAGGGTGCAGGGCGCTAGGGGGGGGCGCCCTGAGCAGCAATATAAAGACCTTGGCTGGCAAAAAATACCACAATATATAGCCCCAGAGGCTATATATGTGATAATTACCCCTGCCAGAATCCAGAAAAAAGCGTGAGAATAGTCCGCGGAAAAGGGGCGGAGCTATCTCCTTGCAGCACACTGGCGCCATTTCTCCCTCACAGCTCCGCTGGAAGGAAGCTCCCTGGCTCTCCCCTGCAGTCTACACTACAGAAAAGGGTAAAAAAGAGAGGGGGGGCACTAAATTTAGGCGCAGTATATATAACAGCAGCTATAGGGGACATAATTCAGTTAGTCCCTGCATTATATAGCGCTCTGGTGTGTGCTGGCATACTCTCACTCTGTCTCCCCAAAGGGCTTTTTGTGGGTCCTGTCCTCTGTTAGAGCATTCCCTGTGTGTGTGCGGTGTGTCGGTACGGCTGTGTTGACATGTTTGATGAGGATAATGAGGTGGAGGCGGAGCAGTTGCATATAGAAGGGATGTCACCCCCTGCGGGGCAGACACCTGAGTGGATGGACTTATGGAAGGAATTGCGTGCACGCGTCGACTCCTTACACAAAAAAATTGACGACATGCCGAATGCGGGACAGCCGGCTTCTCAGCTCGTGCCTGTCCAGGTGTCTCAAAGGCCTTCGGGGGCTCAAAAACGCCCGCTACCTCAGATGGCAGACGCGGATGTCGACACGGATACTGACACCAGTGTCGACGACGATGAGTCTAGTCTAATGTCCACTAAGGCCATTTGTTGCATGATTGAAGCAATGAAAGAGGTGTTACACATTTCTGATATAAACCCAGGTACCACTAAAAAGGGTATTATGTTTGGGGAGAAAAAACTACCCGTAGTCTTTCCCCCATCAGAAGAATTAAATGAAGTGTGTGAAGAAGCGTGGGCTTTCCCTGATAAAAGATTGGTAATCTCTAAGAAGTTACTAATGGCGTTCCCTTTCCCGCCAGAGGATAGGTCACGTTGGGAGACACCACCTAGGGTGGATAAAGCGCTCACATGTTTGTCTAAAAAGGTGGCACTACCGTCTTCGGATACAGCCGCCCTCAAGGAACCTGCTGATAGAAAGCAGGAGGCTATCCTGAAGTCTGTATATACACACTCAGGCATTATACTTAGACCTGCTATTGCGTCAGCATGGATGTGCAGTGCTGCCGCTGCGTGGTCAGATTCCCTGTCAGAAAATATTGACACCCTAGACAGGGACACTATTCTGCTAACCATAGAGCATATAAAAGACTCAGTCTTATACATGAGAGATGCACAGAGGGAGATCTGCCGGCTGGCATCTCAAATAAGTGCACTGTCCATTTCTGCTAGGAGAGGCTTATGGACTCGCCAGTGGACAGGGGATGCAGATTCAAAAAGGCACATGGAAGTTTTGCCTTATAAGGGTGAGGAGTTATTCGGGGATGGTCTCTCGGACCTAGTTTCCACAGCAACTGCTGGGAAGTCAGCATTTTTACCCCATGTTCCCTCACAGCCTAAAAAGGCGCCGTTTTATCAGGTACAGTCCTTTCGGACTCAGAAAAACAGGCGTGGAAAAGGCGGGTCCTTTCTGTCCAGAGGCAGAGGTAGGGGAAAAAGGCTGCATCAAACAGCAGGTTCCCAGGAGCAAAAGTCCTCCCCCGCTTCTTCCAAGTCCGCCGCATGATGGTGGGGCTCCACAGACGGAGCCAGGTATGGTGGGGGGCCGCCTCAAAAATTTCAGCGATCAGTGGGCTCGCTCACAGGTGGATCCCTGGATCCTGCAAATAGTATCTCAAGGGTACAAACTGGAATTCGAGGCGTCTCCACCCCACCGGTTCCTAAAATCTGCCTTGCCGACAACTCCCTCAGGCAGGGAGGCTGTGCTAGAGGCAATTCACAAGCTGTATTCCCAGCAGGTGATAGTCAAGGTGCCCCTACTTCAACAAGGACGGGGTTACTATTCCACACTGTTTGTGGTACCGAAACCGGACGGTTCGGTGAGACCCATTTTAAATTTGAAATCCTTAAACACATACATAAAAAAATTCAAGTTCAAAATGGAATCGCTCAGGGCAGTTATTGCAAGCCTGGACGAGGGGGATTACATGGTATCCCTGGACATCAAGGATGCTTACCTGCATGTCCCCATTTACTATCCTCACCAGGAGTACCTCAGATTCGTGGTACAGGATTGCCATTACCAATTCCAGACGCTGCCGTTTGGACTCTCCACGGCACCGAGGGTGTTTACCAAAGTAATGGCGGAAATGATGATACTCCTTCGAAGAAAGGGAGTTTTAATTATCCCGTACTTGGACGATCTCCTAATAAAGGCGAGGTCCAAGGAGCAGTTGTTGGTGGGAGTAGCACTATCTCAGGAGGTGCTACACCAGCACGGTTGGATTCTGAATATTCCAAAATCACAGCTGGTTCCGACGACACGTCTACTGTTCCTGGGTATGATCCTGGACACAGTCCAGAAAAAAGTGTTTCTCCCGGAGGAGAAAGCCAAGGAGCTGTCATCTCTAGTCAGAGACCTCCTGAAACCGAAACAGGTATCGGTGCATCACTGCACATGGGTCCTGGGAAAGATGGTGGCTTCTTACGAAGCAATTCCTTTCGGCAGGTTCCATGCCAGAATCTTGCAGTGGGACCTGTTGGACCAGTGGTCCGGATCGCATCTTCAGATGCATCGCCTGATAACCCTGTCTCCAAGAACCAGGGTGTCTCTGCTGTGGTGGCTGCAGAGTGCCCATCTTCTAGAGGGCCGCAGATTCGGCATACAGGACTGGGTCCTGGTGACCACGGATGCCAGCCTTCGGGGCTGGGGGGCAGTCACACAGGGAAGAAACTTCCAAGGACTATGGTCGAGTCAGGAGACTTCCCTACACATAAATATTCTGGAACTAAGGGCCATTTACAACGCCCTAAGTCAGGCAAGGCCTCTGCTTCAAAACCAGCCGGTACTGATCCAGTCAGACAACATCACGGCAGTCGCCCATGTAAATCGACAGGGCGGCACAAGAAGCAGGATGGCAATGGCAGAAGCCACAAGGATTCTCCGATGGGCGGAAAATCACGTACTAGCACTGTCAGCAGTGTTCATTCCGGGAGTGGACAACTGGGAAGCAGACTTTCTCAGCAGGCACGACCTCCACCCGGGAGAGTGGGGACTTCATCCAGAAGTCTTCACGCTGATTGTAAATCGATGGGAACATCCACAAGTGGACATGATGGCGTCCCGCCTAAACAAAAAACTAGAGAGATATTGCGCCAGGTCAAGGTACCCTCAGGCGATAGCTGTAGACGCTCTGGTGACACCGTGGGTGTACCAGTCAGTTTATGTGTTCCCTCCTCTGCCTCTCATACCAAGAGTACTGAGAATAATAAGAAAACGAGGAGTAAGAACAATTCTCGTGGTTCCGGATTGGCCAAGACGAGCGTGGTACCCGGGACTTCAAGAGATGATCTCAGAGGACCCATGGCCTCTGCCGCTCAGACAGGACCTGCTGCAGCAGGGGCCCTGTCTGTTCCAAGACTTACCGCGGCTGCGTTTGACGGCATGGCGGTTGAACGCCGGATCCTGAAGGAAAAGGGCATTCCGGAGGAAGTCATTCCTACGCTGATTAAAGCCAGGAAAGATGTAACTGCAAAGCATTATCACCGCATATGGCGGAAATATGTTGCTTGGTGTGAGGCCGAAAAGGCCCCAACAGAGGAATTTCAACTAGGTCGATTTCTGCATTTCCTACAAACAGGAGTGACTATGGGCCTGAAATTAGGCTCCATTAAGGTACAGATCTCGGCTCTGTCGATTTTTTTCCAGAAAGAACTGGCTTCCTTGCCTGAAGTTCAGACGTTTGTGAAGGGAGTGCTGCATATTCAGCCCCCGTTTGTGCCTCCAGTGGCACCTTGGGATCTCAACGTGGTGTTGAGTTTCTTAAAATCACATTGGTTTGAGCCACTTAAAACCGTGGATCTAAAATATCTCACGTGGAAAGTGGTCATGTTATTGGCCTTGGCTTCGGCCAGGCGTGTGTCAGAATTGGCGGCTTTGTCATGTAAAAGCCCTTATCTGATTTTCCATATGGATAGGGCATAATTGAGGACTCGTCCTCAGTTTCTCCCTAAGGTGGTATCAGCTTTTCACTTGAACCAACCTATTGTGGTGCCTGCGGCTACTAGGGACTTGGAGGATTCCAAGTTGCTGGACGTAGTCAGGGCCTTGAAAATTTATGTTTCCAGGACGGCTGGAGTCAGGAAAACTGACTCGCTATTTATCCTGTATGCACCCAACAAGCTGGGTGCTCCTGCTTCTAAGCAGACTATTGCTCGCTGGATTTGTAGCACAATTCAGCAGGCGCATTCTGCGGCTGGACTGCCGCATCCTAAATCAGTAAAAGCCCATTTCACAAGGAAGGTGGGCTCATCTTGGGCGGCTGCCCGAGGGGTCTCGGCTTTACAACTTGCCGAGCTGCTACTTGGTCAGGGGCAAACACGTTTGCAAAATTCTACAGATTTGATACCCTGGCTGAGGAGGACCTGGAGTTCTCTCATTCGGTGCTGCAGAGTCATCCGCACTCTCCCGCCCGTTTGGGAGCTTTGGTATAATCCCCATGGTCCTTACGGAGTTCCCAGCATCCACTAGGACGTCAGAGAAAATAAGATTTTACTCACCGGTAAATCTATTTCTCGTAGTCCGTAGTGGATGCTGGGCGCCCGTCCCAAGTGCGGATTGTCTGCAATACTTGTACATAGTTACTGTTAACTAAAGGGTTATTGTTGAGCCATCTGTTGAGAGGCTCAGTATTTTTCATACTGTTAAACTGGGTATTGTATCACGAGTTATACAGTGTGATTGGTGTGGCTGGTAAGAGTCTTACCCGGGATTCAAAATCCTTCCTTATTATGTCGGCTCGTCCGGGCACAGTGTCCTGACTGGGGCTTGGAGGGGGGTCGTGGTGGGAGGAGCCAGTGCACACCAGGTGACCTAGAGCTTTCTTTAGTTGTGCCCAGTCTCCTGCAGAGCCGCTATTCCCCATGGTCCTTACGGAGTTCCCAGCATCCACTACGGACTACGAGAAATAGATTTACCGGTGAGTAAAATCTTATTTTTCACATTATCATTATGGGGCATTGTGTGTAGAATTTTGAGGGGAAAAATTAATTTATTCCATTTTGGAATAAGGATGTAACATAATGTGGAAAAAGTGAAGCGCTGTGAATACTTTCCGGATTCATTGTAGATCTAAGAGCGCAATGAGGGAGACTGGTAATAAATAAAATTAATAAATAAATAAACAAGGGAGAGTATTCCAAGCATACTTTCTGGGGCCTGCACTCTCGGGGAGGCAGACTCATGATGTGGGGCACGCCACAGATCGCAGACACTTAATGACACAATTAGCAGCTTATCAAGTATTCAATTCCCCCTTCCCCTTTCCTTCAAATAACTAGGGAAGTGGGTAATATCAGAGAGAGTTCCCTGCTCTTGTCAAAGTCAGGGGAAACTCTCCACAGTTTGTGAGTCTCACAGTGGGAAATTAGACCCAGAACTTAACACTTACTTTTATCTTCCAGGCTAAGGTCCCGGAGCTATTCAATTGCTTTATTGTGTAATTTACCTTCACATTCCGGAGCTTGGCCCTGTTAACAGATGGCATTAGGCATTGCAACCTATAGGCTATTCTTTGCATAAATTACCGGGAGAGGGATCCTTAGAACGCCTCCCTGGCAATGACCTCCTGTGTATGCTTGGTCAGCAGACCGCAATAATTACTAAATATGACACTTAGGGCCTGATTCAGAGTTGCATGCAAACCTGATGGTCCGGTGTAATACCGCACATCACACATGTGCAGAATGGGTCCTGTGTCATCGCATGTAGTGCCTCCTAAGACGCCACATGATTGACATGATCAGTGGTAGATTTTATCTATGGGCTGCAGCCCCCCCTTTCCCCAGTAAAATCCGCCACTACAGGGAGTGAGCCAGTTGCAGTCTGTGACTGCACTGGCTACACAGTGACTGGCAGTGAGGACTTCTATTAGAAGTCCTACCTGCCAGTCAACCCAAGTACAGGCAGTCCCATTGGGAGGTGTCTTCTTCCTCCGAACTGCCAGACCGGGCTGCAATCACCTGGTAGCAATTGGCGCATGCATAGTGAAGCGGTGGCTTGACTGCGCATGCGCATGACCCGGCTTTTATGGACTGCAGCTGATACAGTTCATAGAAGCTGAGGGTTTACGCATGCGCAGTAGAGCCGCCGCTTGACTGCGCATGCGCGGTCCCAGGACCCAGCAAGCAGCACCAGCACCTACCTCCTCTCTTGGGACCTGGCCCCTGGCAACCCCCCTCTACATTAAAGGTAGGAGCCGCCGCTGGTAATGATGCGGATGTATGGGGGATGGGGCAGCAGCACAGACCATTTTACAAAACGGGGATGTGCTTTCCCCATTTTGTAAGCATGCAGAGGCAAGTGTCTGTGTCTTCTGGCCCAGGTAGCGTAAATTCCCCGGCCATCCTGAGTAACATGAGTTTGCATATATATTCCAATGGCTAGATCTTCAGATGCATCAGTTGATCACAGTAGCCAGCAGGAGGCGTCTATTTACACAAGATACCTCCTGCGACATTAGCATATTATTGCACTGCAGGTGCGTCCACAGACGCAGCTGCTGAACAAACTCAGAATCAGGCCCAATGCGTCCATCTCCGAGTCACTTAGAGTGTGTTTGTTGTCAAAAAGGTTGAGGTTTTGACAGGTGTATCTATTTTTAACAAATATTTACATGCATAAAGATGTAGGGGTATATTCATGAAGCAGTGGAAAGTGTGGAGAAGTGAGCCAGTGGAGAAGTTGCCCATGGCAACCAATCAGCTGCTGTGTATAATTGTTTAGAATGCATATTATAAATGTTGCCTCAACACAGTATTTGTGTTTATCTGTGTTACTGTATACCATTTGACTTTTTGTGAAATATGTATTTGTTCATTAACGTTCTGCAGTTTAATATTTATGAATAGATGCCCTGAATTCCAAATACTATTGGCTGTTATTTGACCACTTTGTTCTTGTACATTTTCAGGTGAAGATTTGTGAACTTTGTAATTATATGAAACTAATCTTCACTTCATAATGTGGAATGCCCATAAAACAAAAAGATCTTTCTGGGGTAAATAGCTATATAAAACTCGCTTCTGTACTAAGAAGCAAAAAAGAAATGATTTGTTTTTGAATCAGATCATTGCAAAATTATTTTAAAGCACATCAATATTACAGTGTGGCCACAGTCATGCCAAACATCCTCTCTTGTTGTGTGACGTTTGTACATCTGTCTGTGAACGAATCTGAAGCTGGTCACAATATACTATGGTGCAGCAGGTGCAGCTTCTTTACACGCTACGTTACGTTGTGCTTCATCTGGGATTTGGTACGGGCTTAAAACAAATTCCTCTGTGGTTACAGTCACACGACAGCATCTCTAATTCTTATTGGGTGGTGTTTCCATATATCTGTGATGTGCAAAATGAAAGAAGTAATCATTATGCTACACCACTTGATTGCAGCGGTCATCTCGCACCATGGGGGTAATTCCAAGTTGTTCGCAGCAGGAATTTTGTTAGCAGTTGGGCAAAACCATGTGCACTGCAGGGGAGGCAGATATAACATGTGCAGAGAGAGTTAGATTTGGGTGGGGTGTGTTCAATCTGCAATCTAATTTGCAGTGTAAAAATAAAGCAGCCAGTATTTACCCTGCACAGAAACAAAATAACCCACCCAAATCTAACTCTCTCTGCAAATGTTATATCTGCCTCCCCTGCAGTGCACATGGTTTTGCCCAACTGCTAACAAAATTCCTGCTGCGATCAACTTGGAATTACCCCCCATATGACATGCTGAGGCTAGGTATATGGGGACACATCAGTAGTATAAAATTATTTGTTAAAAATATGCTTGTCCATTGCTTAAGTGCAAATAAATCTTATGCAGCAATGGATGGTGCATTTTAATTTCTTATAATGCATTGTTTGTGGGCAGGGGTGTATTAAGAGAGGAGGGTGCCTGTGCACAGCCCCGTCCATACCACCTCCTCTCTTTTAACTAGTGGCGTAAGCAAGTAGACTATAGCTCTGTGCACATGTGCAAGGTTCCAGGTAAAAAGTGCAGCAACCATTTTTATACTGCGTATGCGCAAATTGCAGGGAAAATGGATGCTGCACCATTATCCCGGTGATCTGTGCAACACTGCCGACATGGGACTCCAGTGTGGTAAGTATTGTACGCAAGGTGTGCAGTGTGGCCCCCCTGGACCCAAGGGCCATGTACACCACATACACAGGCTTTTCTCCCTCTGTGGGTGTCCACAACACCCATAGAGGGAGAATATAACCTGTGGTGAGCACAGTGAGCCACCGTGCCCGCAGCGTGGTGAGTGCAGCGTGCCCGCAAAGGGCTTTCTAGCGCTCACCCCGCTGCCAGCGTACTGGTGTCCAGGATGCCGCTGTCAGTATACTGATGGCCAACATATCATACTGAATCTATTATATACACCAATGTTTGGGTTAGTAACTCATCACCTCCTTAAATATTAAAAAACATGAATTAACCCTCTAATATCTGCATGATAAATATATCTGTAATTTGTGCCTACAACTGGATGTTATTAATGCAGTTTTGGTGAGTACTGTAAAACAGCTTATGTGAATATACCCTAAAGAGACAATCCATCTGTCGTCATTTTTCACAGTATGTCCATTAGCTTTCTATAAAAATGTTTGAGTAAAAAATTTAAGTTGTACCAAATACTCCTCCATACGATTAATGTAATGATCTTAGCAAGATACACATGTTGCAAGTGTCCGGACATCGTTGTACATATAGCCAGTATGCCTTTTCCATCACTTTCAAGTCAGCGGATGACAACAAACATGCACCAGTAGCGGTCGTCATACTTTTTTTTTCACCCTAACAAAAATTATTACAATATGACAGGTTCAGTTTTTAAAATGTCAAAAAGGTAGTTCACATACTGTATAGGCCTACAACCTTGGCTTCTTCCATCACCTGAATGGTTAAAGCCAGGTCCTTGTTTCTCTCTTCAGCCGATCTCAACAAGACAAATCTGGAATCATCTGTGTAAAAACCAGCTATCGCTTTTACTAAGCACGATGTACTGCCCAGTTTCAGCCAGGATTATATGTTGATGACATACTCCATTAAAAGCATTTTTTGTTATGGCTGTTAACTTTTAATGGAATTCATTTCCCTATGGATGCCTGTATTGTCAATCTGTGTATTCCCTGATTTATATCCAACTGCTTACACATGCTGTAACACAAGCTATTTACTTTGCTGACGTTTATTTTACATATTGCTGTGGAATACATGCTCATTGTGTTGCTAGAAAGATTTCATGTCAATACAACTAAAGGGCCGATTCAGACCTGATCGCTAGGCTACGTTTTCTCACAGCCTGCGATCAGATGTGACCTGTGCATGCGTATGCACCGCAATGCGCAGGCGCGACAGACCGCAGCAGCGGGGATCGCCGGTCAGCGACGGAATGGTGGGAAATTTCAGAACGCTCAGGCGATCGCAAGGAGATTGACAGAAAGAGGGCGTTTGTGGGTGGCAACTGACCGTTTTCAAGGAGTGTCTGGGCAAACGCAGGAGGGACCAGGCGTTTGGAGGAAGGTATTCTGACGTCTGCTCCGGCCCCGATCATCACAGCGGCTGAGTAAGTCCTGGGATGAGCAGAAACTGCACAAACTGATGTTTGTGCAGTTCTGGTACAAATGCGATCGCACACCTGCACACACTCCATGCCCTCCCCCTATAGGCGGCAACTACCTGATCACAGGGATGCAAAAAGCGCACCCTAGCGATCAGGTCTGAATTACCCTTTAAAACCCAAGACTTCAGAGATGAACTTATCAGTACACAAATGTGTTTCTGAGTTTCCTAAATAAGGTCTCCATGCCATAGTACAGGCTGAACCTTTAATACAGATGCCTTGAGATCCATTTTGTGGCAAATGTGAGCGTATTCTGGATTTTGGGAGTATTTGAAAAGATAATTTTGCTGACCCAGCTGTGTCAGACTAAGAAAGCCCACTAGTATTTGACCTTTTGCAAATCTAGATAGTTCCCAGGACCTGTTTGAACAAAAATGTATAAATAACTAAAGACACAATGACTGTTCTATTTATATATTTACTGAAAAGCTCTTAGTAATTTAATTGTGGCAAATAAATAATTCAGTTTGATAGTGAAGAAGTTTTAATGCATTGTAGTTAGCAGGGCTGGTGAAAAGTTGAACTTGGATCCTGATGAAGTCACTTCATGGGGCTTCTGAAAGGTTCTGCATATACATGTGCCTCAGCCTATGTCCAACAGCAGCGCTCTTGAGTTCACCTACATACCTATCTCACGCTCTGTCTTGTTACAAGGTCAGCCCATCAATCATGACCATGCCTTTTAACTGTTGATAGCAATATGCATATATTGCCAAATTTGCCCAGTGGTGATTTTGGAAAGTATGGCGTTGCACCAAACGGAAGACCTTTTATGAAGGTCCAGTAGTGTAATAATCCTAGCATCCTGTTATCTAAAGGAACTAGAAGGGAGACAAAGGAACTGTGCCATGGCAAATGCTTGCATGGCGATCTTGAATGGTCCTGAATAGCAACTCTTTGCGCATTTCCAGTTGCGTCAGTGATGTCTGTAGTTCACAATGTGTAAACCACAAATCATCTGTTGCACTATGGAGACATTTATCATCATCATCTCTCCGCACAAGTATATCTGTGCAGACCTTACATATGGACTCCTGTTTGCCCAAATGAGCAGGGTATTGATATACTGTATATAGATAGTTATTGAGGGCCTTTGCTGCCAAGCCTCTTTCATGATCTCTTTCTAGTGACCTGAATCACCAGGAAGGAGTGTTGGATCCTGATCCTGTGGGCACATTGGGAGCAGTGCTCTTCCCATTGAGAGCCAGTATCTTATCCTTCTCTCCTCTGAGGGATCATTACAGATGCAGGCGAGCAAAGGTTTCTGTAACTATTTGCTGGGGACCCCACTGACATACTTTGGCTGCTTCCCGACAACTAGCTTTTGCTCTTCTGCCAGATAACTGGTTGACCACATACTGTAGAAGCCTTTTGATTTGGAGTTGACTGCAAGCATAGGTCCATAGTGGTAATTTTCTACCCACATTAATGGAAGCCACATAAATTAGGCTACAATTGGTCATCACAAATCTCTGGCCATAGCCATAGCAATATTAGGTTACTGACCTAATAGCTCTTTTTTGTAGCTCATTTTTTTTACAGTTGTGACTACTATAAGTGGAACTGCATGCTTATTTTATTATATAATCAGGGCATTTTTTGTTGAGATAAAATATATCTATATATATATATATATATATATATTAAGGTTGTTTTGAAAAATTGGTTTTGTAGGGATCAGTTTATTAGATGCATTCATATGGTCAGATGGTCGTCAGTTATTTTTATATTGGCCTGTCAGCTCAAACAGAAAAAAAGGAAGATGTAGCACAGAAACCACCATGCAGAGTTAGATGATATTGCAACTTCCTCATGACTTGATACTTCCTGTTTCAGGTTTGTCAGCGAAACCTATTCATACCTATTAGTATAAACAGTTAACCAGTATATGAGTTTATTAAGCATCGCGTTGTTAAGAAGTGATATTATTAATGTATCCAGTAACCTATTAAATCACCCTTAAGGTGTGTACACACGGTGCGATGCACTGTACAGCCCTACATTTACTAATCGACGTGGCCGGAGCCCAGCCCCACCGATATAGTCAATGTTGGGCTGCCTGCACAATCTATTTTTCCTTGAGATGCCGAACCCGCGGGACTGTGCATTAGCATCGCAAGGACTATACACACGGTGCGATATGCACTATATTTTCTTACGATTTTGATTATATTTCGTAAGAAAAATTGCACCGTATGTACACACCTTTAGTTTTAATTGATACTGTCAGATGTTTTTTTTAGTTATATTTTACAATACAATCTGTAAAATAATATTTGGCAGTATTAGGAAAGTCTGTTGAGTGGTTTGTACGTCCCCAAGGAAGAATTCCCGCCCAATACCCCTTCTCTGGCTTTGTATTATTAGAGATTAATCGAATTTCCTCACCTCAGTAATCAAACAATAGTTTCAGCAAATGAGCTCTAGATAATCTCCTCATATCTCTTCATAGACAGAGGTTTAATATTCTAGACAAATATATATTAAGCTTTGCTTATTACCTGTAATACCTTATAAGGCAGCAAAGCATGGACATATAAAAAATGAATATTGGCAAAGGCAACATTCATTAATCACGGAGATATGAGCAGACAGAATGCAAAGCTATAACTCAGGATTATAAATATAGCCCATTAATGTGCTAGAGAACAACTGTCTGCATCATCCAAGCTTCCAAGATTATTTCATTCTTCTACTGTCAACTGTTTTATCAACTGACCTTTTTTTCAGTGTCCTTCTTTATACTCCTATTTATATAAATAATGACAAAAATCCTGATAATGACATAACCCAAGTCTATTTTTGAATATTTGCGATGATCAAGATCATCTGCAGAGTGAGAGAGACCTTTTTCTATAAATAAAGCCTACACACTTAAGATTCCCTTCACTGAGTGTAAGGGCATCATGTCTCAATAGTCTGCTTATAAACTACTATTTCTACTGTAATATATTATATGGGGCTGGTGCAGTGGCGCTTTAAGAGAGGAGGAGGCCTGTGTGCTGCCTCCGTTTGGGCCATGCCGGCAGCGCTGGAGAGTCACTCTGCTACGCATGCACAGATCACCAGGAAAATGGCGCAGTGGCCATTTTACAAGTGATGTCTCTACTGCACATGCGCAGAACACCGTGAAAATGGCCGCTGCACCATTTCCACAGTGATTCCACATGCTGCTGACATCAGTGCGGGACTCTGGAAGGGTAAGTATAAAAACAATGGGTGAAGTGTGTGCGGTGGGTGCCCCCTATGGACTCGGGGGCCCGTGTACATCGCACACACTGCACCCATTATAGATACGCCAGTGGGCTGGTGCCAAGTTGAACGTATGCCCTGTTGTCAGGGCATATCTTTTGTGACCCTGCAGGGTTAGACTGACCTGCAGCGGTACAGAGGAAATGCCTGGTAGGCCTCACTGCCTGAGTGCCCACCACCACTTCTATGGATCAGGTTCCAGGTTGTGCGCTTGAATTATACATTATGTGTATTGCCATTATTAATATGGTACATTATGATGCATGCACTAGCAGTATTTACTATATATTCATCAAGGGCCCAGACCATGAACTCTCTAATGGTTACCCAAACCTCTGTGGGGACTGTCCTCACTCCTAAACAAGGGCCCCTATACTGCATTTACCTGGAGGGCCCTTTATGCCCCTGTCCAACGCTCAAAACTGAGCACCCAGACGTAAGGGCCATGCAGGATCGCGTGCCTCTCAGTTGCATCTGCCCTTACTACTAAACAGGTAGACCTGGGCTGTAACATGGCGTTCTCACGTAGGCAGAGGTTTATCAACAGAACTGTGGGTTATGCAGGTCTGGATGCAAGTCTGTTTCCAGGCTTATCTTTTGCACATGGTAAAGATGCAAGTGTGTATTAATGATGACCTGTAGCTAGGGTTACCACCTCATCCCTTTAATTCTGGACACATTAATTACACAGGTTCTGTGGCTGATTAAAACCGGGTGAAATGGAGTCTTGAAGTTAGCCAGCCAGCCAGCCACAGAACCTGTGTAATTAATATGTGTCCAGAATTAAAGGGATGAGGTGGTAATCCTACCTGTAACAAACAAAATATAGTGGGCAGGCCAGACGTGCACAACTTGGCCTACATGGGAAGGAATGCATATTTTCTGTGCACACTGGGGGTCATTCCGAGTTGATCGCTAGCTGAAAATGTTCGTTGCGCAGCGATGAAGCAAAAAAAAACGGCACTTCTGCGCATGCGGCGCAATGCGCATGCTCGACGTACTTTCACAACTGCCGATGCAGTTTCACACAAGGTCTAGCATAGCTTTTCAGTAACACTGCTGGCCGCAGAGCGAGTGACATGAAGTGAGCGTTTCTGGGTGTCAACTGACCGTTTTCAGGGAGTGTTCGGAAAAACGCAGGCGTGGCTGGTCGAACGCAGGGCGTGTTTGTGACGTCAAATCTGGAACTGAACAGTCTGAAGTGATCGCAAGCTAGGAGTAGGTCTGGAGCTACTCTAAAACTGCACAAATTTTTTATGTAGTCGCTCTGCGATCCTTTCGTTCGCACTTCTGCTAAGCTAAAATACACTCCCAGAGGGCGGCGGCTTAGCGTTTGCACGACTGCTAAAAACTGCTAGCGAGTGATCAACTCGGAATGACCCCCACTGTTCACAAGCAATTTCCACCCAGCTCTGCTCCAGTACCCTATAAGTGCATGTACACCTGGGTTTTACACCACTTAATTCATCTATACCACTCAGTGCATTATTCATGAATAGAGCTACTTTAAACTACTTTGTGAATCATTGATCCATTTTTCTAGCTTATGATATGGGAAGGCAAATAATAGGTAAATCATGTTTCATCTGTGTATGCCAGCTTTATTTGCTGTAAGGATTAATAATCCTTATACGTAAGGCTGGCTGTGTTCCATTTGCCCTGCAGAAGAAACCTGACAGAAATGTTCCCTTCTGTTTACTGTGGTAGCTCTCAGTTTGCAGCATGGTGACAGTGTAATTAGTCTCAGATATACTTTGTTACTTGTAATATCATTATAATATACCACATGATTTGTTAGGTCTCTCTATAAGAGCATCATCACATTATCTTTAGTTACATACTGTATTATATTATTTTATAATACAGATTTGCTAATAGGTTTGTTTTTCTTTAACAGGATTTAAGTGCCCAGTCTGCTCAAAGTTCATTCCCACAGATGAAATGGATTTGCATCTCGTGATGTGCTTAACAAAGCCAAGAATAACCTATAATGGTAAGTTTTACTACTTCTTTGATAATACGAAGTTGTACATTAATGTGGATACCTATGGTAGACTGTAGAAGAATATTTGACAAGCCATTTACAAAGCAGTAAAGTGAAATATTATCGTGTAATGTTCCCTACACAGAATGATGGCAGTCATTTTATGGTCTGTAAATTACTGGGCCTATCAATTCACTATGACCTTGCTGATGCATGAGCCCAAAGACCCACATGTTTCGCCTATATCCCATGTCCTAGTGATAAAAAGACATGCTCTATTAATATTAATGTACCCAACAAAATGGATTCTGTTTCTCTAAGTAGCTGATGGTAGTGTTGTGGCTAGGGCTGTGTATGAGGCGCAGCTGCCCAGGGTGTACATCTGAAGCGGGGCACAGTGAATTATTATTTTAGGTTAATTTGGGGGTTTCATACTTCCTTCCAACCCCAGGCGTTGATATTTCTAATTACAACTCTGGGCGATGGGTGTTATTTAGTCTGATCTTTTCTTACACACAGGGCCGTCTTAACAGCAGCGTAGGCCCCTGGGCACAGCAATGCACTGGGCCCCCTGCCCATCCTCCAGCGGTAGGGGTGGGGGGTGCTATCAGCAGCAGCTTTGATGTCCCGCGGGCGGTAGGGTATGTTCTATTTTCCGCTCAGCATGTAGGACCTGGAGCAGTAATTTCTGCTAATTACTCCTTTACTGCACAGATAGGGCTAAACTGTAGAAGGGAGTATTGGGCTGAATTAAGAAGCCCTGGTACATGACTTACAGGGTGGTAGGGGGTGTTTAATACATAAGGGAGGGGTGGATTGTGGAGTGGGCTTAATATTTATCATTTTCCGGTGGGAGGGCAGCTTGCTTGACTGCAGATATCTCAAGTTCCTGAAAATATATTTCTTAGATTTGAATGGGATAAAAAACTAGAGAGTCCCACCTTTCAGAAGGTACTGGGGACTTAGGGATCACCGTTCAGAAGTTAGAGCAATCTACCAATGAAAATCTAAAACTGCATACCAGGCATGTGGAGCTGGAGCAGGGACTAGCTGCAGGAAGGTTGATATCTCTGGTTCTGGGCATAGTAGAGACAAGCTGCCAGTGTCCACCAAAAGCGGAGAGTCCCAGCTTTTGGAGAATACCCTCAGAAAAACTCTAAATCAGACAGAATCAAAGATATCTGGCTGGGAAGAGCAATTAACAGGCTTGGATGGGGACCGCTGCTTTCAAGTCAGATATCTCCGATTCCCCAGGGCCGATTTTAAAAAATCTAGTACCCCTGGAAAGAGGAGACCCTCAGCTATCAGCCTAGGGCCCTTATACTCCTGGGGCCCTTGGGCAAGAGCCCATTGAGCCCATACGAAAAGACGGCCCTGCTTACACATGACTTTTGCCATTTGTAAGCTTCTGCAACCCACAGAAGTTCTTGCAGTGATCATTTGTTTAAATTTGCAGTAGTTGGGGGGAAACAAAGGGGGAGATATATCAAGCCTTCTAAAGAGTGGTGAAGTTGCCCATAGCAACCAATTACTGTAGCTCTTACCAGTGGCGTGCGGTGAGGTCAGTGGCTGGGGAGGCACAAGCAGCTAACATCCCCCCCCCTACCCCCATAGAGGGGGAAAAAAAAAGCGTAGCCCCCCCCCCCCTTTATTTGTAAAACCAGCACCAGGCAGAACTAGCCAGGGGGGGTAATGCCATAGCAGGGGAGACACTCGGTATGGGGTCCCCCTGCCATAGCATTAATCTACCCCCCCAAGCTAGTCAGCCCAGGGCTGGAATTCCTCGGAAGTGGGGACCCCAAAAAATAAACATGGGGTCCCCCTCCCGAGCAATAACCAGCACTGGGCTGATAGCCCGGTGCTATGCCCCGCACCCCTGGTGGCGGTGAGTGTGGGGTTCATTGTTAAAATTGTTCTTTACAGGTGGCCTACAGATCCCAGCAAGCCTGCCCCAGCATGCTGGCACTTGGAGAACCACAAGTGCCAGCATGCCCGGACATAATGGGCCCGCTGGCACCTGTAGTTCGCCTGTAAAGAATAGTAATATTGTTCTTTACAGGTGGCCTACAGGTCCCAGCAAGCCTGCCCCAGCATGCTGGCACTTGGAGAACCACAAGTGCCAGCATGCACAGACATAAATGGCCTGCTGGCACCTGTTGCCCACCTGTAAAGAAAATATTAAAATAAAAACACCACACAGTCTTAAAAAATAAGTTTTATTGCACAGGGTCTTCACCTGGGGGCGGCGGCCTTTAAGCTCTTTTGCATGGCCGCCGCTTCCCCAGGGCTTCAGGTGTCTTCACCTGGGGGGGCGCCACCTCCCCAGGGCTTCCAGCGTCTTCCTCTGAAGTCTTCACCTGGGAGGCGGCGGCCTTAAAGCTCTTTGCATGGCCGCCTTCCCCAGGGCTTCCAGCGTCTTCACCTGGTGGGCGGCGGCTGCTAAGCTTTTTTGCATAGCCGCCGCCCATCCAGGACTTCCGGCGTCTTCAACCTTCAGGAGCTCTTCTCCGCTCCTCCTCCGCCGTCGGACTGACAGCCGCTCCCTCGCGCTGACTTATATAAGTCAGCCAGAGGGGGCGGAGCGATGACGCGGCGAGCTCGCGGTGGCCATCTTCAATTTCAAAAATGACGCTGAGGCGCCATTTTTGAAATGGGTTACCGCTCCGCTGCTCAAACTCTGCACCGCCGCCCGCACTCACGCCGCCCGCACCGCCGCAACCACGCCGCCTGCACCGCCGCACCCCCGCCGCCAGCACCCATGCCGACGCCCGCACCTCCGCCGCGCCCACAACAGTGATTGACAGCGGATCCAGTGATGGATCCGCTGGCCAATCACTGTGGCCTGACTGACAGGGGACGTGCTTTCATAGGTTGAAAGCACGTCCCTGTGTGAAAGCGGCACCACTAATGGTGCCGCTTTCCCATGATTTTTCAATGGGCTTTTAATGCCCATTGCTAGGCCCCGCCCGCGCCCGCCCCCTGCTCCCATACTCCCTATCTGACAGGGAGGCACCACGATCGGTGCCTCCCAAACACTTTACACAGGACTGGGATGATTAGGATAATATAAAGCAAATACTTATGACACAGAATATGTGTCATAAGTATCTTCTTTATATTAATTTAATCAGTAATGACAGGGGAGGCACTGCCTCCCCTGCCTCCCCTGACTGCACGTCCCTGGCTCTTACCTAGCATTTATAAAGTACATTGTATAATATGATAGGCAGAATCTGATTGATTGCCATGGGCAATGTCTCCACTCTTTTTAGAAGGCTTTATATATCTTCTCCTCCAAAAGAGCTGGAGAATAAAGAATTATCATCATGTGGGATTTGGTATGATTGGTCAACAGTTATGCATAGCATGTGGACAGTGACCATGCCGACATTTCTTCATGTCTACACTTATACTGTCAACTGTTAACAAACCCTCCCTGGTGGTCTACTCCTGGCGGCAGTGGTAGCTCCAATGTCTCTGGGTCCCGGTGGTCACGGGTGGAGCAGCTCCAGAATAGACGTCAACTCAGCCATACCAGTGATAATTCTACCCCTTATCCCTAATTCCTAACCCTCCCCCTAGTTATCTAAATCTAAGATCCCCCTTCCCAAGCCTAACCCCTCTTTGCTATACTTAATGTTTTCTCAATTCAGTCTTTTTATTTTGGAATATGAGATGGAAGAATGAAATAATGAAATAAAAAAAACCCTGAAAAGTGCCTGCTTTGCTCAGTTTGTTTAATTCATTTAATAACAGATCATTTTGGCCCACCTAAACACTGTAACCCTAATGAATGATATGGATTAAATCAGGAGTTTGAAACACAAATTGTATTTAGGTAGCATTGCCCAAAGGATTCATGAGCATTAGTTCAGTAATGTAAATTGTATCAGAGACCATAGCATTAAATATAAAATTTAACTACAGCTAATGTAATGTGTACCTGACATCCTCCTGCCCACAGTCACTTCCATGCAAAAAAACCTGATCTATGGGAAGATATGTATCAAACCACCTAAGGAGGATAAGTGGAGGTGTGACTCATAGCTAAATGTAGGTGATTGGTTGCTATAGGCAACACCTCCAATTGCTAAAGCAGTCTGCTAATGGGTTGCAATGTCTGAAAAAGAAATGTAGCATAGCTACTGGAGTTTCCCTGGCATGGATTGCTTATGATTCTGCTGGTCGGGGGTTAGTGACCATTAGGTAAAAGTGATATACTAGCCAGATTTATTTTAACATTACATATGCTAAAAATAGCAGAAAATAATGGTCCCTTGATACTCATAGTTCCTCACTTGTAAGTGTGAGGACCACTGTAACCCCAGACTGACCCCAATCCTTTTATAACAAAATGAAAATTGTAACAGCAACACTGGAACGCAGCAGAACATGCATTCTTTACCCGTTATGATGATGATGATGATGTCCTGTATTAATGTGATGTTTAACTATGGATACTGTGAAACCTGAGACCTATTTTCTCTCAGCATCTACACAAAGTGAGCTTGCTGCCTGAGAGGTTGCAGAAAGTGAGACACCTTAATTGCCAGTATTAAAACTTGAAACAGGTAATTTGTATGTATATATTTCTTGTTTAAACTGGTTACACATGAGGCAAATCTACCTGTGCTGTAGCCCTTCATTAGATGCATCAGCCATTGCACAATTTATCATGCTCACATTGTGCCATTTTGGGTACAATAAAATCTCTCAGCCAGTAACTGTATAACTTCAGGTGATCACCACATGTCTCACTATCCTTAAGGCAGTGCAGTACAAATACCTGTCATTATTATGACATTAAAGGGGGTACTCACGGAGAGATCCATGCTTAAAATCTAAGCAATCTGACTAGATTGCTTAGATTTTAAGCACAGATCACTCGTGTGTACCCCCCTCAGCGGTAGCGATGCGCGGCCCTGCACATCGCTATCGCCAGTGCTAGATTGAGCCTGCATGCAGGGCAATCTAGCACGTCGCTCATTTCACCCGCTGGGTGAAATGAGCGACCCCCCGTCCTCCCCCGCATTGCTCAGCACACATCGTACTGTGCTGAGTGGCGGGAGAGATGTGTGCTGAGCGGTTCTCCCGTGTATAGGGCCCTTTAGTATTGTTTCCTGCTGCTATTTCTACACTTTCAGCTTTCCACTGATAGGTGCTATAAGGTTTTTGCTGCAAGCATCTATCTCCTACTGCTTTGGTGTCATTGAAATTGGCCATTCTATTATAATGTAGTACCCAGTGTACGGCGAGAGGTGGAACAGTACTACTATGAAAAGCTGTGTTGCTGGCATGGGCATAGCCTAATAGGCAATTCTGTTATCTGAATGTGTACATAATATATTAGTGTTCATTCTAAGATCAGGGTGCTGATCAGTGAGGAGCAGCGGCGGCTCCTACCTACTTGTAGCCTGGAGTGGAAAGGTGAGGAGGCAGCCAGGTCCCAGCACCAGCACAAGGGCGAGCCGGCAATGGTGCATGCGCACAAGCCAAGACAAAACACTGGCTTCAATGGACTGCATCAGCTGTAGCCCATAGAAGCTGGCTAGGGCTGTACAAAATGCAGGCTTCCTACTGCACGCACGCTCTCTGCTTATTGCAGCCCAGTCTGACAGTCCCAGAGGGAGAAAACACCTCCCAATGGAACTGACTGTAGTGTCTGTGACTGTAGGTAGAACTTCCAATAGGAAGCCACTACCAGTCACAGTGAAGCCACTGCAGTCACTGATCAGCACTCTGCACCTAGAGTGACGCTACCTCCCTCCTCACTGATCAGCACCTGCACCTAGAATGACGGCACCTCCTCCTCACTGATCAGCATCCTGCACCTAGAGTGATGCTACCTCCCTCCACACTGACCAACACCCTGCCCCTAGAGTAACGATACTTTCCTCACTGAACAACACCCTGCACCTAGAGTGATGGCACCTCCCTCCTCACTGATCAGCACCCCACACCTAGAGTGACGCTACCTCCCTTCTTAAGCAGCACCTAGAGTGCCGCTACCCTCCTCAATTATGGACAATTATGGACACCATACTACAAAAAGGATATCCTGGAACTAGAAAAGGTTCAGAGATGGGCGACCAAAGTGTTAAAGGGGATGGAGACTCTAGAATATGAGAAAAGGCTTGCTAGGCTAGGCATGTTTACACTGGAAAAAAAAGAGATTAAGAGGGGACATGATTAACATTCACAAATGTATAAGGGGGTCAATACACAGCTAGCGGGCAATTTGTTTTTGGTAAGATCATCAAAAAGGAGACATGGACACCAGTGGTGCAAGTAGAACAAATGTCTTATAGGTACTGTGTGTGCACGCCTTTGGTGTGCACGACAAAAATGGGTGTGGCCACATGGGGCGTGGCCAATGAAAATGGTGGCGTGATACACATATGGGGGTGGCCAGATACACATATGCCCCCACAGTGCCAGATACGCCCCCACCGTGTCAGATATGCCCCACAATGCCAGATGCCCAAGAAAGTTGTAAACATATTTTGATTAAGTATACATTTATTGCATACCTCCCAGCATTTAAATTAGCACAAAATAAGCTCGCCACAGGTTCTGTTACCACTCTATGGGTGTCGTGGACATGGGGGAGTGGGAATAGTCGACTGTCAGGATTGTGAGAGGGCGGGATCCCGGCGTAGGTATTGTGACCGGCGGTCTCTGACCATACCTCCCTACATGACCCTCTCCAAGAGGGACAAAATGCTCTGTTCCTGGACTTTTCTCTTAATGAATGATTGCTGGCACCTGTGTTGAACAGGTAATGGATAAGAAAGGTGTTTCACCACAGGTGATGGCAATCATAAATTAAGAGGGAAGTCCAAGAGCAGAGCATTCTGTCCCTCCTGGAGAGGGCTATGTTGGGAGGTATGCCTATGGATCTTTAGATTATCACTCCTACTCTATTTGGGGTATATTGCCTTCCCTTTCCTAGTCAGCAAATCGAGACACTGCCTGTAATATCAGAACAGTAGGTAGGTATGCTCAGTACTCAAGGATAAATAAGATTAAAATTAGCTATCGCCATCAAAATAATATACAGCAGCATATCAGAGTAACAAGCTATTGTTGACCACAGTAATTATACAATTAGATAAAATGTAGCAATTAGACGAATAGACATCAAGAAGTTGCGGTATGCAGGTATTAGCCGTTCTGTTGTGACTGGATTTATTATGCACTGTTTCTGTATATTTTTTAAGGCCTAAAAAAAATGTGTATTTTTATGCCCTCCTTACACAAGCAATATTTATCCAGCTGTAAAGTGCTGCTGTCCCCCAAGTGTTAGCACAGCATTAGCAATTGATTAACTATGAATTAATTGATTCCTATGCAGACACTAATTGTCAATATTGACTTAGGGGGTAAGTTAGACCCGAACGTGTCTGTACACAGTGGCTGCATTCAGAGAGTGTGCGCTCCAGCTGCAGTGCGCATGCACAACCCTTCACCCTGCGGGCGCATCCTGGAAGGATGCGGCCGCAAGGTGATTGACAGCAGCAGCCGATGGGGGGGAAGCATCGACTTGGCATTTTGTGGGCGCGGTTCAGACTGTTCTTGGGATGGCTGCGTGACGTCACACGCAGCCACTCCGAGAGAAAAAATGGTGCCTCCTTGCCAGTGCAACCAGGCTGCACAGGTAGACCACAAATCAATGTGTCCGCAATTCAATTGCAAACGCATCTTGCTGGACAGCCTTGCCCTGTTTTGGGCGGCCTCCAGCATGGGAGCAGAGGAAGATCCGCTCCCATCTCTGAATAATCCCCTTAATGTGCTAAATGTGTATTTTACTAATTGAAAACCATATAGAATGAAAAACCCCATTAGTCTTAATGATGCAGGGAGCATTAGCTATTTATTTTATTTGAGTCATTTATTATTGTTTTGGATGCCTTTCTTTTGGTTTTATTACCATATGCATTTTTTTTTTAAATTTCTATCATTTCTTATTGCCAAACATTAAGCAATCTGCGTATTTCTTTACTGGTGTAATGCTACACTAGCAGCATGGCACAGGTGTGAAGATGGTAATGCAGCATGTCCTAGGTTAGGGGTAGGTAACCTATTGCACTCCTGCTGCTATGGAACTACATTTCCCAGCATGCACTGCAACAGTTTTGCTGTTAGGGCATGCTGAAATTGTGTCAGTGAATGCTGGGATGTGTAGTTCCACAGCAGCTCGAGTGCCACTGCCTGCCCATGTCCTTGGTTTTTCAGTTACCATATTGTATCACCAGTTTTCACAACCTATCCAGTGATTATATTGAGGGTTTTACTTTTTCTGTACACAGTTGTTCGATCATCGCACTTTTGCAACTTACTAGCTAAAAAGCCTTTGTCAGCTGTCTGAGCAGGATGACGGCTGCAACAGCAGACCTGTGGGTTAGCGGCTCTGGTCATTGCTACAGCAGTGGCTAGGTGTATCGATGTTTATCAGAACAGGTAGTGGTTTTATAAGTGACTTATAACTTGCTTACAGACACAAATGATTGATGGCCTTTCCACCAATATGTTCACAATTTTAAATTTACCAGTGTTTTGCTTTGAAAGAAAATGTACCTTACATATTCTGTAACATAGTTAATATTAGTTCTTGACAAGTAATCGGTTGACGTTTGACATAATTGTGTAAATTGTTTTAGAAAGTCTATCAAACATTTATACTTGCGATGTTAAACTAGCCAAACGTAACATGTATTTAAAGCACATGTTGATACGTGTTTTGATAAACATTGGCACATTGAGACAGTGTTTAGCAATACTGTCTCGTCGTTCTGGAGCCATGGCTTCCATTTTGAACAGAAATATTTTTGTTTTGAGTTTGTATTTGTGTGAGTTTCCTCCCACATTCTGAAAAAATGTAATGTTAATGTTCCTTATTGTGTGTGGGTTTGAGTGGTTAATGACAATCTTAACTGAGATAGGCATGGTAGTGAATGGTACTTATTCTCTATAATGCTCTCTGTAATCTGTTGCCACTACATAAATAACTGTCCTATGCATACTGTACTTGGCTCTAACATTAGCCGTTTGGAGTGTGCACACTTCACATGGGGATGATATTTACTGCATGTTTTATTTTAAAACACATGCATTATAAACGCATTATAAACTGTAGCCTATTTTCAGGGATACAGGATAACATGTGTGTGTCAAGTGTGGGGATTAATAGACCATTATCCCTAAAATGCAAGTTGCTTTCTGCAAAAGAATTTCTTGGTATTAGCGATATCCATACATATGCTTTTCAAATCTGTTAATGATTATTTCATACATGAGTCCATCATTTATTAGATTAGTCCTAGGGTACATAAACTCCTTTTCTACTCACATAGGCTTTTAGATTAAATATATCAAGAGATTATGTGGAAAATAGACATTTAGTCCATGACTCTAATTATAAATGTTAAAAATGTATCTACAATCAAGTGTCATTCTGTTAATTATTGATCTACATAATGGGAGTCATCTTAATTGTATTAGGTAGAGCTTTTATAGGTCCTCACATTTATGTATCACATTTATACCCCTTTCACATCGCACAAATAACCCGGTACCGACACGGCATATTGCCGTGTCGAACCGGGTCAGTGTGCGATGTGAAAGCACACTAGGCGATTTAGCGGGTCGCCTGACCCGGTAAATCAACCCGGTAAAAAAGAAGGGTTTTACCCGGGTTGATTACCGGGTCAGGTGCGGTGTGAATGGGAGCCGTGTCGATGCGACACGGTTCCCATTCACAAGATAGGGAGAGGCGGCGCTGGAGATGAGCTCATCTCCCGACGCCGCCTCCACCCCCGCCCCTGCTGCTGCTGCGGCCTCCGTTGTCATGGCAACCGACCCGGTATATTGCCGGGTCGGGAAGCCTGCAACGGAGCGCAAATGCCGGATCCCACCCGGTAAGTACACGTTTGTCTTACCGGGTAGGACCCGGCATTTGCGGTGTGAATGCAGCATTAGTCATATGTGGTAAGCAGGTGGAAGGATGTAAGAGTAACACAATAATTCCTCTTTCAGATCAAAATGGGTCCAACCTGGATACGACCTGGCTCAGACCCCTTTCACTCCAGCGTCTGGGCCCAGGTTATTCCCGAATCCAGCATTCACACCGGACCCAGGTCTTCAGTGAGCTGGGTCTGTCCGGCTTTACAGTGGATGCTTGCAGATTATATCATCACCAAGCGCTACTGTAGACAGCCATTCATCGTGACCCGGGTCACACTGCACCGTGACTGGGTCAGTCCCGTGTCCAACCCTGGTCGCTACCCAGGTTTTAATGTGTACCGGCAATCTGCTATGGCCCGGGTGAAGGAAAATACCCCCTGACCATCGGCATGATTGCCGCTCTTCGTAGTGTAATTATTAATACATATGCCCCTATTTTTCAGTCTTTGAAATGATTAGGAAACTTTCCTGAACAGACGTTGATGTGTTAATTAAAAAATGGATAAGGCACACCTTGGTAATAAACACTGTGATTTCACACTTCTACAGCTTTTTCACATTTCCTTCATTGTGTCATGGGCTCTGTAAACAGGTTTACCTGAAATTACCTCAGCCCATCCACACACCCTTTAACAGCTCATTTGCATTATGTATAAGGCAGGAATAAAAATGAAAACAAGGAGAAAATATTCTCAGAAAGTTCTGTTAAAAATTATAAATAACTAGTGGATCTATGCAGTTGGGATCCGGTCTTTAGGTCGATAGTAAGTAGGTCGACACTGTCTAGGTCAACCACTATTGGTTGACAGAAAATAGCTCGACATGGTTTCTAGGTTGACAGGGACTCCTGGCCGACATGTTCTAGGTCGACATGACAAAAGGTCGACATGAGTTTTTAACTTTTTATTTTTTACTTTGTCATACTTTACGATCCACATGGACTACAATTGGGAACGGTAACATGTGCCATGCGCAGCAGTAGCAGAGCGAGGCACCATGCCCGAAGCATGGCGAGCGAAGCAAGCCATGTGAGGGGGCACTAATTGGGATTCCCGGTCACTGTACGGAGGAAACGACACCAAAAAAAGTTTTTTTTTTAAAAGTTGACCTTTTCTCATGTCGACCTAGAGTTCCTGTCGACCTAGAAACCATATCGACCTACTTACTGTCGACCAATAGTGGTCGACCTAGACGCTGTCGACCTAAGTCTAATCTACCTAACATACCACACTGATAATGCTGATTATCTAACAGGAATGAAAGCTATACCTTATACACACTTAGAATACACTTTACCATGGAGCCGCTGCGGCCGCTAAACCTAGTACACACGCTACGTACTTTATACACTGTTTGCGTACGGAGTCCCGTATCACTGTACGGACTTAGCGTACAAACGCCACGCTGGGGGTACAAAGTACACACAGCGCGCACACACCCAGAGATACACTTTAAACCTTCACAGTAATGCAATGCAATGATAAAACACTTTAAACCTTAGCAGGGTAATGAAGACACGACACCAATTGTGATTTCTCTAACGTCCTAGTGGATGCTGGGGACTCCGTAAGGACCATGGGGAATAGACGGGCTCCGCAGGAGACTGGGCACTCTAAAGAAAGATTCAGTACTATCTGGTGTACACTGGCTCCTCCCTCTATGCCCCTCCTCCAGACCTCCGTTAGAATCTGTGCCCGGCCAGAGCTGGGTGCTCCTAGTGGGCTCTCCTGAGCTTGCTAGAAAATAAAGTATTTTGTCAGGTTTTTTATTTTCAGAGAGCTTCTGCTGGCAACAGACTCTCTGCTACGAGGGACTGAGGGGAGAGAAGCAAACCTACTCACGGCAGCTAGGTAGCGCTTCTTAGGCTACTGGACACCATTAGCTCCAGAGGGATCGAACACAGGTACCTAACCTTGATCGTCCGTTCCCGGAGCCGCGCCGCCGTCCCCCTCGCAGAGCCAGAAGTACAGAAGCAGCAGAAGCATGAAGACATCGAAATCGGCGGCTGAAGACTCCTGTCTTCACTTAAGGTAGCGCACAGCACTGCAGCTGTGCGCCATTGCTCCCACAGCACACCGCACACTCCGGTCACTGTAGGGTGCAGGGCGCAGGAGGGGGGCGCCCTGGGCAGCAATTAATTACCTTTTTGTCAAAAATAGACATATATACAGTCTGGGACTGTATATATGCCCGAGCCCCCGCCATTTTTTCACATTAAAGCGGGACAGAAGCCCGCCGCTGAGGGGGCGGGGCCTTCTTCCTCAGCACACCAGCGCCATTTTCTCTTCACAGCTCCGCTGGAAGGACGCTCCCCAGGCTCTCCCCTCCAGGTGCAATAGAGGGTAAAAAAGAGAGGGGGGGCACATAAATTTAGGCGCAGAGATATATTTAACAGCAGCTACGGGGTAAACACTAAGGTACAGTGTAATCCCTGGGTTATATAGCGCTGGGGTGTGTGCTGGCATACTCTCTCTCTGTCTCCCCAAAAGCCTTTGTGGGGTCCTGTCCTCAGTCAGAGCATTCCCTGTGTGTGTGCTGTGTGTCGGTACGCCTGTGTCGACATGTTTGATGAGGAAGGATACGTGGAGGCAGAACAAGTGCAGCTGAGTGTGCCGACACCTGATTGGATGGATATGTGGAAGGTGTTAAATGATAATGTAAACTCCTTGCATAACAGATTGGATAAAACTGTAACCTTGGGACAGTCAGGGTCTCAACCCATGCCTGATCCTACAGCGCAGAGGCCGTCAGGGTCTCAAAAGCGCACACTATCCCAGATAGTTGACACAGATGTCGATACGGAATCTGACTCCAGTGTCGATGACGATGAGGCAAAGTTGCAGCCTAAAATGACTAAAGCCATCCGCTACATGATTGTAGCAATGAAGGATGTATTACCCATTTCTGAGGAAAATCCTGTCCCTAAAAAGAGGATTTATATGTATGGGGAGAAAAAGCATGAAGTGACTTTTCCCCCTTCACATGAATTAAATGAATTATGTGAAAAAGCATGGGATTCCCCTGACAGGAAGGTGATAATTTCCAAGAGATTACTGATGGCGTATCCTTTCCCGCCAACGGACAGGTTACGCTGGGAATCCTCCCCTAGGGTAGACAAGGCGTTGACACGCTTGTCTAAGAAGGTGGCCCTGCCGTCTCAGGATACGGCCGCCCTAAAGGATCCTGCAGATAGAAAGCAGGAAGCTATCCTGAAGTTTGTTTATACACACACTGCTGAGGCCAGCAATTGCTTCGGCCTGGATGTGTAGTGCGGTAGCTGCATGGACGGATACTCTGTCTGAGGAGATAGATACCCTGGACAGGGACACTGTTCTACTGACCCTGGCACATATCAAGGACGCGGTCCTATGTATGCGGGATGCCCAGAGGGACATTTGCCTGCTGGGCTCTAGAGTAAACGCAATGTCCATTTCTGCCAGAAGGGTCTTATGGACTCGGCAATGGACAGGGGATACCGACTCTAAAAAACACATGGAGGTTTTACCTTATAAGGGTGAGGAATTGTTTGGGGACGGTCTCTCGGACCTAGTTTCCACAGCTACGGCTGGGAAGTCAAATTTCTTGCCTTATGTCCCTCCACAGCCTAAGAAAGCACCGTATTACCAAATGCAGTCCTTTCGTTCTCAGAAGAGCAAGAAGGTCAGAGGTGCGTCCTTTCTTGCCAGAGGCAGGGGTAGAGGAAAAAAGCTGCACCATGCAGCTAGTTCCCAGGAACAAAAGTCTTCCCCGGCTTCCACTAAATCCACCGCATGACGCTGGGGCTCCACAGGCGGAGCCAGGAGCCGTGGGGGCGCGTCTCCGACATTTCAGCCACCAGTGGGTTCGCTCACAGGTGGATCCTTGGGCTATACAAATTGTGTCTCAGGGATACAAGCTGGAATTCGAGGTGACGCCCCCTCACCGTTACGTAAAATCGGCCTTACCAACTTCCCCCATGGAAAGGGAGATAGCGTTGGCGGCAATTCACAAACTTTTACTCCAGCAGGTGGTGGTAGAGGTTCCCCCCTTTCAACGGGGAAGGGGCTACTATTCCACTATGTTTGTGGTACCGAAACCGGACGGTTCGGTCAGACCCATTTTAAATTTAAAATCCCTGAACATTTATCTGAAGAAATTCAAGTTCAAAATGGAATCGCTCAGAGCGGTCATTGCAAGCCTGGAAGAGGGGGATTTTATGGTGTCTCTGGACATCAAGGATGCTTACTTGCATGTCCCCATTTATCCGCCTCATCAGGAGTACCTCAGGTTTGTGGTGCGGGACTGTCATTACCAATTCCAGACGTTGCCGTTGGGCCTGTCCACGGCACCGAGAGTTTTTACCAAGGTGATGGCGGAAATGATGGTGCTCCTTCGGAAGCAAGGGGTTACAATTATCCCATACTTGGACGATCTCCTCATAAAGGCGAGGTCCAGGGAGCGGTTGCTGATCAGCGTAGCACACTCTCAGGAAGTGTTGCGTCAACACGGCTGGATTCTGAACATTCCAAAGTCGCAGCTGATTCCTGCGACGCGTCTGCCCTTCCTGGGCATGATTCTGGACACAGACCAGAAGAAGGTGTTTCTCCCGGAGGAGAAGGCTCAGGATCTCGTGACTCTGGTCGGAGACCTCCTAAAGCCAAAACAGGTGTCGGTGCATCACTGCATACGAGTCCTGGGAAAGATGGTGGCGTCATACGAAGCCATTCCCTTCGGCAGGTTCCATGCGAGGATCTTTCAGTGGGATCTGCTGGACAAGTGGTCCGGATCGCATCTTCAGATGCATCGGATGATCACCCTGTCCCCCAGGGCCAGGGTGTCTCTTCTGTGGTGGCTACAAGGTGCTCACCTCCTCGAGGGCCGCAGATTCGGCATACAGGACTGGGTCCTGGTGACCACGGATGCAAGCCTCCGAGGGTGGGGGGCAGTCACTCAAGGAAGAAACTTCCAAGGGCTGTGGTCAAGTCAGGAGACTTGTCTGCACATAAATATCCTGGAGCTACGGGCCATATACAACGCCCTGAGTCAAGCGGAGCCTCTGCTTCGAGACCAACCAGTGCTGATTCAGTCAGACAACATCACGGCAGTCGCTCATGTAAACCGCCAGGGCGGCACAAGAAGTAGGGTGGCAATGGCGGAAGCCACCAGGATTCTTCGTTGGGCGGAGAATCACATGCAAGCACTGTCAGCAGTGTTCATTCCAGGAGTGGACAACTGGGAAGCAGACTTCCTCAGCAGACACGACCTCCACCCGGGAGAGTGGGGACCTCATCAAGAAGTCTTCACGCAGATTGTAAATCGATGGGAACTGCCACAGGTGGACATGATGGCGTCCCGCCTCAACAAAAAATTAAAGAGGTATTGCGCCAGGTCAAAAGACCCTCAGGAGATAGCTGTGGACGCACTGGTGACACCGTGGGTATTCCAGTCGGTCTATGTGTTTCCTCCTCTTACTCTCATACCCAGGGTACTGAGAATCGTAAGAAAAAGAGGAGTGAGAACAATCCTCATTGTTCCGGATTGGCCAAGAAGGACTTGGTACCCGGAACTGCAAGAAATGCTCACAGAGGACCCATGGCCTCTGCCTCTCAGACAGGACCTGTTGCAACAGGGGCCCTGTCTGTTCCAGGACTTACCGCGGCTGCGTTTGACGGCATGGCGGTTGAACGCCGGATCCTAGCAGAAAAGGGCATTCCGGATGCAGTTATTCCTACGCTGATAAAGGCTAGGAAGGACGTGACAGCAAAACATTATCACCGTATATGGCGAAAATATGTTGCTTGGTGTGAGGCCAGGAAGGCCCCTACAGAGGAATTCCAGCTGGGTCGATTCCTGCACTTCCTACAGTCAGGTGTGACTATGGGCCTAAAATTAGGGTCCATAAAGGTCCAGATTTCGGCCCTATCCATTTTCTTTCAAAAAGAACTGGCTTCACTGCCTGAGGTTCAGACGTTTGTTAAGGGAATGCTGCATATTCAGCCTCCTTTTGTGCCACCAGTGGCACCTTGGGATCTTAAGGTGGTCTTGGGTTTCCTGAAATCCCACTGGTTTGAGCCACTTAAGACAGTGGAGCTAAAGTATCTCACGTGGAAAGTGGTCATGCTGTTGGCCTTAGCCTCAGCTAGGCGTGTGTCAGAATAAGCGGCTTTGTCATGTAAAAGCCCCTATCTGGTTTTCCATATGGATAGGGCAGAATTGCGGACTCGTCCGCAGTTTCTGCCAAAGGTGGTGTCATCTTTTCATTTTAACCAACCCATTGTGGTGCCTGCGGCTACTCGTGACTTAGAGGATTCCAAGTTGCTTGATGTAGTCAGGGCTTTGAAGATCTATGTTGCCAGGACGGCTGGAGTCAGGAAAACTGACTCACTGTTTATCCTGTATGCATCCAACAAGCTTGGTGCTCCTGCTTCAAAGCAAACCATTGCTCGCTGGATCTGTAACACGATTCAGCAGGCTCATTCTGCGGCTGGATTGCCGCATCCAAAATCAGTGAAAGCCCATTCCACAAGGAAGGTGGGCTCTTCTTGGGCGGCTGCCCGAGGGGTCTCGGCATTACAGCTTTGCCGAGCTGCTACTTGGTCGGGTTCAAACACATTTGCAAAATTCTACAATTTTGATACCCTGGCTGAGGAGGACCTGGTGTTTGCCCATTCGGTGCTGCAGAGTCATCCGCACTCTCCCGCCCGTTTGGGAGCTTTGGTATAATCCCCATGGTCCTTACGGAGTCCCCAGCATCCACTAGGACGTTACAGAAAATAAAAATTTACTCACCGGTAATTCTATTTCTCGTAGTCCGTAGTGGATGCTGGGCGCCCGTCCCAAGTGCGGATTTTCTGCAGTACGTGTATATAGTTATTGCTTAACAAAGGGTTATGGTTATGTAGCATCGGTTGAGTGATGCTCAGTTGTTGTTCATACTGTTAACTGGGTAAGTTTATCACAAGTTGTACAGTGTGATTGGTGTGGCTGGTATGAGTCTTACCCTGGATTCCAAAATCCTTTCCTTGTAATGTCAGCTCTTCCGGGCACAGTTTCCTTAACTGAGGTCTGGAGGAGGGGCATAGAGGGAGGAGCCAGTGCACACCAGATAGTACTGAATCTTTCTTTAGAGTGCCCAGTCTCCTGCGGAGCCCGTCTATTCCCCATGGTCCTTACGGAGTCCCCAGCATCACTACGGACTACGAGAAATAGAATTACCGGTGAGTAAATTCTTATTTTAACCGCTGGGTTCCGACACCACAGTGGATTATTGCTGAAAGGGGGTTACAATACAAATAATACAATACAATTTAACAGAGTAAATGGCTACATTCAATGGTACATACTTGAGTGGACAAGCTTGCGCAACCCGGCCATTCCCCGGTCATCTGATAGATAACTTTGTGAGTCTTGTGTGTGACCAGGCTGCAGCAGGCTTTATTTATACAATTCTTCCAAAAGCAATACAATAGATACTGTAATCCCTTTGTCCATTGGACACAGGAATGCACTTTTACAGTACAGGAGAGGTCATAGGTCAGTTTGAATAAGTAGGCGATGTCTTTCCCAACTGCTCTTGTGGGTGGTCTCCTCTGGATTCCCGCCGCATACATAATGTACAGTAAATACAGTTTATATCTATATTCTGCTTCTGCACATAACTATCCGCAGGAACATGCGATCTTCCTCAAACCAACACCGGAATGTTACCCTTGAAATACCCTACAGCTGGATACCAAACACCACCTTATGACCTTGTTCTGTCCCCTCCTATTCTGTAAAGGTGAATCCCTTTGTTCTGTTACCATCTTAACAGCTATTACTTTCTGATGTGATGCAAGGAGACTATGTGTACATTGTGCACTATTTGGATTCAATATGTAACGTGTTTTGATGGCTCTCCATGCGTACACAAACTCTACAGTGAATACCCATACCACGCTCTGATGCGCACGACCGCGGGAGCGACCATACGCAAATTGCGAATATGTGCACGCACAGCAGAACAAGTATATGCGCGGAGGCCATCTGTGTGTAGTTCGTACGTGATGTGTGTACTGCAATATTTTTTTACTTTGACAGTCCACCTTTTGGCAGTCACCAATAACTGCCCCTATCTAATCACTAAACAGAAAAATATCTACACAATATCTACAGAAGTTTTGGATGGTCGGGGGAGAGTGCTAGGTAGGAAATGTATGACCTAGTGGGATAGTAAAAAGCATGTATGTATGAATCCATGTCTGAGGGGCATGTATCATCGTGCCGTATATGTTCTAAATAAGCTTCGAGGTATTGCGAAGTATACATTAAATCCTTCTCATCCCGTACTAAGGGTCTGTAAATGGGCCAACAAACACTACCGAGCTCTTGTCGGATTGTTCCAACAAATGGGGTGCACATTTAGTTGATGATACACGGAGGGGAGACATATGTGAGTGCTAGTATATGTGGATATCACCTGTCGACTATGTGTGCTATTAACTGGAGGTTGCAGAGATGAAGATAAGACACATATCTAAAATACATTCACATAAACATTTTGGGTAGGGCAGATGTCTTTTCCGGATGGATGTATCTGGGCAGAGGGGGAAACACAAGAGAAACGGGTGAAAGAAACGGGCCATGAAATTCATTTACAATCCTTATCATAACACTGTCTCTATGGATGGGTCATAAATTAAATCTGCTGCTATAACAGCGCCCTTGCTCCTTAGACTCATCAATTTTGTGCCGTGCTTGCGCCGCGTCAGAATTCGAACACACCTAAATATCAAACCAATAATTATGACGACTCCCAGGATACAAAGGAGAAACTGCCCTACACTCATAATACAATTTTGAGCCCACTCTCCTAAACCTGAGAACCAATTTCGTGGGTTCAACCATGAGACTCAGCCGGTCAGTTCATTACTCACAGTCGCCAAGGTAAGGTTGTGTTTCCTCCTGAACTCCCACTTCAACTGTAAGATATCGTCCATCTTTTGATCGATAATCTCCGTTGGGTCATCAGTGCTGTTTGTAATATACGTACAGCACTTCACCCCATATTGAGTTGCCAGAGTAACACAGTACCCACCTGTCACGGCTGTGATATAATTCAGGACCATCCTGTGCTGAATCAGTTCCTTCTTGTAAGCTTGTAACTCCCTTCCCGTATACCTGAAGGTGTCGTCATACATCTCAGTGATATTATCTATCAAGTTCGCTAGCGCATGGATATACCTATAATTTATAATTCCTCTGGCAGTATGGGTGATGTCTAATGCGAGAAGGAATTGAATCCCAGTGGATTCGTGGATCAAATCAGAGGCTGCGTGCTCTGTCCCATCTATGAGGTGTCTCTTGACGATGTGTTCATAGCGAGTATGAGTATAAGGAGCCTGAGCACTGCGGTGAACGTCTTTCATCTTATCATGGGTTATGGTCATGACCTCTGGCAGTACTCTCCCAATATAACACAATCCCTCTGAGCTCGGAGCAAGCCACTTGTACGCCTTCCTCCCACATATGAAATAGGCATCATCTGGGAGAACATAGGGGACAAAATATAACATCACCATATTACAAACTTCCAAGTAAAGAAACCCATCCCCAGTTCTCCCATCTGCTCAGTACAAGTATCGGGCTGGATGATATGAGCACAATACCCTGGCGATACTTTTCCAACCCACATGGTCTTGCTTCCACGAGTATACCTATACCGGAAATACCTCCCACTGTTGGCTATTTGGCGTACAAGTTCAGAGTCTATGGGTATCCTATCAGCTCTGTGTGAAAAGGTCATTGTCTGGTTATTCCACGTCACTTCCCAATTTCCCGGTTTTCGGTAATTGGAAATATTAAAACACAATAAGGATCTATCTACATGATACTGGTGGAGCTTCAAACTAAAGGGGTTAGAAATATTGAATTTCTTGTCCACCGGTCTCCCACCCCGCAATTTGAGCACCTCATCTATTGCTAAAGGGTACGGTACTAATCCTGACTTGCTCTGACCTTGAGGTACCTGTGAGCACACCCAGCATTCTGTCTGGTTTAAGACCTTACCCACTAGTGAGTGGTAATCACTCAACGGATGCCGGTCCATGTCGATATTAAGGTTGGACTGACATCTCTGGATGCACCCATCCTCAACTATATTCTCACAATTCCTACAAATACAATATTCATCAGACAATAACCCCTCACAGTGCCTCCGAGCTCCTTGACTACCAGAGCGCTTACTGATGCCAGCCTTTACCAAAATGATGTGCTGATCCTGAGATCCTGCAAATTCGTACTTGCCATCAGAACCCATTCCAGATCCCTGCTCGACCTCTCTGGGACCCTCACAAAAACAAACTGTCCTTATCAAAACCAGAGTTACTAATAGAACCCGAAACGCAGTCTCTTGTGATCGATCCATTTTGTTTAGGGAAAGGAGGAAAATAAGAAGGGGAAAAGACAGGAAAATGCAGGGGGAGGTGAAGAAAAAAAAAATGATACTACAACCGTTCTAGATCTGTGCTCGGATGCCCTTCAACAGTCCTGCCTCTCAACCTTCCCGGAACAGACACTCCAGTGATACGAGGTTCTCTACACTCTGCTCTTTGTCACGAGTTCTCTCCGGGTCAGCGGCCTTTCTGCAGGGAACATAAATCTTGTATTTCAATGTGTTTAACTGTTGTGTATTATCAGTTGTGTGAAGTAAACCATCTGTGGAAAGTGAAAAGAGAAAGGAAATAATAAAAAGAAAATTTTTCAGATTTGCGTTCACCATCAGGCTGTCACGCCATCATGCATATCGGTGTCTATGCACAGTCTCCCTTCACCAGTATTCTCATTCTCCACCCTTTGTGCATGACCAGGCACACTGCGTTAATACTGGTGTCCCTATGCTGGTGAGATATACTGGATTTGGGCAGAACTCTGAAAGACCGAGTAGGCCTGTGGCGTCTGAACTGTAACCCTGTCGGTGGACGTAAGAGATGAAGAGGAAGCTTTGAAGACAAATCACATAGAGTTTAGTAACAGATAAGTTGGTAGAGGCAAAGAAGATTTTACAAAGTTTGACATCTGGATTGGGCACTAAGGGGAATGATTCTCTACTCGGTCTGCTCCCCAAAAAAATAATCTATGTGTGTTATATCTCTACTGGGACTATCCCAGCCATCAATCCAATGTCCTGTCCATTCTAAATTCATAGGGAACCCGGTATCTTTGAGATAATTCCCTCTACCTGTGATGGACATGTATCTAGAACAGTGAAATGCAACCTTAGTCTTCGTGGGTATCCAACATAATTCGTACTTCCTGGGCGGGAGCACGCTATATGTATACCATCTCTAACAAAACTTCTGCTAAATTAATTAGAGGTCACTTCTGCTAGAGAAAGAAGCAGAAGTTTAGAGACCTCCTCCTAACCCCAGTAAGTTCTGTCAAAGGGGTAAAGTTGCATTTATTCCATTCTTCCCATTAACCGAATCTGTGTTTTCTATATGGCTCGTGACTCCTTACTATATGTCCCTTGATCCCGTCTATGTGTTTAATAACATGGCTTGTTTTCTCTGTCTAGGGGTCTATAGTGGCTATGTGCTCTACTACTCTTGCAATCTCTAGCAAAATGTTCTTTATTTATTTATTTTTACAAATGTAACAATTCCTCTGTCTTTTCTTACCACCAGGGTTTTTGCGGTTTAGGCTGATGAGACTCTGGTGTAAGAGCCTGTATACTTTCAATCCCCAGCCTCTCCTCCTGCAGTTCTCTACGCCTAGCAATATTCTTATGGTGTTCAATCGCGCACTCTCTACGACAAGCTACTGTGGCCCCTCTCCAATCAGGAAAAAAAATGTTTGTACCCTGTCCCTTACTGTCTGATTGAGTCCGTCCATTAATACAGAAACAGCTACCTTCCTGTAATTCGCATCGTTCCCTGTATCTGATACCCCCATGTATCTATTTATTATTTGCAGGTCCTGATGGAAGTATTCAGATGTCATTTCATTTTCCCTCGGTTTTATGGAGAAAATTTTTTTTCTCCACTTAACAGTTGTGGGGAAATACAACTCTAGTTGCATGTTAATTTGCTCTAAGTTCTCCTGATTGTGTTTTGTCAGTCATAAGACTATCCAACTCTAATCTACAATCAGTGATACATTTTTGGGTGTCAATATTAGGAGGTAGGCACGCTTTCAAAAATATCCGCCAGTGTTTGTTTGTTGGTTCATACGCATTACCCAGATCTCTGAAAAATTTCTGACATCTGGCTAAATGCTTCCGAGGGTCGGGGAATTCTGAAATGATTGATCGCAGCTCATCTCTGGGCCACGGGCAATACATTGCATTATTCCTGGTGAGGATTATTCCCTGACTATCGGTTCCCCATTGGGGGTTACTATTTCCAAGACAGGGTGTAATCCTACCATTCCGTTCCTAATCTGTTTACTGTGAGGTGTTGTTGTCTCTTTGCAGTGAACTGTCTCACACTTACCGGTAGCTGTGACCTCACCAGTTCTTTCATTGGGGAATATTGTTACTGCTCTACCTGGTTGGACAGGCCCCACCTGAGTTTCCTGCAGCGATGTGACTGCTTGGAGGAGAGCTGCGATTTGGCTGGATATATTTGTTATTAAAAAAAGATATAGATTCAATATATATATTACAAAGTACAGTATACCTATAGTTACAACTCATACAGTAAGCAGTTAAAACATACAGTTACATACAATTACAGTTACAGGCCAGCGATACAATTACCATTCCCTCCAATGCATCTTATGTCTCTCTCTCTCTGTAAATAAATACAGGAACTGATTTGCCAGCAAGTCCATCATCCTCTTGTGACCTATAACCTTGAAAAGACTTAAAAAAAAAACAACAGGATACATCTTGCAAAAAAAATAATAATTAGGGTTAATACATTGTTTTTACATACCACTATATTTTACGGATATACCATTGACTGTAGCCATCTTCTCCCCCGCAATATACGGTAGCGGTGGTGCGGTCGCCATTGTTTTCCCGCTAGGTTTGGAACCTGCTGCACGAGCTAATTCCCTTTGCATATCCCCCTCTTGCTGCCATAATTTTAAACAATCATTATGTCTAATCCTTTGTTTTCTGGATTTAATCAGACATATCTTTAACCTTAAGTTCTGTAATACCTCTGGTTCAAAGCTGCCCACCCTACGGAATGGTTCCCTATCATTGTTAGTCATACATATCCACTCATTGCATAAAACTTCTGTGTGTGAACCATATTTTTCACACATGATAAACCTTGCTGAGCCTTTTGGCCACAATTCTGCCTGAACCCTGTCTAAACGTCTCTTACTTGAGCAACTGGCTCCCATATTTGTGGGTCTCTTCTAATATCTTTAAAAAAATTCCCACAAACACCAAAACACTCAATATAAATAGACGGTGGAAGTATACCTGAGCGCCTTCCACTCCCTCTCACCCACGCTGGCCAATACAACGATACACTGTTGATAGCGGATCGCAACGTACCCAACTTAGGGCTCCTATCAGACCTTACACCGTAATTTCTTTTGGTGGAAGTTCTGTTTGGAATATTTTCCTGAGAGAGGCAGTGAAAATTTCCTTAACGGTATTTCAACTGGAATTGTTTGTAGGGTGAAAAACAGAGAAATTAGATAACTATCTTTCACCCTTTCCAGTGAAGCCCACCAGGGAGATTTCCCGAAGTTATCAAAGAAAAACCCCTTTGTCTATACAATCACGTCTGCGTATGCCCTTTCACAGCGCATATGACACAATAATATCACGTTGCTCTGTGCTGAACAAACGGACATGTGATGCAATAGCACAGCCTATAGATACTAGTTATCTATATGCCCTACGATTGCTGTAGACCACCTAGCTTAGACCACTAAGAGTTGTATGGGATACCACTCAGTCCACTAAGACCACCTAGTTAATAACGCAGGGTTGCGAACCCTACGCCACCGGGCCTCTACTAACCCAGTGTGTCCACTTAGACCACTTAGTTCTTGGGTTCAGTATCCACTCACTCCTGCATTCGCTCACTCACATACACGTTATTTTTTTCTGTACAGAAAATTAGGATTCATTCAAGTTGGCAGCTTTACCCCAAAGGCAATACAGGTTTTTTTTTAAACTAAATTTAAAGTAACCTGCTTTTGAAATCTGATAGTTATGTGCTATTGTATTATATGTCTACTATCCCACCTTTGAACTAAACGACACTATTGTATAATTTGTACTCAGCGCCCGCATTCTTACGCACTTTGCGCAAACACGCGTCCGTGTATGTCCCTTACTTTGTCCGAGACACGTGTACCAATGTGCGTACGCAATAAAACAACTCACACAATTTCTATAAATGTGAGCAATATTAATTATAATCGCTCACTTAACACGCCACACAGTTTCTTTCTGTATAAACCTTTATGCAGAACTGCGTTTGTGTCTTTACGCTTACTTCCTTAAAATACTGTTATTTCAAATTTACCTATATATTTACCTATATAGCAACAAATGTATCCTATTTCACACAGATCTATAATGACTCTAGCAATAATCAATAATTTAAATGATATGATTCAGACTGGATAGCTATCTTGCAGAACATACACTGATATAAATATACACATAATTATAATAATTATATATATGTACCATTCACTGGTCTCCTGAGTTTCCTTTACCCATTCGGTGCTTCTAATTTGCATATGAAAGCTATGTGCTTTTGCCTGCCTGTAAAAGTGTTTTTTTATTGCTAAGAAAAAGCAGTTACACAGGTTAATTTGCATTTCAATGGCTATCTTATAGCAAGCAGATTCTAACTAAATCCTAGAGGTAAAAGAAAAAACAACAACTTAGTTTATATCTGTGTGTAATTCTTACATCAAGTATTCATCTTACTATTAACTTTTCACTAGGCCCAGCTGAAACTATTTGTGATTGACTATGGCATGGGTTAAATAAATTCATTGGTAACGCATAAATGGTGATTGATGTGACCAAGGAGAGCTGATTATTCTGGCCAGTGAAAATCAGCCATTTAGAAAAATTACCTTACCCAAAATGGCTGCTGCTCCTCCCCCTTCCACATCCATGAGGGTTACACAAAATGGTGGACAGGCCATGTGGTTAGTCCAAAATGGATGACAGACCATGCGGCTTCCTTTGTCACAAAGAAATCACACATCATACAAGCCCCTGAAGTTATTTTAGGCCTGAGTTAAACATAAAAACTATATCAATGCTATGCAGCAACTTTTAAATGTACTTTTAACCCTACTTAACAGATAAGCAATCCAATCTGAATCAAACACAACATGACTTATTTGAACCTTGTTTTGCAACAATGTGAGAGAGTATGCAAAGTATGGGTGCCGTGTACGCTTTTTGGCGCCAAAAAAATTCACAGATTTTAAATAGCTTTTTTCCTGTTTACCTTACGAGTTCTACCAGCATCTCTACAAACCATACAGAGCAGACTCCATCTAATCAGCAATCAAGTAGGGTTTTCAGTGCATCCATCGACCAAAAAAAGGATACGTAGGATAACTTTCCACCCTTTGCTGATGTATGTGGAAAACCGGAGAGCCCCCAATTGATAATGCTGATTATCTAACAGGAATGAAAGCTATACCTTATACACACTTAGAATACACTTTACTATGGAGCCGCTGCGGCCGCTAAACCTAGTACACACGCTACGTACTTTATACACTGTTTGCGTACGGAGTCCCGTATCACTGTACACACAGCGCGCGCACACCCAGAGATACACTTTAAACCTTCACAGTAATGCAATGCAATGATAAAACACTTTAAACCTTAGCAGGGCAATGAAGACACGACACCAATTGTGATTTAACCGCTGGGTTCCGACACCACAGTGGATTATTGCTGAAAGGGGGTTACAATACAAATAATACAATAAAATTTAACAGAGTAAATGGCTACATTCAATGGTACATACTTGAGTGGACAAGCTTGCGCAACCCGGCCGGTCCCCGGTCATCTGATAGATAACTTTGTGAGTCTTGTGTGTGACCAGGCTGCAGCAGGCTTTATTTATACAATTCTTCCAAAAGCAATACAATGGATACTGTAATCCCTTTGTCCATTGGACACAGGAATGCACTTTTACAATACAGGAGAGGTCATAGGTCGGTTTGAATAGGTAGGCGATGTCTTTCCCAACTGCTCTTGTGGGTGGTCTCCTCTGGATTCCCGCCGCATACATAATGTACAGTAAATACAGTTTATATCTATATTCTGCTTCTGCACATAACTATCCGCAGGAACATGCGATCTTCCTCAAACCAACACCGGAATGTTACCCTTAAAATACCCTACAGCTGGATACCAAACACCACCTTATGACCTTGTTCTGTCCCCTCCTATTCTGTAAAGGTGAATCCCTTTGTTCTGTTACCATCTAAACAGCTATTACTTTCTGATGTGATGCAAGGAGACTATGTGTACATTGTGCACTATTTGGATTAAATATGTAACGTCTTTTGATGGCTCTCCATGCGTACACAAACTCTACCGTAAATACCCATACCACGCTCTGATGCGCACGACCGCGGGAGCGACCATACGCAAATTGCGAATATGTGCACGCACAGCAGAACAAGTACACGCGCGGAGGCCATCTGTGTGTAGTTCGTACGTGATGTGTGTACTGCAATATTTTTTGACTTTGACAACACCCATGCAGTTTGTATATTTTAATGCT
This sequence comes from Pseudophryne corroboree, assembly GCF_028390025.1. NCBI lineage: Eukaryota > Metazoa > Chordata > Amphibia > Anura > Myobatrachidae > Pseudophryne > Pseudophryne corroboree. The sequence goes on along the minus strand of NC_086448.1, from coordinate 272,170,785 downwards.
AGATTTTTCAATCCTATATGATAGTCATGATAATTCCCATGTAAAAAAAATAATATAATATTATATGATAGTATTTATCAATTATAGCTTGAGCATTGACTGAGCATGTTGTGCAGTTAATTCTTTGTCAACGTGTGGAAGTCTGATGACCTTTAAGTAGCACAGTTGACTCACTAATTAATGCTGATATGTAAGACATGAGCTGTATACTTCCCTCCTGTTTCACTGTAGTCAGCTAACATTTTTCAGAATCTGCTTGATTTAGATAATCAAAATGCCTAAATGCCGGGGTAGATTACAATTTGCAGAGGTTAATTAATGAGAAGTCTATTTAAATACAAAGAGTTTAAATAAAGCGATTACAGCCACAATGAAATACACTTTCCTTAGATTCTCTTCTAAAATGTACTTTTTATTTTCAATTTCACCACATTTAAGTACTACTTCCATGAACATTATCTTTGTGACAGTGGTAATTTCTGGAGTATTTGGCAGAACCCCATTGTCATTCTGATTGTTCTTCTTCCTCTCTAATCCATATTGCCTCAGAGCACAAAATGAAGCGGACTCCTGCCAAATTAGCTCAGTCCCTTGTGGTCAGGACAAGACCAACCGTGGGCAACGATGTAAATAAATATATATTGTTTTATTTTTTAAACTAGGTTATGTAAAATCTATAGTTATAGATTAATTGATAAGGCCCTGGTCTGTTCCGAGACTTGTTGTAATGTTCCTATTAAGTTAGGAAAAGTACTTCACTCTACAGTACCTGCCCTCAATGTTTGTGAGGCTTCTGTAGTTGGGGCATAGGAAGCTTTCTCTGCATAATCACTGTTACAGTATATTGGGTTTTATGGGGCCTATGTATTAATAATAGTGGAACCACCACGATTATTAACAAGGCAGATATTTAAATTTTTAATGAAAATATTCCCGCTATGTACTAAATTTAACATGCAGGGTCAGCGGTAGCGATAATAATCGTTCTGCAAGTTACTTCCTCTGCATATTGGAGGAATCTGTCACAGACTTCTCTGTGAAAATCTGACCCTGTGATGTGCACAGCGTCACCTTCCAGACACGACCGTAGGCTGCAGTAATGGGATCGGAAGAGCTCTCTCCTGTGAGAAAGCCTCTATAGGCATAAAGCTAGATTGTATAAATTATCGGGGCCAAATTTCCAAAAGCTTAGCTTGCTGAAATTGGTACTTAGAGGTCAGACCATTGTCCCCATGGATAATAAACCTAATTAGCCTAATGCAGGAGATTTTTGTGAAATATCCTGCATTATGCTATTACTACTTGATTAATAGGCTCCTAAATCGCAGATTTCCTTTGCAAAGGAACCAATACATAGACTTTTCTTGGGTCTCCCAAAAGTTTGACTAGACAAAAAACAATGGTAAATTATATATCAAATTATTAATGCAGCCAGATGCTTAAATGTTCTCCATTGGAAGCAACTTGAAGTTTGTTCATATTAAAATCTGCCACTTGGCTGCAATGTAAAAGAAAAAATACTGTTTGTGTCAGTAATAAATAACAGATTTTTTTCAAAACCTTGTTATACAATATCATTGCAACTATATTTTTCTATAAGGATTCCTCTTCCCATGGACTGTCAGACCTCCTGTTTTGGGCTTACCGGTAATTCAGCAAAAATCTCGATATTGTCCCGAATATTATTAAGCAATATCGACACAATATCTTTATTTCTCTTTTTTTCCCCACAGCTATTCAGCAAATAAAGAACAGCGGTTGCGGTAACATGTTGTTCCTGTGAAGTTCAAGATGGCTTTGTTTTTTGTTGTGCGCATGCCCAGTTATGCTTTTGTACCCCTTTCACATCGCAATGCCAGGTCCCGCCCGGGAATTGGAAACGAGTCCTTCCGCCGCCTCACCCTATGCAGTGAACAGGTCACAGGTCGAATCGAATGTTAGCATAAAATGTTAAAGTGATAAAGAGGTCAATGGATTAATCCCTTTTGTGTGATACTCAGTGAGATGCGTATTAACCGAGAAGATAATTGCATTATCTTCTCCATTAAGTTAACCCTTTTCTAATTTTTAATGAGAGAAAAAAATAGTCCTGAATTGAGCCCTTTGTCTAAAATAATTGTTTGTATACTCATAGGGCCCCATGTACTGTATAAAGCTATGAAAATAAGATTTTACTCACTTGTAAATCTATTTCTCGTAGTCCGTAGTGGATGCTGGGACTCCGTAAGGACCATGGGGAATAGCGGCTCCGCAGGAGACTGGGCACAACTAAAGAAAGCTTTAGGACTACCTGGTGTGCACTGGCTCCTCCCACTATGACCCTCCTCCAGACCTCAGTTAGGATACTGTGCCCGGAAGAGCTGACACAATAAGGAAGGATTTTGAATCCCGGGTAAGACTCATACCAGCCACACCAATCGCACCGTATAACTCGTGATACTATACCCAGTTAACAGTATGAAATATAACTGAGCCTCTCAACAGATGGCTCAACAATAACCCTTTAGCTAAACAATAACTATATACAAGTATTGCAGACAATCCGCACTTGGGATGGGCGCCCAGCATCCACTACGGACTACGAGAAATAGATTTACCGGTGAGTAAAAAATTATTTTCTCTGACGTCCTAAGTGGATGCTGGGACTCCGTAAGGACCATGGGGATTATACCAAAGCTCCCAAACGGGCGGGAGAGTGCGGATGACTCTGCAGCACCAAATGGGCAAACTCTAGGTCCTCAGCCAGGGTGTCAAACTTGTAGAATTTAGCAAATGTGTTTGACCCCGACCAAGTAGCTGCTCGGCAAAGTTGTAAAGCCGAGACCCCTCGGGCAGCAGCCCAAGAAGAGCCCACCTTCCTTGTGGAATGGGCTTTCACTGATTTAGGATGCGGCAGTCCAGCCGCAGAATGTTCAAGCTGAATCGTACTACAGATCCAGCGAGCAATAGTCTGCTTTGAAGCAGGAGCACCCAGTTTATTGGGTGCATACAGGATAAATAGCAAGTCAGTTTTCCTGACACTAGCCGTCCTGGAAACATAAATTTTCAGGGCCCTGACTACGTCCAACAACTTGGAAGCCTCCAAGTCTTTAGTAGCCGCAGGCACCACGATAGGTTGGTTCAAATGAAAGGCTGATACCACATTAGGGAGAAACTGGGGACGAGTCCTCAATTCTGCCCTATCCATATGGAAAATTAGATAAGGGCTTTTACATGACAAAGCCGCCAATTCTGACACACGCCTGGCCGAAGCATGACCACTTTCCACGTGAGATATTTTGATTCCACGGTTTTAAGTGGCTCAAACCAATGTGACTTTAAGAAATCCAACACCACGTTGAGATCCCAAGGTGCCACTGGAGGCACAAAAGGGGGCTGAATATGCAGCACTCCCTTAACAAAAGTCTGAACTTCAGGTAGTGAAGCCAGTTCTCTCTGGAAGAAAATCGATAGAGCCGAAATCTGGACCTTAATGGAACCCAATTTTAGGCCCATAGTCACCCCTGACTGTAGGAAGTGCAGAAAACGGCCCAGCTGAAATTCCTCCGTTGGGGCCTTCCTGGCCTCACACCACGCAACATATTTTCGCCAAATGCGGTGATAATGGTTTGCGGTCACTTCTTTCCTAGCTTTAATCAGCGTAGGAATGACTTCCTCCGGAATGCCCTTTTCCTTCAGGATCCGGTATTCAACCGCCATGCCGTCAAACGCAGCCGCGGTAAGTCTTGGAACAGACAGGGCCCCTGCTGCAGCAGGTCCTGTCTGAGCGGCAGAGGCCATGGGTCCTCTGAGATCATTTCTTGAAGTTCCGGGTACCAAGCTCTTCTTGGCCAATCCGGAACAATGAGTATAGTTCTTACTCCTCTTCTCCTTATTATCCTCAGTACCTTGGGTATGAGAGGAAGAGGAGGGAACACATAAACCGACCGGTACACCCACGGTGTCACTAGAGCGTCCAGAGCTATCGCCTGAGGGTCTCTTGACCTGGCGCAATATCTTTCTAGCTTTTTGTTTAGGCGGGACGCCATTATGTCCACCTGTGGCCTTTCCCAACGGTTTACAATCAGTTGGAAGACTACTGGATGAAGTCCCCACTCTCCCGGGTGGAGATCATGCCTGCTGAGGAAGTCTGCTTCCCAGTTGTCCACTCCCGGAATGAACACTGCTGACAGTGCTAACACGTGATTTTCCGCCCATCGGAGAATCCTTGTGGCTTCTGCCATCGCCTTCCTGCTTCTTGTGCCGCCCTGTCGGTTTACATGGGCGACTGCCGTGATGTTGTCTGACTGGATCAGTACCGGCTGGTTTTGAAGCAGGGGTTTTGCCTGACTTAGGGCATTGAAAATGACCCTCAGTTCCAGAATATTTATGTGTAGGGAAGTCTCCTGACTTGACCATAGTCCTTGGAAGTTTCTTCCCTGTGTGACTGCCCCCCAGCCTCGAAGGCTGGCATCCGTGGTCACCAGGACCCAGTCCTGTATGCCGAATCTGCGGCCCTCTTGAAGATGAGCACTTTGCAGCCACCACAGCAGAGACACCCTGGTCCTTGGAGACAGGGTTATCAGCCGATGCATCTGAAGATGCGATCCGGACCACTTGTCCAACAGATCCCACTGAAAAGTACTTGCATGGAACCTGCCGAATGGAATTGCTTCGTAGGAAGCTACCATTTTTCCCAGAACTCACGTGCAGTGATGCACCGACACCTGTTTTGGTTTTAGGAGGCCTCTGACTAGAGATGACAGCTCCTTGGCCTTCTCCTCCGGGAGAAACACTTTCTTCTGTTCTGTGTCCAGAACCATCCCCAGGAACAGTAGACGTGTCGTAGGGACCAGCTGTGACTTTGGAATATTTAGAATCCAACCGTGCTGTTGTAGCACCTCCCGAGATAGTGCTACCCCGACCAACAACTGCTCCCTGGACCTCGCCTTTATCAGGAGATCGTCCAAGTACGGGATAATTAAAACTCCCTTTTTTCGAAGGAGTATCATCATTTCGGCCATTACCTTGGTAAATACCCTCGGTGCCGTGGACAGACCAAACGGCAACGTCTGGAATTGGTAATGACAATCCTGTACCACAAATCTGAGGTACTCCTGGTGAGGATGGTAAATGGGGACATGCAGGTAAGCCTCCTTGATGTCCATTGATACCATGTAATCCCCCTCGTCCAGGCTTGCAATAACCGCCCTGAGCGATTCCATCTTGAACTTGATTTTTTTTATATATGTGTTCAAGGATTTCCAATTTAAAATGGGTCTCACCGAACCGTCCGGTTTCGGTACCACAAACATTGTGGAATAGTAACCCCGTCCTTGTTGAAGGAGGGGCACCTTGACTATCACCTGCTGGGAATACAGCTTGTGAATTGCCTCTAGTACTGCCTCCCTGCCTGAGGGAGTTGTTGGCAAGGCAGATTTGAGGAAACGGCGGGGGGGAGACATCTCGAATTCCAGCTTGTACCCCTGAGATACTACTTGAAGGATCCAGGGATCCACCCGTGAGCGAGCCCACTGATTGCTGAAGTTTTTGAGACGGGCTCCCACCGTACCTGGCTCCGCCAGTGGAGCCCCAGCGTCATGCGGTGGACTTGGAGGAAGCGGGGGAGGACTTTTGCTCCTGGGAACTGGCTGTGTGCTGCAGCTTTTTTCCTCTACCTCTGCCTCTGGGCAGAAAGGACGCGCCTTTAACCCGCTTGCCCTTATGGGGCCGAAAGGACTGTACCTGATAATACGGTGCTTTCTTTGGCTGTGAGGGAACATGGGGTAAAAATGCTGACTTCCCAGCTGTTGCTGTGGAAACGAGGTCCGAGAGACCATCCCTGAACTACTCCTCACCCTTATAAGGCAAAACTTCCATGTGCCTTTTAGAATCTGCATCACCTGTCCACTGCCGAGTCCATAACCCTCTCCTGGCAGAAATGGACATTGCACTTATTTTAGATGCCAGCCGGCAAATATCCCTCTGTGCATCTCTCATGTATAAGACTGCGTCTTTAATATGCTCCACGGTTAGCAATATAGTGTCCCTGTCTAGGGTATCAATATTTTCTGACAGGGAATCTGACCACGCAGCTGCAGCACTGCACATCCATGCTGAAGCAATAGCTGGTCTCAGTATAATACCTGTGTGTGTATATACAGACTTCAGGATAGCCTCCTGCTTCCTATCAGCAGGCTCGTTTAGGGCGGCCATATCCGGAGACGGTAGTGCCACCTTTTTTGACAAGCGTGTGAGCGCTTTATCCACCCTAGGGGATGTTTCCCAACGTGACCTATCCTCTGGCGGGAAAGGGTACGTCATTAGTAACCTTTTAGAAATTACCAGTTTCTTATCGGGGGAAGCCCACGCTTCTTCACACACTTCATTTAATTCCTCAGATGGAGGAAAAACTACTGGTAGTTTTCTCTCTCCAAACATAATACCCTTTTTTGTGGTTTCTGGGGTAACATCAGAAATGTGCAACACATTTTTCATTGCCTCAATCATGTAACGTGTGGTCCTATTGGAAGTTACATTAGTCTCATCGTCGTCGACACTGGAGTCAGTATCTGTGTCGACATCTGTGTCTGCCATCTGAGGTAGCGGGCGTTTTAGAGCCCCTGACGGCTTTTGAGACGCCTGGGCAGGCACAGGCTGAGAAGCCGGCTGTCCCATATTTGGTATGTCGTTAAACCTTTTATGTAAGGAGTCGACACTGTCGCGTAATTCCTTCCACATAACCATCCACTCAGGTGTCGACCCCGCAGGGGGTGACATCACATTTATCGGCATCTGCTCCGCCTCCACATAAGCCTCCTCCTCAAACATGTCGACACAGCCGTACCGACACACCGCACACACACAGGGAATGCTCTGACAGAGGACAGGACCCCACAAAGCCCTTTGGGGAGACAGAGAGAGAGTATGCCAGCACACACCAGAGCGCTATATAACACAGGGATGAACACTATAACTGAGTGATTTTCCCTTATAGCTGCTTATATATATACTGCTGCGCCTAAATTTAGTGCCCCCCCCTCTCTTTTTTACCCTTTGTAGTCTTGAAACAGCAGGGGAGAGCCTGGGAGCGATCCTTCCAGCGGAGCTGTGAGGGAAAAATGGCGCCAGTGTGCTGAGGGAGATAGCCCCGCCCCTTTTTCGGCAGACTTTCTCCCGCTTTTTTATGGATCCTGGCAGGGGTATTTTTCACATATATAGCCTCTAGGACTATATATTGTGATTATTTTGCCAGCCAAGGTGTTAATATTGCTGCTCAGGGCGCCCCCCCAGCGCCCTGCACCCATCAGTGACCGGAGTGTGAGGTGTGCATGAGGAGCAGTGGCGCACAGCTGCAGTGCTGTGCGCTACCTTGTTGAAGACCGAAGTCTTCTGCCGCTGATTTTCAGGACCATCTTCATGCCTCTGGCTCTGTAAGGGGGACGGCGGTGCGGCTCCGGGACCGGACGATCGAGGTCGGGTCCTGTGTTCGATCCCTCTGGAGCTAATGATGTCCAGTAGCCTAAGAAGCCCAAACTAGCTGCAAGCAGGTAGGTTCGCTTCTTCTCCCCTTAGTCCCTCGTAGCAGTGAGTCTGTTGCCAGCAGATCTCACTGAAAATAAAAAACCTAAAATATACTTTCTTTTCTAGGAGCTCAGGAGAGCCCCTAGTGTGCATCCAGCTCAGCCGGGCACAAGATTCTAACTGAGGTCTGGGGAAGGGTCATAGTGGGAGGAGCCAGTGCACACCAGGTAGTCCTAAAGCTTTCTTTAGTTGTGCCCAGTCTCCTGCGGAGCCGCTATTCCCCATGGTCCTTACGGAGTCCCAGCATCCACTTAGGACGTCAGAGAAAAGTCTTTATAATTCATGCTTTCAGCTATTCATTTACTGGGTTACCATAGAGAACTCTATGATTTCCTCTGTGGTCCCCCTATTTTCTTCAAATTTTGCTTCCGCACACACAAGTGTGAGGAAAGCGATCCATCTGCAATTCCTAAAACTGCGCTAAGCTCATCATGGATCGGGGTCTGTTGGAACAGAGACGTACATCTTCCTGCTTCCTCCCCATTTGTGACTGAGGGTGATCCACACGCACTACGGCCATTTCTGGTGTCACACGGCAACTGTTTATCTTGAGCCAGAGATTGAGGTCCGATTCTTTGTTGCCGCTAATGCCTGCCTCTGGCCAGCATCGTCCGCTCTACAAATGCAAAGACTAGAACACAGGTGCTGGTACTGGTCCCGAAGTAAATAAAGTGCTGTTGCTGCAACTATGCCGAAACATCCTGACATTGCCTCCTCCGACCTTTTCCCTACACATAGCCCGTCACTTGAGGGATAAGCCGGATTCTCCTCTTCTTGAGCTCAGTAAGCTCTATCAGGTCGCTCTCTTCCCTGTAGTGCTCTCTTCTCTGCGGCAAGCAGGGATGTGTGGCAGTCATACTCTGCTCCTGCAGAGGGAAAGAGCACTCACTCAGTGGCCAACTCACTTTTGTAATCCAGTCTGGGCATTGAAGTTCAGTAATAATAATAATAATAATAATAATAATAATATGGCTGCCTACAGTTCCAGCAACATATTTGTGTCATTTTGTGAGTCATCATTACCAGGCTACATACATGTAATCTGCAGCAGCACTTCACAGGACAGTGATTGACAAAGAAGTATAAATAGAGCCCAGAGGAGCAGATGTATTAAGCCTGGAGAAGTGATAAAGCAATGATAAGTTCACAGTGATAACGCACCAGCCAATCATTACAGGTTTGAAAAATGACAGGAGCTGATTGGCTGGTGCATTATCACATTCCACTTATCACTGCTTTATCACTTCTCCATTTTTAATACATCTGCAACATACTTCTAAGTGATCTATGCAGGTAACTCCCTGGTATAGTGTGTTACTTTACACTATATATTGCATCAGTTTGATGCAATATATACCTTTAAGATGCTATTCATGTATACTTACCTATCCTGCAATGCCATCTGAAAAGGAGGACTCCTGCGATTCACTCTTCTGTATCTTACTGTGGAGGTCATTTCTGCGAATGCACAGAATCGCTGCACAGGTCAGACAGCAGGAAGGGGAGGATGGGGGGGTTACACAGCGAGCATTAATCAGGTGCAGCAGAGTGAGGTGACCTGACATGTATGGTCACTTCACAAGTTGGCTAGACACCTTAATATTTTATTTACAACCCACAAACCAATTCATTGGTTGGAATGAAAATCTGGTAATGGATGGGAGGAAATGCAGTGGTCGAAGTGGACATTTTTAAGTGAGGTTATGAAAAAGTGAAGGTTGTAATCATGCGCGTGCCTTCGGCGGAAAAGGGAGCGTGGCCACTGAAGGGGGGGGGGGGTGTCCTTAAGTGTAGTGTACCACGCCATATACCCCTTATACACATTATGCACCACAATAGTAGGACCTCTTATACTATCTAGTACTGGTGCCCCTTACACATTACACCACACTAAATAAGCCAAAATTCCCACGGAATGAGCCAATATTCACATTATGATCCACAATTCACGTTATGCACACGGTATGATCCACAATTTACATTATACCACACGGTATGATCCAAAATTCACATTATGCAGGGAGAGTGACACTTGGATTAGCACATTAATTGCATACATCTATTACCAGTTTTTAGTTCAAATCAGCAAATTGGTTGGTTATTTGGACAAAATTTTTTAAAGTGTATGGCCAGCTTCATATAAACTCTCCTGGAACCTCCTAAATCAGTCAGTGTCCCAGTCACACAGGGGGGCAGATTTTATTATTGTTCTACCACTTTCTCCTAGGCACCTCTGATTGGCCACAACCAGAGAAGGGGGCAGAGAGGACAGGAAAGAGGTGGGGAGAGAAAGCACTTCATTGATTTTCTCCCCTAATCAGCCTCATTACGCCATCCTGAGATAGCAAATGTTTTTGTTACGCAAAACGGAAAGCTGAGCTTTCCATGCTTCCCTGAATCATTCTTCCCATGCACTGTATTAGGACGCAGTATGTACACTAATTAGGGGCATTGCTGGAGAAATCTGACATGGCATTCTCCATACTGACATTATCTTATTTTTAAATGGTCTTAAATTATGCCATTTTATTGTGTGGTGGTAGGCATAACACATCAAACTTCTATTGAGCGATATGAACTATAGGAAAAGTAAAATTGGGAATATTCTTTAGTAATAAAAGAATGAGGAAAACAATCAAACCAACACGTTATTTTAACCTTCAGGTCTTTTTAACCTTTATGAAATAGACATTTTGTTTATATTTATTACTGCCCCCACAGTTGTTGAAGCTACTGTTGTTTATGCTTCCTCAGGCGTTATATAGCGCTGTTAGAATTGCAGGCGGAGTTATACAGTACTTCTGTGAGTGATCTGTCTCTGAGGAGAGAGGTGAAGTCATACAGCTCTGGGTGATTTGTTATGTCAGAGAAAGGGGAGCGGAGTGATACAGACTGTATTGTGATGATTCCTGTCTGTGAGAAGGGAAGGGGGCATCACAGCCAGGGCCTTGGGAAGAAGGTGAACAGTTCTCGGGGTCCCCCAGTTCTCTGTTGAGTTTAAATAGAGGAGGGGCATCCCCAAATTAACAGGCTGTAAGAGCCCTTTATTAAAAGATGATGGGGGTGTAGGTGGTCACTGCTGACTGAAATATAGAGGGCTGAGGCAACAGACTAGCCCCGCAGTGAGTGGAGGCTGCTTGTATGAGGAGAGAGAAAATGCAAGGCATGCTGTGTATTTGTTTGCTGAGCAATAGGTGTATGTCCTCTGTGTGCTGATTGTAACTAAGGGAATTAGGATGTTGTGTCTGACTTCCCTTTGTTTCAGTCATTTTCCAATTCTTCCGACCTGTCCTTATACCCAGTGTCGTGAGAATCTTCCAGCATCAGTGTTTTGAGGGGTGTCAGGATTCCAGCGTTGGGATTCCAACTGCTGGGATCCCGACATCCGGTATCTTGAACGTATACCGCTACCGGATTGTTCTGCAATTAGCATGTATGAATATGATTGACAGCATAGTATGGGAAGAATAACCCGTGTTTTGCCAACATAAATATTGCCTTATTTTCTCCCTGATAATCCTCTTTAGCTGCATGTCTTTATTAATCGTCACAAGTGGAGGTTTCCAAATTAATTTTAAGTTAAAAGTGAAATATAATATATACTTTTGTACCCTGATGTCTACTATGTTTATCCCTACAGTACAGTTTGTCTGAGGCTAATTTATTTCTGGCTTGTTTATATTGCTAAGGGTATTCTAACACGAAATCAATAGCCATCTGGATGAAAATGTCCTTTCCTTCCAGCAGATTGACTAAGTACATAACGAGTAATATAACTATAGCAATACTGATAGTGTCTTCTAGCATGTTACAGTCTGTACAGTAAAGGGCCCCATACACTACTGCGACATGTCCATCTGACATGTCGCAGGCGATCGCTGGCGACCACCCCGGCAGCCTCCGAGGCGGCAGGATCGCCCAAGATACATGGTATGCTGTCCTTTTGCATACGATGTATCTTGGGCGATTCTGGGCGATCCCAGCCACGCCTGCGGGGTCGGACCAGATTGAATATGCAGCACATTCAATCTGGAGGATCCGATCCGATGCTCACGGGGCCGCGCATCAGATCGGATCGGATACACAGCCAAAATGCCAGATTTCACCCATTATATCGGGCCGAATTCGGGCATAATCGTTCTAGTGTATGTGGCCCTTAAGAATGAAACACATTACTCATTGTCAAATATATTATTCTTTTTGGTTGCCAGTCTATTACTTTTATTTGGCCACCATTCTGTGATTTTCATGTAGGGGCAATGAAGGATTATATGAAAACGAGTGCCCTCTTTAAAATGAGTTGCCAGTTATCAAATTGATATCGGACAAGTGGTTGCGGCACTCACAACCACTTGTGGTCCACACCGTAGCAGTACGCTCCATGATGCAGTATTGCAATTTGTCAACGTTTCATTTTAATATTTAAAGAACAAGAGAATGCACCATGCTAAATAAGAGTGCAATATATTTGTATATATATTTGTAGTGCACCAGATGGCGTTCCGTTAGGCAGAGGATATCATCTTTACATTGGAAAGAAAACTTTTACATGTTAGAAAGCAAAAAAAAAAGAGGATAGACAGGAATAGAAAAATTGAAAAGATATATGATGGAAAACCGCTATACTTTTTGATACATGGATAGATTATTAGTTAAAGTTATAGTCATAAGAAACAATTCAGGTTGTTAGTTTCATTCAATCAATCCCAAGGGTGCCACAGTTCTTAATTGGTGGATCCAACGTGCTTCTATTTGTAGTAAGCGAGTACCACGGTCTCCTCCTCTTGGGTTAGCTGGTACATGATCTATAATTTTATGTCTCATTGTTGCCAAGGAGTGTTTGGCCTCTCTAAAGTGCCTGGCTACCGGTTGCTCAGGGATAGAATGGCACTTCACCGTCAAGCCATTAGAACCAAAATAACTAACTGCAAGTGATTGGGCCGCCACAGCTGTTGTTATTGTAAGTAGGGGGCAATTAGTAGAGCAGTAGTAATACTGTATGCCTGCAGCAAAATGTATGTCCTTTATACTTACACGCCTATAATATTAGTGCCCAGTAATATGTCAGGAGTAATATTATTTCTCAAATATAACAGGAAAAAAGAACAAATAAATAGCAGTGACAGTAATTAAATTCCCACAACAGGAAAAGTGCCTCCTTAAATGCTAGCTGCAACCGTAATTCATGCACAACAAGTAATACTCGTGGCCCTTAATATCATTAGTAATAGTGAACACTGTGTGCCACTTGGGCTCTGCTGCACCCAGCTGTAACCCCTTCACCTCCCATAGATTCCTCATTTAGTCAGTGAGTAGAGATATACTATAAATGAGAAACATCTGCTTATTCTCCTGCTGCAACTGAGCCCTCATGTTCTGCTAGCTGGACATGTACAAGAATGTTGCCCGTTGAGCACCAGTGTTTAAGGCTGCGTACATACTACACAGATATATCCGTCGACTTCACGTTTTGTTGACATTGTGGCCGACCATGTAAGCATACAGACGCTTGATAGGTCTGTGTAGAAGTCACAATTGTGCAGACATTTGAATTTGCCCGCCCCGCTGTGATGTCAGTCCTTGAAGCCAGTGTACGGGCTGTCAGCGGGTCTCCCATACACACACAGCCTGACATGCCAATAAATCTGCAATACAGGTTGAGTATCCCTTATCCAAAATGCTTGGGACCAGAAGTATTTTGGATATCGGATTTTTGCGTATTTTGGAATAATTGCATACCATAATGAGATATCATGGCGATGGGACCTAAATATAATCACAGAATGCATTTATGTTATACACACAGCCTGAAGGTCACTTTAGACAATATTTTTTATAACTTTGTGCATTAAACAAAGTGTGTCTACATTCATACAATTCATTTATGTTTCATATACACCTTATACACACAGCCTGAAGATCATTTAATACAATATTTTTAATAACTTTGTGTACATTGAGCCATCAAAAAACAAAAGTTTCACTATCTCACTCTCACTCAAAAAAGTCCGTATTTCGGAATATTTAGATATAGGATACTCAACCTGTATACATCGACTATGCTGCAGGGCCGACGTGACATGTCTGTGAAGGACGTAGTTCACAGACATAACAGGTGTGCACACCCGCCGTTCCAGTGCTGAATCTGAATTGCTCATGATTCAAATGAACGATATATCATTCTAGTGTGTACTCAGCCATACTGTGCACTAATTACATAAAAAGGCCATATCCACAGCAAAAGGACCATGTATTATTTGCAACTTCTGTTGTATGTATTCATATACTGTATACTTATAAAATACTGTATATCACTGTCTATTGGACTTCTGGGTACAACAATAATAGGGTAATTTCTAATGATATTACTATGGAGTAATGGGATCTGGTTATTAAGATATATAGGGGTATATGCAATTCCGGGCGAATTGCGGCAATTTTTCGGCCGTTTTTTAATTCGACACAATTCGACCGTCGAATTCCGGCCGGCGGGTGCCGGAATTCGTCATATTCAATAAAAAACGGATTCAACAGTCCCGGTGTCGAAAAACGGGCCAATTGACGGATTTTGATTCGATTTTTAAAAATGTCAAAAAAATGGTGAAAACCCCGAAAAAAAATTGCGTGGGTCCCCCCACCAAAGCATAACCAGCCTCGGGCTCTTTGAGCCGGTCCTGGTTGCCAACATACAGGAAAATGACAGGGGATCCCCCGTATTTTAACAACCAGCACCGGGCTCTGCGCCCGGTGCAAAAAATACGGGGGACAAAAAGAGTAGGGGTCCCCCGTATTTTTTGTACCAGCACCGGGCTCCACTAGCTGGACAGATAATGCCACAGCCGGGGGACACTTTTATACCGCTCCCTGCGGCCGTGGCATTGAATACCCAACTAGTCACCCCTGGCCGGGGTACCCTGGAGGAGTGGGGACCCCTTCAATCAAGGGGTGTCCCCCACCAGCCACCCATGGGCCAGGGGTGAAGCCCGAGGCTGCCCCCCCCCCATCCAAGGGCTGCGGATTTAGGACTGATAGCCATGTGTAAAAATGAAAGAATATTGTTTTTTGCAGAAGAACTACAAGTCCCAGCAAGCCCCCCCCCCCGCAAGCTTGTACTTGGAGAACCACAAGTACCAGCATGCGGGGGGGGGGGGGGGGGGCGGCGCTGGTACCTGTAGTTCTTCTGCAAAAAAATACCCAAATAAAAACAGGACACGCACACCGTGAAAATACAACTTTATTTCACACATGCCGACACATACATACTTACCTATGTTGACACGCCGACTGCCACGTCTCCAATGTCGACGAATCCGGGGTACCTGAAAATAAACTTAATACTCACCTAAATCCAGTGTCCAGTGATATTTGTAATCCACGTACTTGGCAAAACAAAAAAACGCATTTACCCGATCCACATGGACTGAAAGGGGTCCCATGTTTACACATGGGACCCCTTTCCCCGAATGCTATCACAGAAGGTCCCTTCAGCCAATCAGGGAGCGCCACGTCGTGGCACTCTCCTGATTGGCTGTATGCGCGTCGGAGCTGTCAGACGCGCATCGCACAGTACCCTCCATTATCTTCAATGGTGGGAACTTTGCGGTCAGCGGTGGGGCTACCCACGGTCAGCCGCTGACCGCGGGTAACCCCACCGCTGACCGCAAAGTTCCCACCATTGAAACTAATGGAGGTGCTGTGCGATGCGCTGTCTGCCAGCTCAGACGCGCATAGGGAATCAGGAGAGTGCCAGGACGTGGCGCTACTTGATTGCCTGAAGGGACCTTCTGTGACAGGAGTCACAGGGGGTCTCAGCATTCGGGGAAATGGGTCCCATGTGTAAACATGGGACCCCTTTCAGTCCGTGTGGATCGGGTAAATGCGTTTTTTTATTTTGCCAAGTACGTGGATTACAAATATCACTAGACACTGGATTTAGGTGAGTATAATTTTATTTTCAGGTACACCCCGTGGATTCTACTTGGACAAGTGGACCGAACGTCGTGTCAACATAGGTAAGTATGTGTGTGTGTCGACATGTATGTAGTAAAGTTGTACTTTCAAGGTGTGCGTGTCCTGTTTTTATTTGGGTATTTTTTTTGCAGTAGAACTACAGGTACCAGCGGGCCCGTTTCCCCCCCGCATGCTGGTACTTGTGGTTCTCCAAGTACCAGCTTGCGGGGGAGGCTTGCTGGGACTTGTAGTTCTTCTGCAAAAAACAATATTCTTTCATTTCACAAAAGGCTATCAGCCTCCAATCCGCAGCCCATGGATGGGGGGGAGACAGCCTCGGGCTTCACCCCTGGCCCTTGGGTGGCTGGAGGGGGGGGACCCCTTGATTGAAGGGGTCCCCACTCCTCCAGGGTACCCCGGCCAGGGGTGACTAGTTGGGGTTTTAATGGCATGGCCGCAGGGACCGATATCAAAGTGTCCCCTGGCTGTGGCATTATCTCCCCAGCTAGTGGAGCCCGGTGCTGGTTCCAAAAATACGGGGGACCCCTACGCTTTTTGTCCCCCGTATTTTTGGCACCAGGACTGGACGCAGAGCCCGGTGCTTGTTCTAAAAATACGGGGGATCCCTGTCATTTTCCCCCCCCGGATTTTTACAACCAGGTTCGGCTCAAAGAGCCCGAGGCTGGTTATGCTTAGGAGGGGGGACCCCACGCATTTTTTTTTTATGATTTTTAACCCATTCCATTAAAAAAAAAAAAAAATGTATATATATATATATATATATATAGAAAATACTTGTGCCTCCTAAATAGACAAACCAAGTACCTAATCCCTTCTAATATAAATAGATATGCTATTACCAATAAAAAAAACACTAAAAAAAACATGTTTTTTAAATTTTTTATTAGATTACGCCAGCAAAGTGAGGCGGATTGAAAATGACGAATTTACTGTCTAAAAGCACTGTTATCGAATTTACAATCTTCAATTGAATATACTTTTGTCGAAATGTCGCATTTGTACCATTGCAGAAATGTCGAATTTGTCAAATGTCGAATTTCAAAAAGTCGAATTTGGAAAGTCCGTTTTTTTGACGAAAACTACTGAATTGCATTGTCGATTTTTTTTTTTTTTTTGGCGAAAATGTCACGTTTTTCGAAATTTTCGGGAATTCGACCGCAATTGCATATACCCCATAGTCTAGCTTCCACCACAAAGTTATTATTTAAATATGAATATATTAATTGTTTCACTGGAAATTGTAATGTATTTGCTTGATTTTTTTTTTGTTTTTGTTCCCCCTCCCTGGCTCTTACTGAATTGTGGTGGCTTCGCCTAAAATATGATGTAACATTGGGCCTTATTCAGTCAATCTTAAAAAAAAATGCAAGTTAAGAATGAAAAAAGTCTCAACTCTTTTCTTACTGTGTACTGTATGTTTGTTTTTGGTCTCAAGTCTGCTTTGAAGCTCTCTGTGAATAGGGGGCTGAGACCTGGGGTGGAATTGGCCAGTACTGTCCATGTGCTCCTTGTGTAGTTTGAAGTAAATAGAAACATGGCAAACGAAAAATCTGAAACTCAGCCTCATGGAGGGGTCTGACTTGTGTCAGCTGTGACCTTGGTGTAAGTGTAACGTCGATGACTGAATGCAATTGGACGCACATAGTGAAAACATGCTGATTTATGCAAATAGTTTAAAACTGATGCAGCAGTGTTTTAAGTGATTTTACAATACACAACTTGTTTTATACAAATAAACTATCCTGTAGACTGAGTTGGGTGGTGGGTAACCTGCACTTATATTCTAAAAAAATATTTTTTTATTTTTGCATCTGCTTCACTAAGCATTGCAGATGCACAAATCCACTTGGGAACTTATTATTTGCTCTATCTGGCTATTAACTGTAAAGTGTTATCATTGTCTGTTGTGACTTCCAGCATTTTCTGTACCGACAGTGAAGTCACACCTCCAGTCACAATCCAATCTCATCTCAGCCAGGTACGACAAGGGGAAGCAGTCGTAGCTGAAGATTTGCGCTTGAGACTGACTCTGAATAGGTAGCAGAGATGATTTTCTTTTCCCAGACACATTTTTGAATAAAAATGTTGTCCTGCTTACAATATAACCACAGTATGTCATCATTCCTAATTGTGCATTTCCTTTCCATTTGTTCTGCCCAATATAATAATGCAGACAATAATATATCCTTTGTGTCTAGTGACCTCTGGTAGACGTGTTAGATATCTGTAAGAATCCTATCCATATAGTCTGTAGACATGATGCTTTAGATATCCCCCCTACGATGTTTGTAAAGGTGATCTTGCATAACATCTGTAATAACACTTTATAATAAATTGTATCACTTTATATTATACTATATAGTGACTGACTGGCTTCAGCATTTTTATTACCTGTAGCCTGTGAGCTGAACACTCGGCAGAAATTACAGCGACTTTGTCCCTATTTTTAAAGCAATAATCATTTAAAAGGCAACACCGACATAAGTCACTCCTTTCTTTGAAGTCTCTGGTTGCCCTAGTTAGTTGGTTGCCATAGGGGGGGGGGGGGGGGGTCTTCTATGGGTATCTGTTCGGGATCCCGGCAGTCGAAATACTGACACTGGAATCCTGTCAATGCTCAGAATGACGGCGCCGGTATTCTGAATAGAATCGCATGTTGGAGAGGTAAGCTGCTGGTGGAAGGAGGAGGAGGGGGGGGGGGGGGGGTTAGATTTGGCCTTCTGGGAAATTAGAAGGCAACAGACAACCTTAAACATATAAGAGGTCCTGTTACCTTACTTATTGAACCCCACTCGTAAAGCAGAAATGCGAATATGGCAAAGTTAGTTGGGTGACCATCCAGTTTAAATAACCTAGTTTCTGCTGTAAAATGACAGAACATAACATAACATGAGTTGTTATTTGTTTATATGAATGTTGAACCTTGGATATGGGGTATTAGAAGTGTTTTGCTAGCGATATAAAATGAAAAGGAATAACTGAGCTACTGTAACATCCTGAAATATATGCCTATTTATGGACATAATCCGTGGTCTGCAACGTTTTGCTCAGATGCTTCCATTGCACAAGAATGTCTTGTAATACCCATAATAGTTTTGAGAACCATATTGAAAATGAGATAAAGGTAAGATTGTAAGGATAGAGGTCTCCCTTTTTCTATTTCATAGGGCCAAAATTAATTACACACAGCTACTGGGTTAAGTGCCAGGGTGCAGAGGGAGGGTTACGATTAGGCTGTGGGAAGGGGGGTTAGGTTTAGGTACCACCGTTTAGGGTAAGGGTTAGGCTGCAGGAAGGGAGAGTTCAGGAAGTAGGGGGGAAGGTTAACATACTTAACCAACCCATGTCATGATTCTAACCATCAGGATGCCGTGGTTGGTATTCTGACCACCAGCATCCCGAACGCCAGCTTTCTGCCCCAACCCCTTCTGTGTGCCACAAATGTATGCCTTGAGAGAAGGAGTGGACAGTCTTATTTTGGGTGGCAGTTGTTTGAAAAAGATGCTTTTTTAATGTAATATTTATTATTTTTTACTTTTATTAGTTGTTAAACTGACTGTGAAACAAACTCTATAAAAGATCAGAAAGAGATTTTTTTAATTGTACATTCAAACAATGCCAATTGATTCAGGAATAATCAAGGAGTTCCAAAGAGTTAATAAATAGCAGAATATTAATTTACCCTATTATGGCTGCATAGAACAACCTTACAATTTCCACGGGCCATGTTTCCAGGGATCCATAACTTGATTAGTAGATGTACTCTATAATCATTATTGATGTTTCCTTTTAATCAATAAGGTGAGCTCACGCTGTCCACCCATCATATATGTCCTTATCAGCTCATGAAAGTTTAGTGATGATTAGAGTGTCTTCCTAGTACCAAATCCAAATGTATTTTATGTTCAGTATACGCACTTTATATTCTTATTACTGCTTAAAATAATATATTCTCCCTTCTCCCAACAGAGGATGTACTCAGTAAAGATGCAGGAGAATGTACCATCTGTCTGGAAGAGCTACAACAAGGGGACACTATAGCAAGATTACCTTGTTTATGTATATATCACAAAGGGCAAGTAATCTTTTTTTTTATTTATTTATTACCATAATGTTTTCAAAGAAAAATAAATGTAGGAGTTTTTTTTTTTTTTAAATCACTGGCATCCAAGGTCTGCATACTATGTGTGGGCATATGCTATTCAAGAGTTAAGTATTGTCCCGAAAGATGTCAGGCATTAAGCGTAGACTTATTTTTTTTTGTGAGAGGGAAGAGCTGCAAACGCCAATGAGAATTATTGTACATATAAATGTCTAAAGTGTCCAAAGTGATGGGCACAACGTGAAAAGGGAAGTTTGGGCAACCAAACGGGTCACTTTTCGCACATTTCAGCTTGCCAGCATGGGTGGCTGAGAGTTGAATTGTGTATCCCGCGGCTCATCGCACCCAAACGGAGCAACAATTGAATTGCACCATCTAGTGGCAGCTGTGGGGAAAATCAATTGAATTTCCCCCCAATAGTTTAATTAAGGCTCTAAATTGAAGAAAAAAAGTATGTAATCCAGGCTAAACAGGCAAAAGACATTCCCCCACTAATCTTTGACTTTATACCAAATTCCTTTGCAACAAACAAAAAAATCATAATCCTAAGTACCTAGTACAGTTTTTGTGAACTAAGACGCAAAATGGAGGAAAAAGTAGGAAAGTTAAGGCAAAGGTGTATACAGCACGGAAATAATGCCAGGACACTTGCGACATATGACACAAAGTGATAGGTACATGATGACACATCTGTAAAACTTATCCACCCTAGCCTACTGGATATCTGCCTGATCTAGTCTTTCTCCCCCTACATCCTTAACCTATTATCTTCCCAATAGCCCCTCAAAAGTGCTTGCTACCACATATGGTATCAGGCACTTTTAGGTGAATCGGGCTAGATGAAGGGGGACGAATTTGGCTGCCATTGCCGGAGTTTAAACGCAACAGCAATCTACTTTCTTTGCACATAATTAAATTCCCCCTTTAGTACAATAGAATTGCATTGTATATACATGTATGTGTGGGAGGAATTTCATTGTATATGCATGTATTTGCAGGACACTGAATACTGTAGGCAATGTTGAAATTGATGGAAACCATGCAGGTTACATTTTTGTTTTTATTTAATAGACTTAGGGGTAAATTAACTAAGATGGGAGTTCTATTTAAGATGGGATGTTGCCCATAGCAACCAATCAGTTTCCAGGTATTCTTTTCTAGAAGGTGCTAAATAAATGAGAAGCAGAATCTGATTGGTTGCTACAGGCAACATCCCATCTTAAATAGAACTCCCATCTTAGTAAATTTACCCCTTTGAGTGTACCCATTAAGGGCCTGACACTGACATAGTCACTGTGACAGTCACACAGTCGATATGATATGAAAAACATTGCTCGACTGCGTCAGATTCAGAATGCCCTAAATGCTTTCAAATAACACTTGTGTAATAACTTAAGAACACTATCTTATCACCTTTGAGGGGAAAATGTTTTCCATCTTTACACAAATATCTGTTCCTTTCTGATTTAAACAAGGTTGTTCTGTTTATCTTCTCTCTTACAGGTGCATAGATGAATGGTTTGAAGTGAATCGGTCATGTCCTGAGCACCCTTCAGACTAGTCACCTGTTGACCTGTATGAAAGGTAAATAACATATAATTAATGG
This sequence comes from Pseudophryne corroboree, assembly GCF_028390025.1. Taxonomy (NCBI): domain Eukaryota; kingdom Metazoa; phylum Chordata; class Amphibia; order Anura; family Myobatrachidae; genus Pseudophryne; species Pseudophryne corroboree. The sequence goes on along the minus strand of NC_086448.1, from coordinate 272,149,543 downwards.
GAATATGTTAGAAAATAATAACAATCATATTTTTATACAGTAAATTTATTAATGATCAGCAACCATGACATTAGAATATATATATTATAGATGTTCATTGATATATACCAAATTCATCTAAATTGCCTATTTTTTTAAAAGGCAATACTCCACCATTTAGAACAATTATTTAAAAGATATAGTCTTAAAAATCATATATATATATATATATATATATATATATATATATAAATCTATAGTACTCCAAGTGGGTTCAGTATGGTATGCCGGCGGTCGGGCTCCCGGCGACCAGCATACCGGCGCCGGGAGCCCGACCGCCGGCTTACCGACAGTGTGGCGAGCGCAAATGAGCCCCTTGCGGGCTCGCTGCGCTCGCCACGCTACGGGTACGGTGGCGCGCTAAGCGCGCCACGCTATTTTATTCTCCCTCCAAGGGGGTCGTGGACCCCCACAAGGGAGAATAAGTGTTGGTATGCTGTGCGCCAGGATCCCGTCAGTCGGCATACTGAAGATCACCCCTCCAAGTGACTTTCTCACATATATTACAATCTACCACTCTTATCGTGAGGTCTGCCAGACAAAACTATTTCCAATCTCTCGTCCCTGCTCAAGATTCTAACCCCAAAGGGTTTTAATAAATGTAAATAAATTCTTAGCCCCTCCCTTTGCCCAACCCACCAGCTACTATCAGTGCACAAGATCTCACTTCCTATTGGAGAAAGAGCAATGTACTAATACAATTATTATTCCAATAAATGTACCAGATCACAAAGTAAATGGTATGCTCTTTCTCAGCCAGCGACTTGCTCACTTCTTTCCCTGAACTGAATGTTACTGAATGTCTTTCTGCCATTTGTTTTTTCTCTAACGTCCTAGTGGATGCTGGGGACTCCATCAGGACCATGGGGAATAGCGGCTCCGCAGGAGACAGGGCACAAAAAGTAAGCTTTTAGGATCACATGGTGTGTACTGGCTCCTCCCCCTATGACCCTCCTCCAAGCCTCAGTTAGGTTTTTGTGCCCGTCCGAGCAGGGTGCAATCTAGGTGGCTCTCATAAAGAGCTGCTTAGAAAAAGTTTTTTAGGTTTCTTATTTTCAGTGAGTCCTGCTGGCAACAGGCTCACTGCTACGAGGGACTTAGGGGAGAGAAGTGAACTCGCCTGCGTGCAGGATGGATTTGCTTCTTAGGCTACTGGACACCATTAGCTCCAGAGGGATCGAACACAGGCCCAGCCATGGAGTCCGGTCCCGGAGCCGTGCCGCCGACCCCCCTTGCAGATGCCGAAGTTGAAGAGGTCCAGAGGTCCGGAAACAGGCGGCAGAAGACTTTCAGTCTTCATAAGGTAGCGCACAGCACTGCAGCTGTGCGCCATTGTTGTCGGCACACTTCACACCAGCGGTCACTGAGGGTGCAGGGCGCTGGGGGGGGCGCCCTGGGCAGCAATGTATAATACCTTTTTTCTATGGCTAAAATACATCACATATAGCCCTTGAGGCTATATGGATGTATTTAACCCCTGCCATATATCGCAAACTCCGGGAGAAGAGCCCGCCGTTTTAGGGGGCGGGGCCTATTCTCCTCAGCACACAGCGCCATTTTCCTGCTCAGCTCCGCTGTGAGGAAGGCTCCCAGGACTCTCCCCTGCACTGCACTACAGAAACAGGGTAAAACAGAGAAGGGGGGCATATTTTGGCGATATTTTTATATATTAAGCGCATATAACAGAAACAACACCTTTTAGGGTTGTTTATATACATTTTTATAGCGCTTTGGTGTGTGCTGGCAAACTCTCCCTCTGTCTCCCCAAAGGGCTAGTGGGGTCCTGTCTTCGATAAGAGCATTCCCTGTGTGTCTGCTGTGTGTCGGTACGTGTGTGTCGACATGTATGAGGACGATGTTGGTGTGGAGGCGGAGCAATTGCCGGTAATGGTGATGTCACCCCCTAGGGAGTCGACACCGGAATGGATGGCTTTAATTATGGAATAACGTGATAATGTTAGCACGCTGCAAAAGTCAGTTGACGACATGAGACGGCCGGAAAACCAGTTAGTACCTGTCCAGGCGTCTCAGGCACCGTCAGGGGCTGTAAAACGTCCCTTACCTCAGTCAGTCGACACAGGTACCGACACAGATGAATCTAGTGTCGACGGTGAAGAAAGAAACGTATTTTCCAATAGGGCCACACGTTATATGATCACGGCAATGAAGGAGGCTTTGCATATCTCTGATACTGCAAGTACCACAAAAAGGGGTATTATGTGGGGTGTGAAAAAACTACCTGTAGCTTTTCCAGAATCAGAGGAATTGAATGACGTGTGTGATGAAGCGTGGGTTAACCCCGATAGAAAACTGCTAATTTCAAAGAAGTTATTGGCATTATACCCTTTCCCACCAGAGGTTAGGGCGCGCTGGGAAACACCCCCTAGGGTGGATAAGGCGCTCACACGCTTATCAAAACAAGTGGCGTTACCGTCTCCTGATACGGCCGCCCTCAAGGATCCAGCTGATAGGAGGCTGGAAACTACCCTGAAGAGTATATACACACATACTGGTGTTATACTGCGACCAGCAATAGCCTCAGCCTGGATGTGCAGTGCTGGGGTGGTGTGGTCGGATTCCCTGACTGAAAATATTGATACCCTGGATAGGGACAGTATTTTATTGACTATAGAGCAATTAAAGGATGCTTTTCTTTATATGCGAGATGCTCAGAGGGATATTTGCACTCTGGCATCGAGAGTAAGTGCGATGTCCATATCTGCCAGAAGAAGTTTATGGACGCAGCAGTGGTCAGGTGATGCGGATTCCAAACGGCATATGGAAGTATTGCCGTATAAAGGAGAGGAATTATTTGGGGTCGGTCTATCGGATCTGGTGGCCACGGCAACAGCCGGAAAATCCACTTTTTTACCTCAGGTCACCTCCCAACAGAAAAAGACACTGTCTTTTCAGCCGCAGTCCTTTCGTTCCTATAAGAACAAGCGGGCAAAAGGACAGTCATATTTGCCCAGAGGCAAAGGAAGGGGTAAGAGGGTGCAGCAAGCAACTACTTCCCACGAACAGAAGCCCTCCCCGGCTTCTACAAAGCCCTCAGCATGACGCTGGGGCTGTGCAAGCGGACTCAGGGGCGGTGGGGGGTCGACTAAAGATTTTCAGCACACAGTGGGCGCGCTCACAGGTGGACCCTTGGATCCTGCAGGTAGTATCTCAGGGTTACAAGTTGGAATTCGAAAAGTCTCCCCCTCGCCGGTTCCTAAAGTCTGCTTTACCAACGTCTCCCTCAGAAAGGGCGACGGTATTGGAAGCCATTCACAAGCTGTATTCTCAGCAGGTGATAGTCAAGGTACCCCTCCTACAACAGGGAAAGGGGTATTATTCCACACTATTTGTGGTACCGAAGCCGGACGGTTCGGTAAGACCTATTCTAAATCTGAAATCCTTGAACCTGTACATACAGAAATTCAAGTTCAAGATGGAGTCACTCAGAGCAGTGATAGCGAATCTGGAAGAAGGGGACTTCATGGTGTCCCTGGACATAAAAGATGCTTATCTGCATGTCCCAATTTACCCTTCACACGAAGGGTATCTCAGGTTCGTGATACAAAACTGTCATTATCAGTTTCAAACGCTGCCGTTTGGTTTGTCCACGGCACCTCGGGTCTTTACCAAGGTAATGGCCGAAATGATGGTTCTTCTACGAAGAAAAGGCATATTAATTATCCCTTACTTGGACGATCTCCTGATAAGGGCAAGGTCCAGAGAACAGCTGGAAGTCGGAGTAGCACTAACCCAAGTAGTGCTTCAACAACACGGGTGGATTCTGAATCTTCCAAAATCTCAATTGCCCCCGACGACACGTCTGCTGTTCCTGGGAATGATTCTGGACACTGTTCAGAAAAAGGTGTTTCTCCCGGAGGAGAAAGCAAGGGAGTTATCCGAACTTGTCAGGAACCTCCTAAAACCAGGAAATGTGTCAGTACATCAATGCACAAGAGTCCTGGGAAAGATGGTGGCTTCTTACGAAGCAATTCCATTCGGCAGATTCCACGCACGAATATTTCAGTGGGATCTGCTGGACAAATGGTCCGGATCGCATCTGCACATGCATCAGCGGATAACACTGTCACCAAGAACAAGGGTGTCTCTTCTGTGGTGGTTGCAGAGTGCCCATCTGTTAGAGGGCCGCAGATTCGGCATACAGGACTGGGTCCTGGTGACTACGGATGCCAGCCTACGAGGCTGGGGAGCAGTCACACAGGGAAGAAACTTCCAGGGCGTGTGGTCAAACCTGGAGACGTCTCTTCACATAAATATACTGGAGCTAAGAGCGATTTACAATGCTCTAAGCCTGGCAAAACCGCTGCTTCAGGGTCAGCCGGTGTTGATCCAGTCGGACAACATCACGGCAGTCGCCCACGTAAACAGACAGGGCGGCACGAGAAGCAGAAGAGCAATGACAGAAGCTGCAAGGATTCTTCGCTGGGCGGAAAATCATGTCATAGCACTGTCAGCAGTGTTCATTCCGGGAGTGGACAACTGGGAAGCAGACTTCCTCAGCAGACACGACCTCCACCCGGGAGAGTGGGGACTTCATCCAGAAGTCTTCCACATGATTGTGAACCGTTGGGAAAAACCAAAGGTGGACATGATGGCGTCCCGCCTCAACAAGAAACTGGACAGATATTGCGCCAGGTCAAGAGACCCTCAGGCAATAGCTGTGGACGCTCTGGTAACACCGTGGGTGTACCAGTCCGTGTATGTGTTTCCTCCTCTGCCTCTCATACCAAAGGTACTGAGAATTATACGGCTACGGGGAGTAAGAACAATACTCGTGGCTCCGGATTGGCCGAGAGGGACTTGGTACCCGGAACTTCAAGAGATGCTCACGGAAGAGCCGTGGCCTCTACCGTTAAGAAGGGATCTGCTTCAGCAGGGACCTTGTATGTTCCAAGACTTACCGTGACTGCGTTTGACGGCATGGCGGTTGAACGCCGGATTCTAAAAGAAAAGGGCATTCCAGAGGAAGTTATTCCTACCTTGATTAAAGCCAGGAAGGAAGTGACCGCACAACATTATCACGGCATTTGGAGAAAATATGTTGCGTGGTGTGAGGCCAAGAAGGCCCCAACGGAGGAATTTCAATTGGGTCGATTCCTACATTTCCTGCAGGCAGGATTGTCTATGGGCCTCAAATTGGGGTCTATTAAGGTTCAAATTTCGGCCTTATCGATTTTCTTCCAGAAAGAATTGGCTTCAGTGCCTGAAGTACAAACCTTTGTCAAAGGTGTACTACATATACAGCCCCCGATTGTGCCTCCAGTGGCACCGTGGGATCTCAACGTAGTTTTGGATTTTCTCAAATCCCATTGGTTTGAGCCGCTCAAATCGGTAGATTTGAAGTATCTTACATGGAAAGTAACCATGCTACTGGCCCTGGCTTCAGCCAGGAGAGTATCAGAGTTGGCGGCTTTATCGTACAAAAGCCCATATCTGATTTTCCATTCGGACAGGGCAGAACTGCGGACGCGTCCTCAGTTTCTGCCTAAGGTGGTTTCGGCTTTTCACTTGAACCAGCCTATTGTGGTGCCTGCGGCTACTAGCGACTTGGAGGACTCCAAGTTGCTGGACGTTGTCAGAGCATTGAAAATATATATTTCAAGGACGGCTGGAGTCAGAAAATCTGACTCGCTGTTTATCCTGTATGCACCCAACAAGATGGGTGCTCCTGCGTCTAAGCAGACGATTGCTCGTTGGATCTGTAGCACAATCCAACTTGCACATTCTGTGGCAGGCCTGCCACAGCCTAAATCTGTAAATGCCCACTCCACAAGGAAGGTGGGCTCATCTTGGGCGGCTGCCCGAGGGCTCTCGGCATTGCAACTTTGCCGAGCAGCTACGTGGTCAGGGGAGAACACGTTTGTAAAATTTTACAAATTTGATACTCTGGCTAAGGAGGACCTGGAGTTCTCTCATTCGGTGCTGCAGAGTCATCCGCACTCTCCCGCCCGTTTGGGAGCTTTGGTATAATCCCCATGGTCCTGACGGAGTCCCCAGCATCCACTAGGACGTTAGAGAAAATAAGAATTTACTTACCGATAATTCTATTTCTCATAGTCCGTAGTGGATGCTGGGCGCCCATCCCAAGTGCGGATTGTCTGCAATACTTGTACATAGTTATTGTTACAAAAATCGGGTTATTATTGTTGTGAGCCATCTTTTCAGAGGCTTCTTCGTTGTTATCATACTGTTAACTGGGTTCAAATCACAAGTTGTACGGTGTGATTGGTGTGGCTGGTATGAGTCTTACCCGGGATTCAAGATCCTTCCTTATTGTGTACGCTCGTCCGGGCACAGTACCTAACTGAGGCTTGGAGGAGGGTCATAGGGGGAGGAGCCAGTACACACCATGTGATCCTAAAAGCTTACTTTTTGTGCCCTGTCTCCTGCGGAGCCGCTATTCCCCATGGTCCTGACGGAGTCCCCAGCATCCACTACGGACTATGAGAAATAGAATTATCGGTAAGTAAATTCTTATTTTAATGTAATTCGCTACCTCAAACACTGCAAAAACTAATCAATGCACTCATTATCTTCCGCATTGATTACTGCAGCAGTCTCCTTACTGGTCATCCCCAAAACAGGCTCTCACCACTACAATCCACCAAGAAAACAGCTGTAAGACCGATTATCCTCCTAGCCTTCATCATTTGCTGCTCTGCCTTGTCAGTCCCTTCATTGGTTTCCTGTATTCTACCATATTCAATGTAAAATACTTTTACTTACACATAAGTCTATTAACCAAACTACAGCAACATACATCTCTTCACTTGCTCAAACTATCTCCCAACCTGACCTCTCTGCTCTGCACAAGATCTGCATCTCTCATTCACTCACGTTACTTGTTCCCACTCTCTGTTACAGGACTTCTTTTGGGCTTCACCCACTCAGTGGAATGCCCTCCCACTATAAGACTTTCCTTCAGTTTCTAAACCTTCAAGCGTTACCTGAAAACTCACCTACAAAGACAAGCTTATCATATTCCAGAGCTACCCACATAACCTTCATAAGTTATCCTACCTAATTACATCCCCTCTATACAGTCCACACATAACTTTATATATTTCTCTTTCTTTGCTTTCACATCCTCCTGACCCTTGGCCAACATTGCTGTGTGACTATACCATACATCCTATCAAGAACTCTGCAATCTGGCTGGACCATTATTCAATAAGTAGCACCTATTCTTGTATCTCAATAACAAATTCCCTATAGAATGTAAGCTTTCATTACCCAGTCTTGTTTAGTTTAGTTTTTTGGGCCCCAATGGCAATATGATCACTGCCAGTGGTGAATGTGTTTGGCCGGCCAGATTGCTGCTCATCTTGGAAGTCTATCCTGCTGTTATCAAAGGCAGTAAACCAAACCCAAACCGGTTTCCATAATATGAGGTTATTATTGTACACCTTGACATGAGGCTATGAATTTCAGTTGCTGGTGTGCTCTTTAGATGGAGAAATCTGATCACACTACGCACCTCAATTTTTGACCATGTTCCCGCCAGCCCTGCTATCTTATAACTGATATTGGACAGTATGACTGATGTGAGGAACAGTGTAATAGCTGTGAAGAGAAACAGTGGTCTGCCTGCTCTGGCCTGGTGAGAAATTAGAAAGCAATAGAGAACCTTAAACATATAAGAGGTCTTGTTACCTGATTATTGAACCCTCCTCGTAAAACAGAAATGCGAATATGGCAAAGTTAGTTGGGTTTCCATCCAGTTTAAATAACCTAGTTTCTGCTGTAAAATGACAGAACATAACATAACATGAGTTGTCTTTTGTTTATATGAATGTTGAACCTTGGATATGGGGTATTATAAGTGTTTTGTTAGCCATATAAAATGAAAAGGAATAACTGAGCTACTGGTAACATCCTGAAATATATGCCTATTTATGGACATAATCCGTGGTCTGCAACGTTTTGCTCAGATGCTTCCATTGCACAAGAATGTCTTGTAATACCCATAATAGTTTTGAGAACTATTGAAAATGAGATAAAGGTAAGATTGTAAGGATAGAGGTCTCCCTTTCTCTAGTTCATAGGGCCGAATTCAATTACACGCAGCTACTGGGTTAAGTGCTAGGGGCTATTCAATTACAGCCCGCACGTATGCCACAGCGTGTACTTTTTGCGGATTTCTGTTCAAGCCTTCCTGAGGTGTGAACAGAAATCCGCAGTAAGGATGGCTTTCTGGGCTGATTGCTGCTGCCCATGAGCACTTAACCCAGAATTTATGGGTTAAAGCGCATGAAGACAGACTACTAATTGAACAGCTATGGGCGTAAAACCTAGGAGCTGAAGCTGCACAGTAAGTCCCGCAGGTAATTGAATTCCCCCACATATAATGTAATGACAGATACCGATTGGATCCTTTCAGAGAATGGGAAGACTGACAGACACATGTTAATAGCTTTTAAGTACAAAATAGAAGTTAGACCGGTACATCCTTATGTTAGAGTTAACACCAAAATAGAGCAGTTTTGAGTGCTTTTCTATGAATGATCCAATTTATAGTTTTGTAAAGTGGCTGTTTGGTGTTGTGCTAATGTAGGTACACTGTGCAATAACTGGACTAATTCTCGTCTGGTCGGTCCGATTATTGCACAATGTGAACACAGAATAAAGAGCGGACTATCATTCATAAACCTGACAGATCGGCTCAAGGCTTCAGAAGAGCTGCATGACATTTGTCAGACCGGACAGGCAGATGTCAAGCGGGTAATGCAGTGTGTACAGAGTCTTGCAAACTGCATGTAAAAACCATCACCTCAACAATATTATGGGGGATTTATTGGTATAAGAAGGATAATTGTGTAGTATGTATGCAGGAGATCAGCTGTTCTCTGTTAGGTATGTACCTAGCTTAAGGATTCTAATTAAATGGTTTTTCATGCAGGTAGCAAACCATCAGTATGGGAACATCTGATCATTACTTAGTATGGGACAGTATTACATATAGGATGGCCAAAAGTCAAATAACTGTAACCTATATACATTTTTTATGTGGAATAAGAAAACACAAAATGCTGAAAAAACTTTAGCTGTTTTACAGTCCTGCCTTAGACGACATCTCCACCTACTGGTCTTGCATGGCACTGCATCCATTTATTTACCTCCCCGTCCCAGCTGACTGCTGCTATTCAGGCTTTCAGACAGTATTCCTTGGCTAGCAGGCCTAGATTTGTGTATAGTCTACATAGACTACAGTTAGGGTAGAAAAGTTTTGTGTCTAATAGTACAATAAAATGGATGCTGCCATTAAATGGTGCAATTCCATTACTATTTTAAGTAAAAGTGGCTGGTCAAATGCATTTGCATCTATATATGTATAAAGCACATTAACATATTACAGTTGCCAGTTATCATCATCAGCAACTTGTATTGTATTGTGTATTCCACTTTTCCCCTGTGTCTGTCTTACCCCCCCTCCTCACAATTTTAATTCCGGGTGGCATTATACGGTATCCGGGGGGACTATTGTGTTTTCTCCCACCCGTCATTTAACCATTTGTTTGGCGGGCTATCGGTAGGAGAGGGGGAAGCTATAGTCTGCAGTGTTTGTTTACCAGTGAAAGGGGGAAAAACAGGTAGTGGACTCATGGAGGGGGGTTTCTATTGCTCACAGCAACCTCTGCTGGCTGCTACTCATTTAGAGAAGCTTGCATCCTAAAGTGAAGCTTGAATACTTAAGTGAATTGTGAGTTTGAAACAGAAGCAGGTGAGTTAGAATACAGAAAAAGGTACAAATATTGCCAATACCGTTAAGATCTGATACAATGTTTGGGCTAGTGCAGTGCAGTGGATGTAATGCATTTGTTTTGCAGGAGGCATTCTGGAGACTCAGCTGCTGTCTAATCGGGATACGGTCATTAGGTCGGCCACACTTAGGTTGACATGGTCACTAGGTCGACATGTACTAGGTCAACATGCGTTTTTCACATATATATATTTTTTTAAAACTTTTTCATACTTTACGATCCACGTAGACTGCGATTGGGAATAGTAACCTGTGAGCGAGCCATGCGAGGGGACACTGTACACTAATTGGAGTTACCCGTCACTTTACGAAGAATACAACACCAAAAAAAGTAAAAAAAACTCATGTCATCCTTTTTCCACGTTGACCTTGTTCATGTCGACCTAATGACTGTCGACCAATAGTAGTCGACCTAATGCCTGTCGATCTAAGTGTGGTCAACCTAATGGCCCATACCCGTCTAATCTGTAAGCAATTTTCTCTGCTGCAGGAGGAGATAGCTAAAATGCATGCTGAGATATGTAGGATGTCTGTGTCCTGGAGACTACCATTGCCTCAGTGAGCCACCAGAAGACATTCAGCCTGGACTACTTTGGGCCCTGAAAGGCAGAGATTTACACAGACACCTCCCAAAACCTGTGACACTGTAAAACCCATATGCTGCTCTTGCAGGGCTGGAAGGTACAACCAATATAGGCAATACAGAACAGGAAGATATGGGGACTTCTACTAACTATAGGAACAAGAAAATGACATCTTCAAAAAGGACAGCACTTCTTTTGGGAGATTCAATTATTAGAGAAGTACATCTGAGAAATGCTAATAAAGTAGAGAAACAAGTAAGGTGCTTACCTGGAGCCATAGCTCCATGGGATAAAAAGTTCATGGTAAGAATTGTGAAGGGGAAAAGATGGGGAGATAGATGTCATTGTCCACCTAGGAACAAATGACCTGGCTAGTGCTGACGTCATGGTCGTAAAAAATGAATTTAGAAAGTTAGTGACTACTCTAAATCAGGTGGCAACCACTGTAAAGTACACAGGGGGGAAGATAGAACTCATTGCATCAGAAGCTTCAATGTTTGGCTAAAGGAGTGGTGTAATGAGGAGAGATTTGGATTAATAGGCCTTACTCACATCATCTGGCATGATAGGAGCTTAAACAAAAGTGGCCTGTGCCCATCTTCCAGGGGAACGAGAATACTAAGTGAACAATTTGGATGCTTCATCAAAACTGTTTAAACTAGCAGAGGGGAGCAGGGAACCAATAGCAATAAAGCAATCTGCTCCACCAAACTAGAGGTATTGTTTCTGCATATAAATGGAATAGGGAGCATATCCACAGCAACAGATAATTCAGATCAAAACCAAATAAACATAGGCAGAGAGACAAACATAGCTAGGAACAGGAGAAGCACACACAAAACTCAAAGCGCTATGGGGCCAATTCAATTGGTTTATTTTTTGCATTCTCCATGCCCCCGACCACAGCGATTCAGTTGCTCTGCCGTTTGGGTGCCCAGCAGCCACAAAGGACACATTTTTTCTCACAGCCTCCTGAGGTTCGAGGAAAAAAAAAATGTGCGCAAACTTGCCAGTTTGGACGTCCAAGCAGGAGTTAAGACAGGTTTAGAAATTTTAGGTGGCTAAACCCTCTCTGTTTGGGTGCGAGATGAGTGCGATATGTATGTGCTCCCAAACAACAATTGAATAGTGACAATTGTTTGAGAGTCTAAACAATCCCAATCAGCCCCTATATGTGCAAATGCTAGGCACTTAGGAAATAAATCCCGAACTAATTGGAATACGACAAGGAATGATCTGGATATTGTGGCTATTACAGAATCATGGTGCAATGAAAATCATGACTGGGACATAGCTATACCAGGATATACTTTAGGAAGGACAGAATGGGAAGAATTAAAGGCGGGATAGCAATGTACTGTATGTGAAAAAAGCACAAATACTACCTTAATACAAAGTATTGAAGAAAAATATACCCTTTGGGTGACCATAGAAACGGGAGAAGAAGATTCTTCGTATTGAGGTGATCTATAGACTATCAGGATCAGAAAGAGGAACTGGACAAGAACCTACTGCATTCCATCACTAAAATGGCATTAAAAGGACATGTAATCATCACTGAAGACTTTAAACTACCTCATGTAAACTGGGAGGTGTCTGTTGCAAGTTCCACTAGAAGTAGTGACATTCTAAATTCCTTGCAGGGAGCATCCCTCCAGCATTTGGTGAGAGAGCCCACTCGGAAAGATGCAATATTAGACTTAATACTTTCAAATGGAGACAGAATACCTGATGTAAAAGTATGTGAAAACCTGGAATCCAGTGATCATCAAGGAGTATGTTTCAGAATAAAGACAGAGACCAACTCATACCATACCAAAACATAGGTACTAGATTTTAGGAAGAATTAATTTGTAGGGATGGTAAAATGTGTAAGCAGTTCTGTGGCAGACTGGAATTATTTGGAAAGACTTAAGGAGAGGTGGAAAAAATTAAAACGTGCAGTACTAAAAGCATCAGAACTTTGTATCAAAAGGGTTGGGAAAAACACAAAGAAAAGGAACCCAGTGTCGTTTGCTAAGTAGCAAGTATTATAAAAGCAAAAAAAGTTATAGGAAATAAAAGCGGACACAAAATAATGAAGACAAAGGTGTATCTTGTTAGACAAAGGAGACTAAGAAGGTAATCAGATGTGCAAAAGCACAAGCTGGAGAGAAGATGGCCCAGTCACTTGGTAAAGGGAGCATACCTTTTTTAGGTATATAAGCGAAAGGAGGAATAATAAGACTAAAGACAAATAGTGGGAGTCTTCTTGAGGGAGACAATGTAATAGCAGATCATCTTAACAATTATTTTTGCTTAGTATTCACGACTGAAAGAGAGGGGAACGGGCCACAGTTAACGTGCAGGTATATCGGGAAAAATTAGGTAGAAACAAGTATATTTACAGAGGAGGTCCTAATAGAACTTTCAAAACTGAAAGTGAATAAATGTATGGCGCCAGATGGGATACTGCACAACCAGGGATACTAAAATACCTTGAAAGGGTGTGGGTAGCACCAATAACAGAATTATTCAACCAGTCACTAGCTACAGGTGTTATTCCGTAGGCCTGGAAAATAGCAAACATAGGGGTTCATTCCAAGTTGATCGCTTGCTAGCAGTTTTTAGCAGCCGTGCAAACGCTATGCCGCCGCCCACTGGGAGTGTATTTTAGCTTAGCAGAAGTGCTAACGTTTTTATCGCAGAGCGCCTGCAAAAATTTTTTGTGTAGTTTCAGAGTAGCCGTAAAACCTACTCAGCGCTTGCGATCACTTCAGACTATTCAGTTCCGGATTTGACGTCACACACCCGCCCAGCGTTCGCCCAGCCACGCCTGCGTTTTCCCTGGCATGTCTGCGTTTTTCTGAACAGTCAGTTGCCACCCAGAAATGCCCACTTCCTGTCAATCACTCTGCGGCAACCAGTGCGACTGAAATGCATCGCTAGACCCTGTGCAAAACTGAATTATTTGTTGTACCTGTCTGTCGCGTGTGCACATTGCGCCGCATACGCATGCGCAGAACTGCCGTTTTTTAGCCTGATCGCTGCGCTGCGAACAAATGCAGCTAGCGATCAACTCGGAATGACCCCCATAGTCCCACTGCACAAAAGTGGAAGCAAGGAAAAGCAACTACCGACCAGTGAGCCTTACATCAGTAGTAGGGAAATTGATGGAAACACTCTTAAAAGAAAGAGTTGTAGATTATCTCAAATTCAGCAATTTACAGGATCCCAGACAGTACAGATTTACTTGGGGGACATCACGTCAAACATCTTAATGAATTTTTTTACTGGATGACTAAAGTAATAGATAAAGGGGGGATGGCATATCTTATCTAGACTTTAGTAAGGCGTTTGACACTGTCCCACATCGCAGATTGTTAAATAAACTTGAAAGCATGGGATTGGATACTAATGGGCCCTACACACTGGTCGATTGCCAGCCGAGGTGCCCGACGGACGCCCCGGTGGCGGGGGGTGGTGGTGACGTCACCCGGCCCCATAGCCCTGCATGCTAATATGGACGATATTGTCCATATTGGCTTGGATGCATAAACAAGCCGGCACCAATGATGAAGGAGCGCTCGGCCGCGCATCGTTCATCATTGGTGCATACACACTGAAAGATATGATCGGTATCTCGTTCATTAATGAACGAGATTGTAATCGGCCAGTGTGTAGGGCCTATAAGACGTTTGAATGGATATGATCTTTGCTGCAGGATAGAAAACAGAGAATTATAATAAATTGAGTGCATTCTCAGGAAGGAAATGTTCCCAGTGGAGTACACCAGGGATCTGTACTTGGATATGTGCTTTTTAATATCTTTATTGGTGACATTGCAAATGGTATTGATTGGAAAGTATGCATTTTTGCAGATGACTCAAAGGTATGCAACAGGGTAGACATACTGGCCTAGATTTAACAGGTCTTGGAGAGTGATAAATTGCACAGTGATAAAGTACCAACTAATCAGCTCCTGACATTTTTCAAACACAGCCTGTAACATGGCAGTTAGCAGCTGATTGGCTGGTGCGTTATCACTGTGCTATTTATCACTCTCCAAGGCTTGATAAATTTGGGTCACTAAGAAAAGTAAAACAAATGATTGAAGATCTAGGTAGACTAGAGAAATGATCGAGAGTGTGGCAATTACAGTTTAATGGCAAAAAATGCAAAATCATGCACTAGGGTCTCAAAAATCCAAATGGTAAATATAGTTTTAATGTCACTATACTGGAAACTACTGAGGAGGACAGTGATCTAGGAGTCACTATTTCAGGTGATTTAAAGGCAGGTAAGCAATGTAACAAAGCAATGAGGAAGGCTAGTCAGATGCTTGGTTACAGAGTGAGAGAGAGAGAAAGAAAGAAAGAAAGAAAGAAAGAAAGAAAGAAAGAATGAATGAATTCTGGAGGCCATATCTCCAGAATTATAGAAATACATTACAAACTACACAAAGAAGGGCAACTAAATGGTGCGTGACCTGCATCACAAAACTTACCTGTAAAGACTAAAAGATTTGGTGCAGAGAAGGTAAAGGGGGAACATGATAGAAACTTTTAAATATACCAAGGGTTTTAACAAAGTACAGTAGGGAGACATTCTTCAAAGAAAGAGAAGTATTAGAACACGAGGACATGCACTGAGACTGGAGTGAGGCAGGTTCAGGGAAATTTGAGGAAAAATGACTTCACAGAAAGGGTAGTGGAATAGCCTCCCATCAGAGTGGGCAGAGGCTAAGGCAATAGAGCAATTTATACATGCATGGGATAGACATCAGGATATCCTTACAAAGATATAAGGACCAAATAGGGTTTGAGTTAATATGGTTAGAAAAGGGGCAGACTAGATGGGTCAAGTGGTTCTTATCTGCTGTCAAATTCCATTCCATTCTATGTTACTCTTCTGCAAGTTGGGTTGGCCCTGGGTGCCTGATGCCGTGGCTCCCCAACTGCCAGCTGGGCTGTGTAAGAAAAATGCAGGGTGGTGCGCCAATTAAAAAAATGCTTGACCCCATGCTGCGGGATTCCCTGTTATAGTGTGACTAGTCTAGACTGTCAAGTACTGGTAATGGTTGTGGCTTTTTCAGGGAACCCCACGCTCTTTGCTCCACCCCCTACCAACCCAACTCTCCTTTCCACAAATTTTCAGTAACTAGCCCAAGCTATGAGCTCTGCTACTTGGTTTATTTTGGAGGGACAGAAGGTAAACTTGCCTATTCTTACTCACCCGTTCCCTCCCCATTTCGCCTCTGCAGGTTTAAGGAGATGCAAGTCAGGAATATGCAAACATCATGACACAGATATAAGCATACACTTTTTTGGTGCACATGGTCAGTAACAAAAATGTAGAAAACACAGAGAAAAAGGAATATAACACTAAGTCAGTTCAACAACCCAAGACGACAGTTTCAATAGTGTCCTGTTGCAATATGCATGAGTTACACAATGTCTTGCTTAAAATGAGTTTGTAAGTTACTGTATATAAACATTTTCAAGGTACACATGTTGAATCCACCTTTCAATTCTTATATCCTTTATTCTTTCCCTGCTAGATTTTGTACTTACTATCTGTGGTGGAAATAAAGAACATACAGTGTACGCCCTCTTTTAATAACAGCGCTTTAAGCCCCATGTTGCCTTTTCAATCTGATCCTCTGTCAGCACATATTAAGGCTCCTGTTCACCTTTATAAAACGTTCCTCAAGACACATGATATGATATAAGAGAGGAGACGGTTAACACTTCATTTGGTGCATTGCCTCAAAAACCAATTATTCCCACACACTCCCATATAAAAACATCACATGATACATTTAAAAATATTGACATGAAAAATCCATAATCCATACAAAGAGACACCTTACTGCAAAGTCAGCCTACCAGAGTGATTGGTTCACATCAGATGATTCTGCTACAGCCACAATCTTCTGAAAAGCTGACTTCCTGGGGGTTCTGTGCATCACGTTCAGGTTTCCTCTCACCTTCTTACTCTTTCGGTTTTACAGAAGATTGTGGCTATAGCAGAATCCCTGGGCTTAATATTGTATATGCTACATGCTTATCTGATAGAAGCCAATCACTCTGGTAGGCAGACAGCTGCAGAAGAGTATCTCTTTATCGATTATGTTTTTTTCATGTCATTATTTTTAAATGTTTTATGCGATGTGTTTATGTGGGGGAGTGTGGTAACTGTTTTTGAGGTAGTGCCCCAAGAGTTACCCGTCTCTTTTCTCATATCATTTGGCTTGAGGAAATTATTGTAAAGACGAACAGAAGTCTTAATACAAACTGAGACAGGATCAGATTGAAAAGACAACAAGGGGTTTAAAGCCACAATTCATCAGAGAAATTATTCACAAGCGATGTTAGAAATAGAGGGTGTAAGTTCTTTATTTCCACCACACATAGTGCCTGATGAAATACATATGTATTCCCAGGGGACGGGATGCCGGCTGTCAGTATCGCTCACGAGTGGAAATAGCCCGTGAGCCGGTATTCCGGCTGGCAGCATTGCCGGATTCCGGCTGGCAGCATTGCCGGATTCCGGCGTCCTTATTCTGACCGCCGGTATCCCGAAAGCCAGCAAATTGATTGCCTTCTGTCCTCATTTATGTTTGTATGCAGATGCAATTGCATTTCTCCTTACATCCTAGAGGATGCTGGGGACACTTCAAGAATCATGGGGTATAGACGGGATCCGCAGGAGACATGGGCACTGAAAGACTTTAAAAGGGGTGTGAACTGGCTCCTCCCTCTATGCCCCTCCTCCAGACTCCAGTTAGATTCTGTGCCCAGTGAGACGGGATGCACACTGAGGAGCTCTCCCGAGTTTCTCTGAAAAAATACTTTTGTTAGGTTTATTATTTTCAGGGAGACCTGCTGGCAACAGGCTCCCTGCTTTGTGGGACTGAGGGGAGAGAAGTATGACCTACTTCTGTGAGTTTCAAGGGTCTGCTTCTTAGGCTACAGGACACCATTAGCTCCTGAGGGTCTGAACGCTAGGTACGCCTAGAGGCTCGTTCCCGGAGCCCGCCATCACCCCCTTACAGAGCCAGAAGTCAGAAGACTGGTGAGTAGAAGAAGATCAGAAAACTTCAGTGACAGCTTTGACGTAACGCACAGAGGCCGCGCTGCGCGCCATGCTCCCACACACACAGCGGCACTACAGGGTGCAGGATGGGGGGGGGGCGCCCTAAGCAGCATAAAATTCTCATGTTAAGACTGGCTATGTGGTATTTAAGTGCCTAGGCACTGAATCCGGACCCCCGCCAGTATATATAATTTAAAAAATAGCGGGGCTGAAGCGCGCCATTAAGGGGGCGTGGCTTAGCCCTCACCGCTCTCATCAGCGCCATTTTCTCTTCACAGAGCTGCAGAGATGCTGGTCCTTTCTCAACACTGCTGTATCAAGTAACAGGGTGCAAAACAGGGGGGGGGGGGGGGGGCACAGTTAATTTTGTGCTGGATTTATGATATAAAAGTGCTAACAGGTCTGAGGCATTATATAAAAAGTTTCAGAACCGGGATAGGCGCTGGGTTGAGCTGGCACACTCCCTCTGTGTTTCGCTGACAGGCTTTACTGTGGGTCTGTCCCCTATATGCCCAGTGTGTTTGTGGTGTCGGTACAAATCCGTGGAGGATGTGTTGTCACAAGTTCAGACCCCCTCGGGGTCACAAAAGCGTTCTTTTGCCCAGATAGCAGAGACAGATACCGACACAGACTCTGACTCCAGTGTCGACTATAGTGATGCCAGATTAAATCCAAAACTGGCTAAAAGCATTCAGTACATGATTGTGGCGATAAAAGATGTGTTACATATCACGGAGGACCCAATGTGGACAAAGCTCTATCACGACTGTCCAAAAAGGTGGCGCTTCCATCTCCTGACACGGCAGCCCTAAAGGAACCTGCGGATAGTAAGCAGGAAAATACATTGAAATCCATTTATGTCACTACGGGTACGCTACTCAGACCTGCCGTTGCTTTGGCATGGGTGAGTAGCGCTATTGAAAAGTGGGCAGATAACTTGTCATCTGAGTTAGATACCCTGGATAGGGATAGCATTCTTTTGACACTGGGTCATATCAGGGATGCTGCAGCCTACCTTAATGAAGCTGCGAGGGACATTGGCCTTTTGGGATCAAGGCTATGGCAGTCTCAGCTAGGAGAGCATTGTGGATTCATCAATGGAATGCTGATGCTGACTCTAAGAAGGCTATGGAGTCTCTGCCGTATAAAGGTGGTGACTTGTTTGGTGACGGCCTCGCTGACCTGGTATCTACGGCTACCGCGGGTAAGTCATCCTTTTTACCTTATGTTCCTGCACAACAAAAGAAAACGCACCACTATCAGATGCAGTCCTTTCGGCCCAATAAATACAAAAGAGGACGAGGGTCTTCCTTCCTTGCTTTCAGAGGAAAGGGAAAAAGGTCACCGGCTGTGGCAGGTTCCCAAGAGCAGAAGTCCTCTCCGGCTTCTACCAAATCCACCGCATGACGCTGGGACTCCTCTGCGGGAGTCCGCACCAGTGGGGGCACGTCTCCGACTCTTCAGTCATTTCTGGATTCGTTCGTACCTAGACCCATGGGTATTAGAAATAGTGTCCCAAGGGTACAAGCTGGAATTTCAAGACGTGCCCCCTCGACGATTTTTCAAATCAGCCTTACCAGTTTCTCTTCCGGACAGGGAGGTGGTATGCGGTGCTATACAAAAGCTATGTCAAAATCAAGTCATTGTCACGGTGCCCCCGTCACAACAGGGAGAAGGCTTTTATTCGAGCCTGTTCGTGGTCCCTAAGCCGGACGGTTCGGTCAGACCTATTCTGAACTTAAAATCCCTCAATTTCTATCTAAAAAAATTCAAATTCAAGCTGGAGTCTCTCCGAGCAGTGATCTCCAGTCTGGAGGAAGGGAATTTTATGGTGTCGGTCGACATAAAGGATGCGTACTTACACGTCCCCATATATCCTCCACATCAGGCTTACCTGAGGTTTGCAGTTCAGGATTGTCATTACCAATTTCAGACGTTGCCGTTTGGTCTGTCCACGGCTCCGAGAGTTTTCACCAAAGTTATGGCGGAAATTATGGTTCTCCTGCGCAAGCAAGGAGTCACAATTATCCCGTAATTGGACGATCTCCTGATAAAAGCTAGGTCCAAGGAGCAATTACTGCAGAGCATGATGCTCTCCCTGACAATTCCATAACAACATGGTTGGCTCCTAAACTTGCCAAAATCACAGTTGGTTCCGACGACAAGACTGTCGTTCTTGGGTATGATTCTGGACACGGAATTACAGAGAGTTTTTCTTCCAGTGGAAAAGGCTCTGGAAATTCAGAACCTGGTCAAACAGATTCTGAAGCCGGCAAGAGTGTCGATTCATCAATGCACTCGGTTGCTAGGGAAGATGGTGGTGGCCTACAAGGCCATTCAGTTTGGCAGATTCCATGCCAGAGTGTTTCAGTGGGACTTGTTGGACAAATGGTCCGGATCCCATCTGCACATGCACCGACAGATAATCCTGTCTTTCAAGACCAGAATCTCACTCCTGTGGTGGCTGCACAGCTCTCACCTCCTAGAGGGACGCAGATTCGGGATCCAGGACTGGATCCTGGTGACCACGGATGCGAGTCTCCAAGGCTGGGGTGCAGTCACACAGGGGGAAAATTTCCAGGGAAAATGGTCAAGCCAGGAAGCTTGTCTACACATAAACATTCTGGAATTAAGGGCCATTTACAACGGCCTTCTACAAGCGGAACATCTTCGCGATCTGCCCGTCTTGATTCAGTCGGACAACGTAAGAGCAGTGGCGTGCGTAAACTGTCAGGGCGGAACAAAGAGCAGAGCGGCAATGGCAGAAGCCACAAAAGTTTTCCGCTGGGCGGAAAGGCATGTAAGCACTCTGTCAGCGGTCTTCATTCCGGGTGTGGACAATTGGGAAGCAGACTTCCTCAGCAGACACGATCTCTATCCAGGAGAGTGGGGTCTTCATCAAGAGGTCTTCACAGAGGTGACAAGTCTTTGGTGAATTCCTCAAATAGACATGATGGAGTCTCGTCTCAACAAGAAACTTCCGAGATATTGTTCCAGGTCGAGGGACCCTCAAGCAATAGCAGTGGACGCCCTAGTGACACCGTGGGTGTTTCAGTCGATATATGTGTTCCCTCCAATTCCACTCATTCCAAAAGTGTTAAAGATCATAAGAAGAACAAGGGTTCATGCAATCCTCATTGTTCCAGACTGGCCAAGGAGGGCCTGGTATCCAGATCTTCAGGAATTACTCATAGGAGATCCCTGGCCTCTTCCTCTACGAGACGAGCTGTTACAGCAGGGGCCGTGCGTGTACCAAGACTTACCGCAGCTTCGTTTGACGGCTTGGAGGTTGAAAGCAGGATCCTAGCCTGAAAGGGTATTCCCGGTGAAGTAATTCCCACACTGCTTCAGGCTTGAAAAGAGGTAATGGCGAAACATTACTACCGTATTTGGAGGAAATATGTGTCTTGGTGTGAATCCAAGGGGGCTCCTACGGAAGAATTTCAGCTGGGCCGTTTTCTCCATTTTCTGCAAGCAGGGGTGGATGCGGGCCTAAACTTAGGCTCAATTAAAGTACAAATTTCGGCCTTGTCAGTTTTCTTTCAAAAAGAATTGGCTTCCCTTCCAGAAGTTCAGACTTTCGTGAAAGGCGTGCTGCACATCCAGCCTCCCTTTGTGCCCCCGGTGGCACCGTGGGATCTTAATGTGGTGTTGCAGTTCCTGCAATCTCATTGGTTTGAACCTTTACGTGAGGTAGAGTTGAAATTCGTCACTTGGAAAGTGATCATGCTGTTGGCCTTGGCCTCTGCAAGGCGGGTGTCTGAATTGGAGGCTTTGTCTCACAAGAGCCCCTATTTGATCTTTCATGAAGATAGAGCGGAGTTGAGAACTCGTCCGCAATTTCTGCCTAAAGTGGTGTCATCGTTTCACATGAACCAACCTATTTTGGTGCCAGTGGCTACTGACGTCTTTGAGGAATCGAAGTCTCTAGATGTGGTCAGAGCTTTGAAAATGTATGTAGCCAGAACGACTAAGATTAGGAAAACGGAGGCTCTGTTTGTCCTGTATGATCCCAACAAGATTGGGGCTCCTGTTTTCAAGCAGACTATTGCACGCTGGATCTGTAATACGATTCGGCAAGCTCATTCTACGTCTGGATTGCCGTTACCGAAATCGTTGAAGGCCCATTCTACCAGAAAGGTGGGCTCATCCTGGGCGGCTGCACGGGGGGTCTTGGCATTACAGCTTTGCCGAGCAGCTACTTGGTTGGGTTCAAACACTTTTGCAAAGTTTTACAAGTTTGATACCCTGGCTGAGGAAGACCTCTTGTTTGTTCAATCGGTGCTGCAGACTCGTCCGCACTCTCCTGCCCGTTCTTGAGCTTTGGTATAAACCCCATGGTTCTTGAAGTGTCTCCAGCATCCTCTAGGACGTAAGGAGAAAATAGGATTTTAATACCTACCGGTAAATCCCTTTTCTCTTAGTCCGTAGAGGATGCTGGGTGCCCGTCCCAGTGCGTACTGCATCTGCAGTTATTGGTTATGATTACACACGTGTTGTGTTGCGTATATAGTCAGCCTGTTGCTGTCATTAGTCATGCCGTTGCATGCGTTGGGTTAAATGCCATGTTATACGGCATGTTTGAGGTGTGAGCTGGTGTATATCTCACCTTAGTTTAAATCAAAATAAATCCTTTTTCCCCTAAATGTCCATCTCCCTGGGCACAGTTCCTATAACTGGAGACTGGAGGAGGGGCATAGAGGGAGGAGCCAGTTCACACCCCTTTTAAAGTCTTAAAGTGCCCATGTCTCCTGCGGATCCCGTCTATACCCCATGGTTATTGAAGTGTCCCCAGAATCCTCTACGTACTAAGAGAAAAGGATTTACCGGTAGGTATTAAAATCCTTTTTTTTCTGGGCTGTGGATCTGCTAATGTTAGCAATTGAAGAGATGAAAAGAGATGCCCACTGGAGCCATCGTAGACTCATTCACAATTGCGTACACATTTGCAGTCTATATGCAAAAATGAGGAACAACGAAGTTAAGGGTTGGCCTGTGGCTACGTAGACTGGACGCATTAGTAGCGATGCAGTCACGATGTTTTTGCATGTACAAGCTCCCAGCCAATGGCAGATAAATGCCTCGAAACGGCCATGACACACCTGCATTTTTCTAACCACTCCCCACTAACACCTCCAAATGGTCACTTCCTGTTAGTCACTCCTCCATGAAATGCTCATTGCGAGTGGGATCGCAGCCGCACATTGACACATGGCTTTGTGATTACAGCACATGC
Organism: Pseudophryne corroboree; assembly: GCF_028390025.1. Taxonomy (NCBI): domain Eukaryota; kingdom Metazoa; phylum Chordata; class Amphibia; order Anura; family Myobatrachidae; genus Pseudophryne; species Pseudophryne corroboree. Next base: position 272,126,829 of record NC_086448.1, on the reverse strand, counting down.
AGTTTCCTGATAATTGCTCCCTTGCATGAACATCTACCATTGCATACAAACATGAATTAGGCCCATAGTAAGTACAAAATCTTGTGGGGAAAGAATAAAGGATATAAGAATTGGAAGGATTCAACTGGTGTACCTTGGAAACTTTATATATAATTTACAAACTAATTTTTAGCAGCACGTTGTGCCACTCATACATATTACCAACAGGACACTGTTGAAATTGTTGTCTTGGGAAATCACTGATGAATGGAGCGCCATATTCCTTTTTCTCCTTGTTTACTGCTTACTGAAGAGGTTGCGTGAACCTCTTAAATTGCTATAGGCCGAAGAGTTGTTTTTGGAGAGTTTATAGAAACCACATTTTATATATCAGTAAGATAATGTATTTTTACCAAAAAGAAGGCCTTGCGTCCAATTTCCATTATATGCTTTTAACCATTCAATTATTGATTTTTATGTGGTTGTTGTGCTGATGGAATGCATGGGGTGTCACATAAAAGATGGAGGGGGAAAAGGAAAATCCAGACATATTGGCTAGATATAAAATGAATATGTATCATATATGTATCATATACAGTTTGTAATATGTTCACTAATAATACTGTCTGTTTCTTTCCTCTAGCTTTATCTCCCTCCTTGTATGAACTGATTAACCTGAGGAACAATCTTCTGCGGATTTCCTGAATGGGGCAATTTATAAGTCTCCCCGCCTTAGATCTTTATGTCGACTGGACCCTCTAATGATGAATGAATACAGTTGCTTTCCTCAGAGATCAGTGTGCCAAATATTTAATATACGGACACACACAGGGATATCCAAATGCTGCACATATGATTTAAGAAAAAGAGAACACAATTGTGCCCCACCATTTATTTTAAAGAACATTGTATAATGTAGGCCAAAGTTAACTTTTCCCTGCGTTAATGTTTTATAAGATGTATACAGCCGGGAGCCAATAAACTTTTTTTTCTTAAGGGAATTCAACCATAAGATTGTGGACTGGACTGAGATAAGGACATCTCTAAAAAAAAGAAAAAATCTTTTATTCTTGATAAATATATTTTTTTCTTTTTAGATGCCAAACTGAAAATCAAAACGGTTTATGGTACATACCCAATTTTTGTACTTTGACAAAAATGTGAAATTGTACAAGTGTTTTTGCTTTTAGTATACTGTAGGATTTCCATATCCACCATTTTCTGGTGTCTGCTCAGTGTCTACATACAGTACAAGGACTTTCACTGGTTGCCTCCTGTGGGTTCTGACTATAGTAAAACATATCTTTTTACCACTTAACCCTTTCATCTCAGAGAACCTCTTATTATGAGCATAACCTGCATCTTTTGACTTGTACAGCATACTGAATGCAGTCAGGGAACATAAGCCATCAAAGTGCCATTAAATATGAAGCAGTTGGCCTGTTTACATAAGTCAGGAAAATAATTAAAACATGATTGCCATATGCCAGTAATTTCCAGAGACAATTCCAAGATTTATAGATTTTCTCTGTTGTAATGTCCCTGTTTTCAATATTGATCATCTGCAAAAAAAATGTGGAATGCAATCCTTACAGTGAATTATTTTTCTCTGGGCTTTATAAAGTAATATTTATTGAGAAGCTACAAATGCAAAAGGCATGGTATAATTCAATGTAAACTGGTCACAAGACAAACTGTTAGCTTAGACTTTGTTGTGTGTGATGAGATGCATCATCATACCCCCCAACTGTACCTTTTTGGGCGGTACAGTGCCGTTTTTTTATGGTCTGTACCAGCCAAAAGGGGCCTTGTACCAATTTCAGTGTCTCCCATGTCCTATAGATTTCTATGGCAAAGCTGCATGGCCATGCCGCCTTTACCCGTGGCCACACCCCTTTTCCGAATTTGCATCGATTTTTGTTGTAGTATGTTGGAGGGTGTGCATCATGTTACTCGAAACTATTAGTAAATGTTGGTATCTATGCTTACATGTTACTATTCTTCTTCCCTGGGGCCACTTCATGTACGCATTTTACCTAAGGGTGCCATGGTTTGTGTAATACAAAAATAGCAAAACAATTAAGTTCACAACTTTAAAATGGCTTTGGGGGGGACGGGTGGGTGGGAAGATCAGTCAGATACCACAGTCTTTTGTAATTCTTATCTCTCATTGGTCCTCCCGTTTTCCCTACAGTGCCTTAAAGCCCTGGTTTTTCGGCCAGGACTTTGAGACAAACCATGGAACTGTAGCATGAAGCAGGTCCTGGGGTTAAGGGAGTGAAAGGTGCAGGTTAGTAACTTTTAAGATTAAAAGGGTAATGCGGCTTTAAATATAGTATGTAATATATAAATATACTTTAATAAAGATGAAGTTGTACATTTAATACATCGGTAAAGTATCAATATGAAAATGCTAAATAATCTAATATATATATATATATATATATATACAGTTGCTGAAAATTTGGCAGTAGAGTGATTCTTTTAAGCCCAGGAGTGCCACATCTTCTCGTGGACCATATACGACATTATCATTGTGCGGACACCCGGCAGATACTGTACGGAGTTGGGAGAGCCGGACCACACGTAAATAAATATATATATATATATATATATATTCATCATGAAGTGCATGCCACATACATGAGAAGGAAAGTGTCACTTTCACAGATAAACCTTAGATATGTGTATGCCAACGATTTGTAAATGAAATATAATATTACAATACATTTAATTATTGTTAATGAAAGGTGAAGATTAAGACCCAACATCTAAATAACATTATTATTTTTATAATCAAGTATTCAGTATTGGCCATCTGGTAATATTTATTACAATTTTTAATAAGATGTGCTAATAACAGGTGCCAAATTGGAGCAAATACAAAGCAATTAATTCAATATTTCTGTAGAGAAGTGCTCATAACCTGATTTGCCTAATATAATATTACAATATGTGATAACTTTGGTTTATTTCAGAAGTATTCTTTTAATTTAATAATATTATTGTTATATTCTATTAGTAGTGTGAAAATAAATTTGCCAAAAGAGAATCTTAAAGTTCTACAGTGAGATAACTTAAATAAATTTACTGTAGTTAAGTAACAATCAAGTAAAATGTTGAGTAATAAATACTTTTGAATTATATATATTTGAAGTAGTGGACACTGGGGTGTTCCTGACCACTTTGTTGCTTTAGGTGGAAAATACAATGGATTGGTCCGGCCTAACCACACAGGCAAACCAAATATAAACATTTGGAACTGTGAAGTACACTTTGGGAAAACGTTCATCTAACAGATTATTGCCCATAGAGATGCCTCTAATTAATACATGTATAAAAAAAGTAAGAGCGTTTGGTTGTGATTGGGTTATACCCGTTCCTTTGGGTTATTTGGGTTATTTTGCATACTTTTTGTAGTTTACCTTTCTATCAAACCAGACTTCTTAATAGATTGTTCAAGGTCTGCTTTATTCAAATATAAATTGTTCTGCCATTTTAGACTTCTGAGAAAAGATTACAATCCCCTTATGAACGTTGCCTGTATGCTGCCCATGAAATGTAGCTACAACGTTTTTTTTCTAAGCACTGCCTACAGTAGGGTTGGCCAAATACGGTCCTAAAGGACAGATTGCAGTTCATTAGATTGTGTCAGTCAGGACCTTATATTTTAAAATGTATCTGAGTAACTAACATACCTGTTCACCATCTAGGTGGTCTTCAGTACTGACCTTGCCCTCCCTAGTGTTCATATGGCTCACTTCCATCCCCCTCATTTCAGTAACTAATAGAATTCAAGGGACAAAAAGTCTGTGACTAGTGAATCCTGTTTTGTCAATTTTAGATCATTTCTTCCTATTGAAATTCCTAATTTTACTTTTGGGCAGGCTTAACCCCTGTCTATTCCCCGCTTAAAAATCTGTGCATCCCCCAGCAAATGAAAGAAACAATACTTTTTTGCCTAGTCAACTCCTCTTTAACTTATTTAGGTATTAGGTTTGAAAAGCTATAAGTTTGTTTTTGTGGCTTTGTAATCTGCACTGGGTAGAGAATAAACTTCCTTCTACACAGACAACTGCCAATGTATATCTGCAAAGGCACCATGTGTACTTTATAACTACAGTATGTGATCATTCCATTTGTTCAAAAGGAAGTGAATAATCTTTTAACCGTTTGGTCTGCTTACAAAAGTAGGGAAAACATATGCTTTAACATGAAGATAAGACATTGTACTTAAATGTACAGTATTTTCTTTTGTTTGTATATTTTCTTTTTCAATGTAAGGTTTCCAAGTACTTCCATTAATGCAATAATATTGTTGACCTTAGAGGTGTAGAATTATTACATATTTTAGCTTGTTATAGGCCCATAGTGCCCCTCAATACAGTAAAAAGCTTTGAATCATTTGAACTGTTTTTGACTGTGTTTGCTATATAACACCTTGAAGAAATGGATTTCAGGAAGCTGCGAGCAGTAATGTGAGCATCTGCGGCATTCCTGGCTAATCGGATCTATAATTGAATTGTTCCGTCAGGTGCCCATTAATTAACACAGTGTGTAAACAATTGAATTCCCCTACAGGAACTGTTGCAAAACTGAAAAATTCGTAAAAATGAAAAGTTTAAGGGACATTATAATAAAGGTGTATGTTTTTAATAATCGGTGATTGCTTCAAAGAAATGTAGGCATTTGAAGCTGTTTTATAGACAGACATAGCCTTATATAGAAAAAAGACTGTCCTCAATATGCAGAGAGCACTGACAAACTATAGATTTAATCCAAAGGAGAAGTGCTGGTGGCTCTGCGTCTCCTGGTTTGCTTTTACACAGTGCAGCAGTGAACTTGCATCTAACCTATTACTCCTTGTGAAACGGCCTTGGATACTTCAATGCATTGCAATGCAGCCGTGTTTTAATTGGCTTACATGGAGCAGGGCAAGCCAGTACAGCTACTTTACATATATTGCAATTAGTTTAAAGTGGACAAACCCACTGTTGCATAGTAAAGTATGCAAATGGAATATAATAATTTATTTTTGTGATCTATATTGTTCATATAATCAACTGAAAGTACTAAAGTGCATATGGTAATATGGCGTAAGATCTGCTTAGTTTTACTCTTGTAAGTTCGAATCACTTACGAAGTACAGGCAAGCTCTAAAACTCAGGGATGAAAGGGTTAATGCAAGTGGGTGTCCTTTGTGTTACAGGTTCTGAACAAGAAAATCAAGGCACCATAATGTTGCAGCTATGCAATTTTTTTTAGATTTTTTTTAATTTTTTTTTTTTTTTAAATTAGTAAATATTCTTTTACTTTACGGGTAATTAATATCAGCCATTATGGTACACAAAGTATGCTGTAATTAATGTTTTGTATATATGTTATTGTTAAAGTGAATGTTTATCCATTTTCAATAGACTACGGTGAAAGTTAGGAAAGAAAGGAAATTCTGTGTTGGGTCTGTTTACCAGTGTCATAAAATCTATCAAAGCAGAGATAACTGTTGGGTTCATTTTTGTATCATGTTCAAATGGTTCATTTTTGTATCACTTTATAATTCAACACGTTTAAGTACTTTGTAAAACAGTTTGGTTTGGAGAGTAGTTAACTGCAATAATGACTTCAACTTTATGAGGGTTGGTTATCATCCCGTGCCTGATTTAGCCCTATAGGCTCTAGGCAATATTAGTCTAGGTCCCCGTCTCCCATAGTGTTTGTCCAATTAGAGTAATCTGGGCCCCCCAATGCCCACTGGGCCCTCATGGATGGATCAAGCATTGTATCATGTATAGACCCATCTTCATAATTAAAAAGAAAAAGTAGCCATGCAACAGCTGTAATAATAATAATAATAATAATACTACTACTACAATAAGAGGCCCTTCTGTTCTTTTAACTGGCAATTGGTTTAGTCTTGGGCACGAATAGTTCCTGTGGATACTTGTAAGTATATTACAGAAAATAAACTGTTCTTAAAATATGCAGAACTGTAGTGATTCATCCCCTTTGAAACATTGTGTAGGTTTTATTGTAACTGCTAGATATGTTTACCATGATATAATCTGGATCATCATAGCACATTATAGTATAATGTTTTTGATGCATTGTACACAATTACCCTTCTGGAATTGGCAGTTGCAGAGATAATACAAACAGTATACCCTATGGGGAGGCGATCACGAGACCGCCTGTTGGGATGCCGACGACAGAATCCTGACAGACTGTGTAATGCCGCCACCGAAATACAGACGCCACAGGCTTTTCTCCCTCTATGGGTGCCCACGACACCCATGGAGGGAGAATATAACCTGTGGCGAGCGCAGCAAGCTATCGTGCCCGCAGTATGGCGAGCACAGCAAGCCCGCAAGCACTCGCCCTGCTGCCGGCATACTGGTGGCCGGGATCCCGCTGTCGGGATCATGACAGCCGGGATCTCGGTCATCGGTAAAAAAGGATGTATTCCACCCTATGCACCCAGCCAAATCCCTAAACACTAGGCCATTTTGTTACAAAAATATGATTCTCTCCTGTAAGAAATAAGATTTTTACAGAGTGTACTGGTGTTGTTTTTATGGGAGCAGTGAACCTATGACTCCACCATTACTGGAAGACTTGGCATGTATGCATACTGGAAGTTACTTGTCTGTCCCTGTGTACAATGAAGTGCCTGATTTTGAGGTGGGGGTATAGCAAAAAAGGAGCAAGTAACTGTGCTCCTGGCCAAACCATGTAACAATGCAAGGGGTGCACATACATTTTATTTGCATGCAGAGTAGCTATTGGCTGCTATTGCAAGTAGCGCACAAATGCTGGACAACTTTATTTTTACACTGCTATGTAGATTTCAGTTTGGACACGCTCCTCACACATCTAAATCTCTCTGCACACGTTACATCTGCCCCACCTGCAGTGCAGCATGGTTTTATCAAGGTGCACAGTGACTTGCTCATTTTTGCATTACTCCCGCCTCAGAATCCAGCCCGAAGTGTCATGTGCTGATCAAGGTGCCTAAGATACTGTACATTAGGTTCCACTCTATTTCAATATGAAGCAGAGCTGTCAATCTGGACCTCAATATGTAATGGCTGTACTTTGCTTAATAGATTTGCTTTTAATGAAAGATGCATGAGCTGAAGTATAAGGCTGAACAACACTGGTTTTTCACAATGGTCAGACTCAGTAGAAACCTATACAGCAGGCATGTTGAAACTGCGGCCCTCCAGCTGTTGAGAAACTACACATCCCAGAATGCCCTGACACAGCTTTAGCATTCTCTGACAGCAAAACTGTGTCAAGGCATGCTGGGATATGTAGTTTCTCAACAGCTGGAGGGCCGCAGTTTGGACATGCCTGCTATACAGTAACAACCAAGTCCTTATTTACTGAAATATTATTTTGCAGAACACAAGTTTACACTTCTAGGAGTTACAATAAATGATAATTGAATTATGTAGGCCCCTTCTGCTTCATGGTAATACGCAAACTACAGTTAAGTCCAATATTAAGTAACTTTTTTTCTTCGTTGAAGAATTCTAATTTCAGACAAATCTTAACGTAAGGATTTAGAACACGCTAACATATTTGTCCTGTATAGTGGAGATTAGTTTCTTTAAGCGCAGATCTGTTTTCTATGTCATTTTCTTTACACAATGGACATATGATGGCTCATCGTGGCTTAATATCCATACTAATAAAAATAAACTTTCCATTCAAGTTGTATGTAACTGTTAAATTATTGTAATGATTTCTAAAAGTGTTGCAACTGCAGAGTACAGGCAAAAGAATGATGTCAATGACAGGATTCTTATTTCAGTGTGTGAAATGAATTTAATAAAATACTGTGATTTGTGCCGGTTTGATGCCGGACTTTTCAGTTTCTAAAATGCTGGTGTCATCACAATCATTCATCCAAGCGTAGCTTTTGCACTTGCCATGTGTGTTTTTGTGATGTAAGTGATATTAGGGCTATCAAAATTCGGGTATCGAAACCAACCATGGTGACCCTTCACCCATACCAAATGCCTTCCCATGGAACACTATCTGTTCCTTAGTATTTGGTTATCCCCAGTAGTTAGACTAGAAGTATTATTTATACAGTGCAGCATTAATCCAAACAAGTGAGTAATGGCAATATATGATCAGAGCAGCAAGACTAAAGCACAATCGGTACCCAAGCAAATGGTATACAGTTAGCAGATGTGAGGTCACAGTCAATAATTGTTCAGGTGCCATTCAAATAGAAAGTATTTTTGGGGTATTCAAACAGTGGTCACTCCAGGTGTCAAACAGATGGCATAGTAAAGGTAAAGACAGTAGTCAAAAATGAAGGCACAATACTGTAAGTAAAGGAACTCTGGCATGTACTGTAATGATGCAATGGGCAAGGATCTCTCGCTGAAGGTACTTTTGAAATCACAAATACAAACAAAGGGGCTCATTTATCAACGAGTAATAAAACTTGTGAATAATAAAACTCGTTGCATATAATAAATGGTGCTCCAACCACGTGTTCACAAAATGACAGTTGGGAGCCGAGGACCGGAAGATCATCTGTCTGCTACCTCCAGAAGCAGATCTGGCTGTGATATTAAAAAGTGTGAACTGTGTTAATAGCCAGTGTTGTGAGCAAGCACATGTGCTGTGTCATTAAATAAGTGCCAGACATGCACTGGGCAGGCAGAGGATTCACAACAGCTCTAAGCATTCCCTATTACCAAAATGCTGCAAGGAGGTGCATATGGAAGAAACAGCACCCAGTCCCAGAGGCAATATGGAACCGACCATAAACTGCTTGTGACTGTATGGGCTTACTCTGTTTGTACAGAATAGTGAGCTATTCCTAGTGTATAGGGATTGCCTTTCAACATCAGTTGCCTGTGTTGAGACAGGTTAAGTTACTGCCACCATCCGGCTACTACACTGGCACCTGGAACAGATTCTGGGTATGCATGGTTACGCTGCTGCAACACCACCTGGTTGGCGATGGCTAATTGCCCATAGTTGAAATACACTAAAACATTTTCATTCTTTTTTCTAGTCCTAACACCAGAACTTGGTGCTGCTGTTACCATATACTTCTCAGGCGCTACTTCTAACTGTAACAGGTTTTAAAAATGTACCCATTACACTTTTACATATTCAGACCACATTTGGCTTACTTGCCCTGATGGCTCTGTAGCAAGGGAAGTTTAACTTTTTCTATGCAGTGGCGGCCATTTAGCTGTGCGGCTCAGGTCCTTGGCCTCATCACTTGTTCTAGGTAAACCCCAAATTAATGTTTTTATTTTGTGCAATTCCAAACCAAATACGTTTAGCAAGAGTGCATCCTGCTTCAGTGCTCATCTAGAGCCTGTAGCAAAAGAGAAGGAAAGCAAAACAGCAACATGAAGACCCTGAGCCAATGGTCCCCAGCAGTTGCGTAATTTGTTGCTACTAGAGGTGTGCGGAAATCCCTAAAAATTGTCACTGTGCATGCAATACATGATGTCGCAGTAGTAATTGAGATGCATTGTATCAGAAATGTATTGGAAATTATTACCTGTAACTGGGCTGTAACAGGGAGGTGGTTGTTCAGATGCACCAAGATACTGTACACGGGTCTAGTTACCAAGCTGTGGAGAAAGAGAAAGTTCCAGCCAATCCGCTCTTAACTGCCATGTTACAGGTTGTGTTTGAAAAATGACATGAGCTGGTTGGTTGGTACTTTATCTCTCTCCAAAGCTTAGTACATAGACCCCACAGTCTTATGAATGTGTTACGAGTTGCATTCTCCGATGCTTAATAACTTACATTGGTGGCCATAATCTGATAGAGAATCTGCACTTAGCATGAGGCTGGTGCAAGTTTCAAAGTGGGATTGTTCCATCTAAAGTTGCACAAAGTGGGTGTCCCTGTCCTCGCACATTCAGACACACGCTTGTACATCAGAGCAAGGAGTGATAATAGGGTGGCCAATCCCGGGAATGGCAGGATTATGTCGCAACATGCACACATTTGTTTTCAGCTGGGCAGCGCTGAGCACTTAGCATTCGGCTCAGACGTTATGTGTAAGGTTGCTAATTGTGTGTAGAGGAGGGTGTAAAAAAATAATAATATATATATATATATATATATATATAGTTTGATATAATACATGGTTGCAAAATTTCTCGCTCAGGCTGCTAGTACAGGGGTGGCCAACCAGTCAGAAACAAAGAGCCAAACATTTTGTTAGGCACGTCAAAGAGCCGACATCAAGTCGCAGGCGCACATGCAAAAATGGGGTGTGGCCTTGTGCCTGCTAGGCCACACCTCTGGTATAAAATACATTTAAAAAACCAGATCCACATAAAATAAATTTTTAAAGCCAGATCCAACATAAAATACATTTAAAAAGCCACTTCCACATAAAATAATTGAGAAAGATCCACATAAAATATATTGAAAAAGCCAGATTCACATAATACACTTCAGCTCCCACGTGTCACTCCGACCAATACCCTGCTGTGTCACTTCAGCCAGCTCCCCCATGAGTCACTCCTGCCAGCACACTCCTACAGTATGTCACTCCAGCCATCTCCCCCATGAGTCACTCCTGCCAGCACTCTCTTGTGTCACTCCTGCCAGGACCCTCATGTGTCACTACAGCCCCCCCAAAAAAACCACACCTCGTGCCATTGCAGCAGCCGCTTATGTGTCCTCTGTTTGCCAGTGGGTGTCTCACCTCTAGTATCTGGCTCTCTCAGTTCTCAGTCCCCGTAGTGCTGCTGCTGACTGTCTGGCTGGAGTGCAGCAGTTTCCGGATCTGTTGTGGTCATGTGACTTTGAGTGTCGGGAGCCACATTTGAATAAAGAAAGAGCCACATGAGGCTCAAGATCCACAGGTTGGCCACCGCTGTGCTAGTAGCTCTGGAGCTGGCACTGTCTCCCACCACTTACCGTCTCTCTGGGATCTGTTGAGCCGACCGCTAGAGTCCTGCCTCTTGATTCCCGCTCATGCCTACATTGTGGGTGAAGCTATGCCTCAATTTTGGACCCTTTCCCGGCGTGACTCGGGTGTGGTCCCACGGCCCTCAGTTCAAGCTTCCTCCCCTGGAACTTGCGTGAGTTCACTCAGCTAGCTGCCATCTTGGAAATTGGGTCGCGGCTCCTACTTTCCCAAGCACTCATTCCTGAAGTGGACAATGCTCTACAGGCAGCAGGGGCAGAAGGTGTGCTGGCCTGAGCGCTGGAGTGCTCTGTGTGCCTTTGGAGTGGCTGGACACAACTGCCGGGATGCTGCCATACCAGCACACCTGCTGCTGCCTAGAGTGCAGGGTCAGCTCCAGGAATGAGCTGTGCTGCCCTGAGTGCCGCATCCTGGTGGAAGATTTTCCAGCAAAAAATACTAATGGTTAGGCTGCTAGATGACATCTGGCAGAGACCCAGATGCAGCTCTAGTGGAAATCCCACCGCAAGCAAGCACCACACTAGTGGTAACAGCAACAACGGAATTTGCAGCGCTATATAAGAAACTTAATAATAATAATAATAATAATAACTACCACAGCAGCAACTGTAATAGCCCAGGATGCTTTACCATGGGAGGCACATCAGCCAGGCACCCACACAGCGCTGCCTGCACCCTGACTCTGAGGGTCCTAGCTGCTACCAGTTAAAATGCCCTTTTACTGGCCATGGTTTGTGCCATGGGATCACACTAAGACTGTGACTTACAGGTGCCACCCAAGAGCGGATTGGGATGGAAAACCAGCTTTATGGAAGCAGACCTAACAGGGGTGGGGTCTGTTGAGGGGTGGGATTCGTCCTCGTAGGGTCTCATTCTGAGTTGGCCACAGTTGCAGCCTTCCTGGCGTCTTTTGATGCAGTTAGGTCTGTGACTTTATGCTAATGACACTACAATGTAGTTCACTAGTATACAGTACATCCGTGCACCCAAATGTGCAAGGACTGAGGAGCTCACTTTCAGTGTCTACAGATGTTGCAATCATGCTTTGTGCATCTTTAGACGCCACCATCGGTTGCACCATTGACACTTTCACCAGCCCTATGCTAGAGCAATTTGATGTCTCTATATGCTACATGCCCATACAAGGTTACATCTGTGTCTGATTAGCCAACCTTGTAACCACACAGGATTCACCCAATACATTTCTAATACACTACTTGGTGCATGTGTCTGACTCTGTACTGCAACTCTGTACGAACACCATCACAGTGCATGCATGCGCGGTGCAACTCAGAACAAGTGCAGATGAAAAACATTGCAAGAAAAGAAATAAAACACATTGACCCCCACAGAAAACAATAAAACAAATTTGCCCCCACAGGGGAAAAAAAAATGAAATGTATAATATACTGTAGCTTTTGGTATTAAAATTTGATTCAAATTTCCACTGCAGTTTGAAAGGCCAAGTGACACCAAGAAGTTTTATAATTATTGTCTGTGACATCTATATATTAATTTATTATTTATTAACGTTTATGTAGCATTAGCATATTCCATTGCACTTTCTTTCAAAGTTGGACAGGGGCAGATTGGGAACTGAAAGGGTCATACAATTTTTTTGTAGAAGTGGCCTCACATGGGCAGCACCAGAGGTATACCGTGTAACCATGGTGGCCCCACATGCACATCGGCCCACCGGGGATCTTCCCCTGTAAGCCCTATGGACGATCCACCCCTGGCCATATGTCTGACTGTGCAGGCTCTGAGATGCCCGCTTTGAGTTGTACATCTGTAATCCCACTTGGTGAATCAGTCGACGTAACCATCAAAACTTGCATTAGCCCCATGCTAGGTGCAGAATCTCCAACTGACTATGGTGGTCATTCCGAGTTGATCGCTCACTAGCAGTTTTTAGCAGCCGTGCAAACGCTATGCCGCCTCCCACTGGGAGTGTATTGTAGCTTAGCAGAAGTGCGAACGAAAGGATCGGAGAGCGGCTACAAAGTTTTTTTGTGCAGTTTCAGAGTAGCTCAAAACCTGCTCGGCGATTGCGATCACTTCAGACTGTTCAGTTCCTGTTTTGATGTCACAAACCCGCCCAGCTACGCCTGCGTTTTTCCTGACAAGCCTGCGTTTTTCCGTACACTCCCTGAAAACGGTCAGTTGACACCCAGAAACGCCCTCTTCCTGTCAATCACACTGCGGCCACCAGTGCGACTGAAATGCTTCGCTAAACCCTGTGCAAAACTACATTGTTCGTGTGTTCGTACGACGCACGCCACATACGCATAACAGCCATTTTTAAGCCTGATCGCTGTGCTGCGAACAACTGCAGCTAGCGATCAACTCGGAATGACCACCTATGGCCTCCAATATAAGTGATTAAGCATCTGAGTTCACATCCACTTGAGCAATACTCCCATAACACACCCATGAGACAGTCTAAATAGCCACCTCCCAGTCACAGTCTGGGAGCACCCAATATATTTCTGAGAGCATTCGCCTGGAGGCACACAATACGGATTCAGCTTGGCTGGACTTCTGCAAGACCAGAGGGGAAGACTTAAAAATACAGTAAATGTGCCAGGGATACAGGTATATACATCAGGGCATTCTGTAAGTGGTATCAGATATAATCAATGTCATTATACTGAATAATGTTTTTTTTTTAATCATTAGCATACTTAAACACTTCTAAATATGTACAAAAAAAGGTTATAATGAAAGTGCAATTGATTACATGCCCTGGCAAATACACGACCAGGTTTTTCAGTGCAGGTGTAACCCGTGTCTTTGCTCTGAGAACCACTTTCACACTACACCTCAGACCCGGGAAATTCCTGTGTCAACCCTTTTACACAAAAGCCGTGTCTGCCCACTGCTCATATATACACACATATAGCAATCACACACCTGCCCAAACCTCAGTGCACTGCGCAGCACCCAATACCACATGAACTGGTAGCTATTTGTGAAATCTGAAAGCCCCTTTCCCATTAAGACATAAGCCGGGGCACTGACCCGTGTTACAATTCCATGGAATAACCCATGTCAATTGAAAGTGCACAGACCTAAGACTGTCAACCCAGGTTGGACCCTGTCAGGCACAAGCCAGACACAGGTACTTTTGCCATGTCCCAGCAAATCCTGGCTTTCTTGGTATGTCTGAAAGGGGTATATACAGATCACACTGGCAGTCAGGGAGCTCCAAGCCAGCACTGAGGTCGCAACCTTGGGGGCTGTAATAACTAGCACTAACATTGCTGATACCACAGTTCTTCATAGGCGTGTGCAGCCAATTTTATTAGGGGGTGCACCGGCGGAGGTATGAGCGGAAATTCACATTACGCCACACGTTATGAGCTAAAATTCACATTACGCCACACAGTATGAGCTAAAATTCACATTACGCCACACAGTATGAGCTAAAATTCACATTACGCCACACGGTATGAGCTAAAATTCACATTACGCCACACGGTATGAGCTAAAATTCACATTACGCCACACAGTATGAGGCTAAATTTATATTACGCCACATGGTATGAGCGGAAATTCACATTACGTGACATGTTATGAGCTAAAATTCACATTCCGACACACAGTATGAGCTAAAATTCACATTACGCCACACGGTATGAGCTAAAATTCACATTGCGCCATACAGTATGAGCTAAAATTCACATTACGTCACACAGTATGAGCTGAAACTCACATTACACCAGATGGTATGAGCGGAAATTTACATTACTCCACACAGTATGCGCTGAAATTCACATTACCCCACATACTGTAGTATGAGCCAAATACAGATTAAACCACACAGTATGAGCTGAAATTCATATTCCGCCACATGGTATGCCCCAGCAGTGCCAGATACCCTTAAAACCCCACTCAGGAAACTACTAATAAACAGCTAATATATTTTTTATAACCCTTCTTTTCTTTAATTTTCTTTTTGCTGAGTACACTTAAAGATCTTATATGAAAAATGTTTGGGGGCAACTTCATGTACACAGTATGTATATTGTCCCTGACCGGCACCTGTCTTTCCTCTGCAGGAGCAGACATATCAGCTGCAGCACTGCAGTTAACTTACTTAAGTCACTGACTGAGCGGTGACAGTTACTTTCTTGTCGCAGCTGAACGTCTGCTGAGCTGCATTTGTCCTCGGCCCCGCGACTCCTCCTGACTGAGGAACGCTGTGCAGCTGTGATGGCACTCAATGGTGAGCGCGAGTACGGGCGAGTGGGGATGGTGGGCGGGGTGACCTTATGTCACACCGCGGGGTAGAGCTGGGAGATTTTTACGTCAGTCATGCACCCACTGCCACCGAGTGTAGCCGTGCGGTCAGTCACGTGACTCCCGTCCCAGACATTGTCCATCCTGACTGTGAGGTGGGTGCGGTGGGCGCAGCGGGAGGAGGAACAGGCATGAAGCAGCAGACGATCACTGTGCTGTAGGCGTGCAGGGGGTGCCAGACATTAGAGGGTGCCTGTGCGCCAGGGCCGGCTCCAGGCCTAATAGCACCCTGTGCGAGAAAATTTAAAAGCGCCCCATCCCATACTCTATGCGCACGCTCCTGGAAAAGTGGGCGTGGTCTCCTGGAAAAGTGGGCTGGGCCTCGCAACTTCATATTATCACACTATAAATAAATAAATATATTTTCACACCCCCTCTACGCACACAGTCAGCAGCATTACACATAACAGCTACAGCAGTGTTCCTTACACACAATGTCTCCAGTATAGTGACAGATACACATAATGTCTACAGTAGTGCAGTGCCAGATAGACATGACATGCCTCGCAGCAGTGCCAGCTACACATGACATGCCCCCCAGCAGTGCCAGATAGACATGATATACCCCCCAGCAGTGCCAGATAGACATGACATGCCCCGCTGCAGTGCCAGCTACACATGATATGCCCCCCAGCAGTGCCAGCTACACATGATAGTGTTCACTCTAGGATTGTTTTAGGGCAGGGGTGCTGATCACGGGGAGGGCACATTTTGCATTCGGGAGGGCACATATTTAAGTTAGAAGGGCAAAATTATGTACATACTGTAATGCTTGTTGCTCCGTTCAAAATCATGGACCTTTAGGGCCGTTGCTTCGTGGGGAAGGGGCGCGGCCACATAATAGTGGCAATTCGCTTTACACCACACAGTAGTGCAGTTAATACACACTGCACCAGGTAGAACCTCCTAGACACTTTGCGCCAGGCAGAGCACGTTAGACACTTTGCGCCAGGCAGAGCACATTAGACACTTTGCGCCAGGCAGAGCACGTTAGACACTTTGCACCAGGCAGAGCACGTTAGACACTTTGCGCCAGGCAGAGCACGTTGGACACTTTGCGCCAGGCAGAGCACTGATACTCATTGCCTAGCCACAGACGCCTAGCGGGAACACTACATGATATGCTCCCCAGCCGTGCCAGCTACACATGACATGCCCCCCAGCAGTGCCAGATACAGAAATGCCCCCACAGTGCCATAAATGCCCCCACGGTGCCAGATACATAAATGTCCCCACAGTGCCAGATATGCCCCTACAGTGCCAGATATGCCCCCACAGAGCCAGATATGCCCCCAGTGAGCCAGAAATGCCCCCAGAGTGCCAGAAATGCCCCCACAGTGCCAGAAATGCCCCCCACAGTGCCAGAAATGCCCCCACGGTGCCAGAAATGCCCCCACAGTACCAGATAAATGCCCCCACAGTGCCAGATAAATGCCCCCACAGTGCCAGATAAATGCCCCAGTGTGCCAGATATGCCCCCACAGTGCCAGATATGCCCCCACAATGCCAGATACATAAATGCCCCCACAGTGCCAGATATGCCCCCACAGAGCCAGATATGCCCCCAGTGAGCCAGAAATGCCCCCACAGTGCCAGAAATGCCCCCCACAGTGCCAGAAATGCCCCCACAGCCCCACAGAGCCAGATATGCCCCCACAGAGCCAGATATGCCCCCAGTGTGCCAGAAATGACCCCACGGTGCCAGAAATGCCCCCCACAGTGCCAGAAATGCCCCCACATTGCCAGAAATTCCCCCACAGAGCCAGAAATGCCCCCACAGTGCCAGATAAATGCCCCCACAGTGCGATCCATAAATGTGCCCCCCCCAAAAAAAATACCTGCGGCGCTGAGAGGGGGAGGAATACTGCTGTCCGAGTGCGGGAGTGCTGGCGGGCGGCCGGGCGAGTGAGGGTGCGGGTGGCCACTTGTGTGCGCTATGCGCGTTGCGCGGCATCTGACGTTAGACACCGGCACCGCGCAGCGCGCATAGCGCACACACGGACGGGACGGGCCAATGCTGCACACACAGGGCCGGCTCCAGCTTCGAATATGGCGGCGCCAGCGCGCGGCGCCCATTAAGGGTGGCGCCCATTAAGGGTGGCGCCCTGCGTGGCCGCTCTATTCGAACATGCCTAGAGCCGGCCCTGCTGTGCGCACAAGGTACCCCCCGTGTGCACGCCTATGCAGTTATTCCTACGTTCTCCCTAGGGAATATATATGATATCTCAGCAGACAGAATGCCGAGATCCCGACAGCCAGGATATTAACTGCATCCCCTCCCTAGCTATACTGATCTTATTGAGCTGCCAGACTGTTCAAGTGGTCAGGGACTTCTCCATCAACTGCTGCGACTGTTGTCAGGTGCAGCCCGCTATTCACTACAAGCAGATGCTGTATACTGTTGTACTAAAGCTGCAAGATTAGATCAAAGCAGGGCAAAAGGACAGTGAGTGAAAGGAAAAGATTACTCACTTCTAGCCGTTGGAAGTGACAGCCTGGATTGTAGTAACAGCATGGATTATAGCTGTCAGACTATAAACATAATGCCTGGGTCATTATAGTAAAACTATAGTTACATATAGAATAGTGTAGGACATTTATTACAGGTTGAACTCAATGGACAAGGCAACTTTGTACAACTGTATTCTACCTGCTTACATAAAAAGGACAAGATTCAATTCTTATCGCAGGTCCCTGTGCGCTCCCGCCGGCAGCTATTCAAATGTTGCTGCTGACAGGCGCGGGACCTTAATTTCAGCTCGCTACCCTTAGGGGTGTTGAGCTGAAAAGCATAAAAGTGACCCATTTGGGTGCCCAAATGGGACTTTTCACATTGCGCCCATTCGCTTACTCGGGTTTTGACAGGTTATGCGGCTAAACTCAACTGCTATATTCACAATCAGCGTGATCTCGAGGGAAAATTGAATATCGCCCCGCAATCTCCCGTCACTTTAGGGAAGAGAAAGACCTGATAAACCCTGCATGATGGCAGCAAGTGTCAGCATACAGTAAATCTAATTCCAACCATCACCAAGAGAAACACCTTAGGCCACAGAGATCAAAATCCTGAGTAGTCACATGTGTGAAGATGCCAAAGAAAAGCAACAATAAAAAAGTAATAATACACAAATGTTGTATGTAAAGCAATAAACTTGTGCATATAATGTAAAATGAACTATGCCTTTGTACTGCGAAAAACAGTATACGGTAGGTACCCAATGCGTTTCGTCTAGGAGGAGCTATGTCCTATCCCTCAGACATAGCTCCTCCTAGGTGAAACGCATTGGGTACCCACCGTATGCTGTTTTTTCAGATAAGCTGTTCTTTTAATTCACTGACGTATGAGCTTTCACTTGGCTATTTGTATTTCCATTTTTAAATTGGTTTACACTATATATTTGTATTCTTTTTATGTCATGTATGTATTGGATTCTTATTAAAAACTATGAAAACTTCCTGGTGCCAGTGACCTTGTATGGACCATCATCAAGACATGAGATAAGCTCTCATAATATTCTTATATGGTACGGGCTCACTTATAGCCCCTTTCTTCAGCACAAAAGTGGTGTTGTTCTTATAGGAGACGCTCTTTGTTCTTATTACGTTTCATATATATATATTTATTGTAACACTGTAAGGGTACAAGGTGCCGTTTCCTGGGATAAATGGCAGCCTGCAGCAGCTGAGGAACCACACAAGTCCAGTTTCCGGTACAACTGGCCCCAGACAGTTTTATTATACAGAAAATAAAACAAACAGCAAAAGAAAATACCTTGCCTGTACGGCACTAACTAAACACAAGATGTTCCTAACTATCACTAAACAAAAAAACACAGAGTTCTCCAGTACACTGTATAGCTCACTTGTATCAGGAAGCGTGTTTCTCTCACAGAGATCCTGCAGTCTTCCCAGCCAGTCTGCACACCCTAATCAGGCCAGCAGCTCTATAACACTCTTACACAGCTAAAAGCCTGATTAGCCTTCTGTGAGGCCAAAGACCCGAACTGGGCCCAATGTCTGGAACTTGCCCCATCTCTCTTTCAGGGCCCTTACCCAGCTTTTCCAACAAACTGAAAAGGTTCTAACAAAACAAAACATATTCCTAGAAGTTTTCATTTTACTAATACATGTAAGACAAGAACCTGGGACAAACATACCTGTCCTCAAACACTATCCCAGTGTTCTTGTCACAATATATATATATATATATATATATCCTGGGTACACGGGCTGGCACTCCTGGAGTCTGGCGACTTATGTACAAAAGACACTGATACAGTGAGCTGCAATTGACGTTTCGGAGCTTGGCTCCTTTATCAAGACAAATGATCATATCAAAAAGTACAAACATATATAATACTAACCCCTCGTGTGAATAGCTTCCGGCGCCGCCTCCCTCCCGGAGTCCTGGTGATGTCATCTCTGCACGTCAGTGCTGACGACCCTGTCAGTCTCCCGAGGGTGCGGACACGTGACATACAACTGCACGTCACAGGAGAATCCCCGATGTCACTGGCGCTAAACACCACGTGACCAGCGGGAGTCTCCTGATTGGGGGAGAGGAGTGACAGACCCATGCAGGGGCGGTACTGGCGGGGCAGGCAGTGCATTGCACTGGGGCCCCGCCGCACTCAGGGGCCCACAGCCGCCGGCCGGCATTTAGAACAGATTGACATGCGGACGAACGTCCGCATGTCAATCTGCGGTCTCCTCTCCCTCCCTGCTGCGGTGCCTGCTCCCCCCTCCCCCCCTATGTGTTGGAGGGACACGAGCGCATCGCGCGTCTCTCCTGTGTCCCTCCTGGCTCTCCCCCAGCTGTCTAAGGAAGCATGTGCCGTTCGTGAGCTCTGATTGGCTCACGAACGGCACTTCCTTCATTAGACCGGCCGGGGGGAGAGCCAGGAGGGACACAGGAGAGACGCGCGATGCGCTCGTGTCCCTCCAACACATAGAGGGGGGAGGGGGGGCCGGGGGAGCAGGCACTGCGGCATATACCTGGCACTGGGGGGACAGATCTGGCACTGGGGACATATACCTGGCACTGGGGGGACAGATCTGGCACTGGGGACATATACCTGGCACTGGGGGGACAGATCTGGCACTGGGGACATATACCTTGCACTGGGGGGGCATATACCCGGCACTGAGGGCATGTACCTGGCACTGGGGGGGCATATACCCGGCACTGGGGGGGGGCATATACCTGGCACTGGGGGCATGTACCTGGCACTGGGGGCATATACCTGGCACTGGGGGGGGGGCATATACCTGGCACTGGGGGGGGGGCATATACCCAGCACTGGAGGCATATACCTGGCACTGGGGGGGAAGCAGGCACTGGGGGGGGAATATCTGGCACTGGGGGCATATACCCGGCATTGGGGGGGCATATACCCGGCACTGGGGGCATATACCTGGCACTGGGGGGGAATATCTGGCACTGGGGGCATATACCTGGCACTGGGAGCATATAACTGGCACTGGGGGGCATGTACCTGGCACTGGGGGCATATACCTGGCACTGGGGGCATATACCTGGCACTGGGGGGGAATATCTGGCACTGTGGGAGAATATCTGGCACTGGGGTGGCATATACCCGGCACTGGGGGCATATACCTGGCACTGGGGGGGGGGGAAGCAGGCACTGGGGGGGCATATACCTGGCACTGGGGGCATATAACTGGCACTGGGGGCATGTACCTGGCACTGGGGGCATATACCTGGCACTGGGGGCATATACCTGGCACTGGGGGGGAATATCTGGCACTGTGGGAGAATATCTGGCACTGGGTGCATATACCTGGCACTGTGGGGGAATATCTGGCACTGGGAGCATATGTGGCACTGGGAGCACGGCCCTAGCAACAAGCACTACCCACTAGCAACGAGCATGACACCCAGTGCATGAAACCCCTGGCAACGAGCATGACATCCTGGCACCGTGCATGGAACCAAGTGCATGAAACCCCTGGCAACAAGCAGGTAATTTAAAAGTAATTGGAAGCCTTACTGTAGAACTTAATGTGTAATGGGCATTACGGTGTGTGGCATAATGTATCACGGACATTGCGGTGTGTGTCATAATGTTTCAGGCATTACGGTGTGTTGTATACTATATCACGGGCATTGTGGTATGTGGTATAATGTCTCAGGATCATTGTGGTGTGTGTCATACTGTGTCACAGACATTGTATGTGCTATAATGTATCAGGGGCATTGCAGTGTGTAGCATAATGTATAACGGGCATTGCGATTCCTGGCATAATGTGTCACACGCATTACGGTGTGTGGAATAATGTGTC
The DNA here is from genome assembly GCF_028390025.1 of Pseudophryne corroboree. Classification (NCBI taxonomy): domain Eukaryota; kingdom Metazoa; phylum Chordata; class Amphibia; order Anura; family Myobatrachidae; genus Pseudophryne; species Pseudophryne corroboree. Next base: position 272,105,318 of record NC_086448.1, on the reverse strand, counting down.
ACAGGCATTACGGTGTGTGGCATAATGTGTCGGGGGCATTACGGTGTGTGGCATAATGTGTCGGGGGCATTACAGTGTATGGCATAATGTGTAGGGGGCATTACGGTGTGTGCATATTGTGTCATGTGCATTATTGTCAGTGATCGCAAAAACGCGCTATGGCGCGTATTTTACCCAGAAACAGCCGCCCAGGACTCACATTTAGAAGATGAGCGGGTCCCACAGGACGCGCTCATCTGAATATGTGTTTGCATGTGTTAAGCCTGTCAGCGGAATGCAGGAGGTGACTGGCTGTTTCCTCGGCCAATCACCTCCTGTAGTCTCCATCCAATCACAGCCTGCAGCATCTCCCGCTTTGAATCCTGCTCCCCGCCAGCACATGAATCTGTGCTGCAGGGCTGACAGACTGGCCCCGCTCATCCGGCTCCACTGCCGCTCTGCCGCCAGCACCCTCCTCTGCGACTGGGAGTACAGCTCCGGATCTGCCCGCCGCCACCCCCCTACCCGGGACCTGCTCAACGCCCCACCGAGACCCGACAACTACCTTCCAGCAGGAGCCGGCCGGGCTGCGCAGCTCCCGCTGTAGGTAAGCAGTAGACAGTGCTGCATCGCCCCGCTTCACCTGGAGTAGCTGGTGCAGATGCGGGATGTCCGGGGGCTGCAAGCTCCGTGTGTGCAATGTGAGGCCGCTCAGAGTGTCAGGGCCTCACTGACACCATTTTTCTGACAGCACAGTGCAGTGAGTGCACTGGCACAAGTAGCCAGCCTGCGCCGCAGCATGAAGGAGCTATCTGTGAAATCGCAAGCAGAGGCTGGCAAGAAGGAGCTCCTCCGATCGCTTCCCCTGACGGGCTGGCCACTGCTAAATATACCAGTAATCAGTACAACTGTGCAGTGACACTGACTTTCCCATTGCACCTGGGGCTCCACTACTTTGACACAGTTGGAACTGATTATCGGTATATTTAGCAGTGGCCAGCCCGTCAGGGGAAGCGATTGGACGAGCTCCTTCTTGCCAGAGAACAGCCTCTGCTTGCGATTTCACATAGAGCTCCTCCAGGCTGCGGCTACTACAGGCGCAGTCTGGCTACTTGTGCCAGTGCACTCACTGCACTGTGCTGTCAGAAAAAATGGTGAGTGTCAGTGAGTTGCTGCTGGGGGCGGAACCACTTGTGTCAAACGGCTCCTTCGTGCAACTGGAGGTGATAAGTGAGTGGTTACTGCAATGTGCCTCAGTGCTCTACCAGGCGCATTGTGTATAATAACGTGCTCTACCAGGCGCATTGTGTATAATAACGTGTTCTACCTGGCGCAATGTGTATGATAACGTGCTCTACCTGGCGCAATGTGTATGATAACGTGTTCTACCTGGCGCAATGTGTATGATAACGTGCTCTACCTAGTGCAATGTGTATAATAACGTGCTCTACCTAGTGCAATGTGTATAATAACGTGCTCTACCAGGCGCATTGTGTATAATAACGTGCTCTACCAGGCGCATTGTGTATAATAACGTGTTCTACCTAGTGCAATGTGTATAATAACGTGCTCTACCAGGCGCATTGTGTATAATAACGTGTTCTACCTAGTGCAATGTGTATTATAACGTGCTCTACCTGGCGCATTGTGTATAATAACGTGTTCTACCTGGCGCAATGTGTATGAAAATGTGCTCTACCAGGCGCATTGTGTATAATAACGTGTTCTACCTGGCGCAATGTGGCTGATAACGTGCTCTACCATGCGCATTGTGTATAATAATGTGTTCTACCTGACGCAATGTGTATGATAACTTGCTCTACCTAGCGGCAATGTGTATGATAACTTGCTCTACCTAGCGGCAATGTGTATGATAACATGCTCTACCTGATGCAATGTGTATGATAACTTGCTCTACCTAGCGGCAATGTGTATGATAACATGCTCTGCCTGGCGCAATGTCTATGATAACGTGCTCTACCTGGCGCAGTGTGTATAACGTGTTCTACCTGGTGCACTGTGTATGATAAAGTGCTCTACCTAGCGGCAATGTGTATGAAAACGTGCTCTACCTGGTGCAAAGTGTATGACGTGCTGTACCTGGTGCAAAGTGTATGACGTGCTGTACCTGGTGCAAAGTGCATGACGTGCTGTACCTGGTGCAAAGTGTATGACGTGCTGTACCTGGAGCAAAGTGTATGACGTGATCTACCTGGATCAGTGTGCATAGGAGGTTCTACCTGGTGCAATGTGTATAAGCGCCACTACTGTGTGGTGTAATGTGAATTGACACTATTATGTGGTCACGCCCCTTCCCTATGGGGAATCTGCCTGCCGCTATGTATAAAAATGGGGAATCTGCCTGCCGCTATGTATAAAAATGGGGAATCTGCCTGCCGCTATGTATAAAAATGGGGAATCTGCCTGCCGCTATGTATAAAAATGGGGAATCTGCCTGCCGCTATGTGTAAAAAGGTAGAATCTGCCTGCCGTAATGTGTAAAAAGGGCACGCTATCTGCCGTTATGTGTAAAAGTGTATGGTGTCTGCCGTAATGTGTAAAATGGGGACACTGTCTGCCGTAATGTGTAAAATGGGGACGCTGTCTGCCGTAATGTGTAAAAAGTGCACGCTGTCTGCCGCTATGTGTAACGAGGGCACGCTGTCTGCCGCTATGTGTAACGAGGGCACGCTGTCTGCCATTGTGTAAAAAGTGTATGCTGTCTGCCGCTATGTGTAACGAGGGCACGCTGTCTGCCGTTATGTGTAAAAAGTGCACGCTGTCTGCCGTTATGTGTAAAAAGGGGAATCTGTTCGCTGTAAGGAGTAAAAGGGTCTCTACCTGGTGTAGTGGTGCTACTGTGCGGCGTAATTTGAAGAATGGAGACTACTGTGCACCGTTTTATGAATTGGTATTATTTTGTGGACACACCCCTTCCCCACGAAGCCACGCCTACGGCGCGCACTGCCCATGGGGTGGACTTGGATGGGATGGGGGGGGGGGGGGGCCCAAAGCATTTTGTTGCACCTGGGCCCACCGCTTGCTTGTTCCGCCACTGGACCCATGATAGTTAAAACAAAACATCACAGGGATGTACAAAGCGGAGGTAGTCTGGAACATATAATCAATTTCAAATATCAACAACTCAGATGTCCGACTATACTGCACCAGATCCTTGTTCAGCACAGCAAGATTGTCCCACGCGTATCAATTGAAATGTAAGAGCAATTCTATCCCTATTTAGGGCTAATCACATTTAATATATTTCTAAAAGGATATAAATATAATAGGATTTTAATACCTACCGGTAAATCCTTTTCTCCTAGTCCGTAGAGGATGCTGGGGTCCACTTCAGTACCATGGGGTATAGACGGTTCCGCAGGAGCCATGGGCACTTTAAGACTTTTCAAGGGTGTGAACTGGCTCCTCCCTCTATGCCCCTCCTCCAGACCTCAGTTATAGGAACTGTGCCCAGGGAGACGGACATTTCGAGGAAAGGATTTACTTTTATACTAATGGTGAGATTCATACCAGCTCACACCTCAACCATGCCCGCACAACATGGCATTCAACATGACACACGCCAACAGCCATGAACCATTTACAGCAAAATGCTGAAAACAAATGAAACACAACTTGTGTAACTATAAAGAACAAACTGCAGGTAAAGTACGCACTGGGTCGTGTGCCAAGCATCCTCTACGGACTAGGAGAAAAGGATTTACCGGTAGGTATTAAAATCCTATTTTTTCATACATCCTAGAGGATGCTGGGGTCCACTTCAGTACCATGGGGTTATACCAAAGCTCCAGTACGGGCGGGAGAGTGCGGATGACCCTACAGCACCGATTGACCAAACTTGAGGTCCTCATCGGCCCAAGTGTCAAACTTATAAAATTTAGCAAATGTGTTTGACCCTGACCAAGCAGCTGCTCGGCAAAGTTGTAAAGCCGAGACGCCCCGGGCTGCCGCCCAGGATGAGCCCTCTTTCCTAGTAGAATGGGCCTTCACCAACTTCGGTACCGGAAAGCCTGATGTAGAGTGAGCGTGCTGAATTGTCCCTCTGATCCAGCGCGCAATAGTCTGCTTAGAAGCAGGACACCTAATCTTGCTGGGAGCATACAGGACAAACAGAGCCTCTGTTTTCCGTAACCGAGCTGTTCTTGCGACATAAATCTTCAAAGCTCTAACCACATCTAGAGACTGTGACTCAGTGAAAGTGTCAGTAGCTACTGGCACCACAATAGGTTGTTTTATGTGGAAAGACGAAACCACCTTTGGAAGAAATTGTTGACGAGTTTTTAACTCTGCCCTATCTTCATGGAAGATCAGGTAAGGGCTCTAGTGAGACAAGGCACCCCAACTCAGACACCCGCCTTGCAGATGCCAAGGCCAAAAGCATCACCACTTTCCAAGTGAGAAACTTCAATTCTATCTCCTGCAGAGGTTCAAACCAATCTGATTGAAGGATCTGCAACACCACATTAAGGTCCCATGGTGCCACTGGAGGCACAAATGGAGGCTGGATGTGCAGAACCCCTTTCACGAACGTCTGAACTTCTGGAAAGGAGGCTAATTGTTTTTGAAAGAAAACTAATAAGGCCGAAATCTGGACCTTGATTGACCCCAATCGAAGGCCCGCATCCACACCAGCCTGCAGAAAATGGAGAAAACATCCCAACTCAAACTCTTCCGTAGGAGCCTTCTTGGATTCACACCAAGACACATATTTTCTCCAAATACGGTGGTAATGTTTAGACGTTACTCCTTTCCTGGCCTGAATAAGAGTGGGGATGACTTCCTTGGGAATACCCTTTCGGGCTAGGATCCGGCACTCCACAGCCATGCTGTCAAACGTAGCCACGGTAAGTCTTGATACACACATGGCCCCTGCTGTAGTAGGTCCTCTCGAGGAGGAAGAGGCCGAGGATCTTCTATGAGCAACTCCTGAAGATCTGGATACCAAGCCCTCCTTGGTCAGTTTGGGGCAATGAAGATTGCTCGAACTCTTGTTCTTCTTATTATTTTGAGAACTTTTGGAAGTGGAGGGAAAACATATACCGACCGAAACACCCACTGAGTCACCAGTGCATCCACTGCTATTGCTTGAGGGTCTCTCGACCTGGAACAATATCTCTGAAGCTTCTTGTTTAGACGAGATGCCATCATGTCTACTTGAAGAACTCCCCAAAGACTTGTCACCTCTGCGAAGACTTCTTGGTGGAGGCCCCACTCTCCTGGATGGAGATCGTGTCTGCTGAGGAAGTCTGCTTCTCAGTTGTCCACTCCCGGAATGAAAATTGTTGACAGAGCTCTTACATGTCTTTCTGCCCAGAGGAGAATCCTTGTCACCTCTGCCATTGCCGCTCTGCTTTTCGTTCCGCCTTGCCTGTTTATGTACGCGACTGCTGTTACATTGTCCGACTGGATCTGCACGGATGATCTTGAAGAAGATGTACCGCTTGTAGAAGGCCGTTGTAAATGGCTCTCAATTCCAGAACGTTTATGTGAAGACAGGCTTCCTGACTTGACCATTTTCCTTGGAAGCTTTCCCCCTGTGTGACAGCTCCCCAGCCTCGGAGACTTGCATCCGTGGTTATTAGGACCCAGTCGTGAATCCCAAACCTGCGTCCCTCTAGTAGGTGAGAACTGTGTAGCCACCACAGGAGCTAAATCCTGGCTTTGGGGGACAGGATTATTCCGGTGCATGTGTAGGTGGGATCCGGACCACTTGTCCAACAGGTCCCACTGGAATACTCTGGCATGAAATCGGCCAAACTGTATGGCCTCGTAGGCCGCTACCATTTTCCCCAACAACCGAATGCATTGATGGATCGACACGCTTGTTGGTTTCAATATTTTTTTTACCATTTTCTGGATTTCCAGAGCCTTTTCCACTGGAAGAAATACTCTCCGTACTTCTGTGTCCAGAATCATCCCTAAAAAGGACAATCTTGTCGTCGGTTCCAACTGCGACTTTGGAAAATTCATGATCCAACCGTGTTGTTGGAGTATTGACAGGGAGAGTGAGATGTTCTGCACCAACTGTTCCCTGGATCTCGCTTTTATCAGGAGATCGTCAATATAAGGAATTATATTGACTCCTTTTTGATGAAGGAGGACCATCATCTCCGCCATCACCTTGGTGAATACCCTCGGTGCCATGGAGAGTCCGAACGGCAACGTCTGGAACTGGTAATAGCAATCATGTACTGCGAATCTCAGATAAGCTTGGTGAGGAGGATAAATGGGAACATGCAAGTAAGCATCCTTTATGTCTACTGACACCATTAAGTCCCCCTCCTCTAGACTGGAAATCACTACCCTCAGGAATTCCATCTTGAACTTGAACCTTTTCAGGTAGAGATTCAGATTTTTCAGGTTTAAAATCGGTCTGACCGAGCCGTCCGGCTTCGGAACTACGAAGAGGCTTGAATAAAAACCTTCTCCTTGCTGTGACAAGGGTACCAGGACAATGACCTGATCCTGACATAATTTTTGAATTGCCGTTGTTACTGCCTCTCTTTCTGGAAGAGAAGCTGGCAAGGTCGATTTGAAAAATCGGCATGGGGGGACGTCTTGAAACTCTAGTTTGTACCCATGGGACACTATTTGTAAGACCCATGGGTCCAGGCCAGATTGAATCCAGATTTAACTGAAAAGTTTCAGACGTGCTCCCACCCGAGCGGACTCCCGCAAGGGAGCCCCAGCGTCATGCTGCACATTTGGCAGAAGCAGGGGTGGACTTCTGCTCCTGCGATCCGGGAGATGCTGCAGATTTCTTTCCTTTTCCCCCTCCCCTAACTTCAAAAAAAGGGGGAACCTTTGGCCTTTTTGTATTTGTTGGGCCGAAAGGACTGCATGTGAAAGTGATGTGTCTTTTTCGCCGGTGTAGTAGCATAAGGCAAGAATGTCGACTTACTTGCGGTAGCCACCGAGACTAACGCATCCAGTCCATCACCAAACAAGGCCTCACCTTTATACGGGAGAGCCTCCATATTTCTTTTGGAATCTGCATCAGCATTCCACTGGCGAATCCACAACGCCCTCCGAGCCGATACTGCCATGGTAGCGGTTCTTGATCCCAAGAGACCAATATATTTAATGGTTTCTAGTACGTACGCAGCAGCGTCTTTGATATGACCTAACGTTAGGAGTATCTCGTCTCCATCTATTGTGTCAATGTCTAATGACAAGTTTTCTGACCACTTCTCAATAGCACTACTCACCCACGTACAGACAATGGTAGGCCTGAGTAGTGTCCCATTGGCCACATCAATAGATCACCTCACTCACTTGCGCCTGTCAGCTCCTTAAGTGAAGCCATTCCAGGCGCAGGGAGAAACACCTTTTCTCTTTTATGACAGGGCCCTGTCTAAAATGCGGGGTGACTCCCAACTTTTGGAAAAAGGTAAGCTGCCTGAATTCCTTTTGGGAATCTGAAATTTCTTTTCAGGTTAAATCAGACTCCCTCCAAGAGACTGTTCAACTCCTGAGGTGGAGGGAAAATTACATTACTTATTTTCTAAAGTAAACCCTCTCCTTGTGGTAAAAGAGGGGCTTCGTAACTTCTAACACCACCTTTATAGCTAAAAACATGTTTTGAATGCTTTTTTGCTAACTTAGGACCTATTCCCCTGGAATCACTAGTGTCGACATAGGAATCAGAGTCCGTGTCTGTATCAGTTTGTACTAATTGTGCAAATTTGTATGTGACCCAGAGGGGTCCCTGTGGATGAAATGCAGAACTATTAAAAATCACATCTTCAACAGATTATTTTCATTTTTTTGTATGAGATTCAGTCCAACCTCTTACTGATATGATTCACACTATCATGTAACCTTTCACCCAGTCAGGCTCTTGGTGTCATATTACACCTCTGTGTCCCTAACATGTCTCCCACAGAGGAAGAGTTCCCTGCCACAGACATGTCACACATGTGCACAACCACACCACAGACACTCCGGGACTTATAGGGGACAGACCCACAGTAAAATCTGTCAGAGGGACACAGATAGGATTTGCCAGTTAACAACCCAGCGCCAGTAACACAATGTCTGTGAACACAAAATGCCCACTGACATGCAGGGCTTTTATAATGTTAATAACACAATTATATAGCACCAAATTCACTGTGCCCCCCCCCTGTTTTGCACCCTAATACTTGTTCAGCAATGGAGGAGGACCAGCGTTCTTCTCTGCAGTGTGGAAGAGAGAAAATGGCGCTGAGCAGTGTGCTGGCTGACTGAGGAGGAAGCTCCACTCTTCAATGGCGTGTTTCCCCTCAGCTTTTATGAGGTAATTTTTTATACTGGCGGGGTTAGGACTGTGCCTCAGCAACTCATGCCCCTTATTTATACCAGTTTCAATAGGTTTCAGGCTGCCCAGGGCGCCCCCCCCCCCCCGTGCCCTGCACCCTGCAGTGCCTGTGTATGTGTGGGCAACATGGTGCGCTGTGCTTCCGCCAGCCGCGCGGTACCTTTAGCCGTCACTTTCTTGATTGAAGATCTGTCTTCTAACACTCACCTGTCTTCTGACTTCTGGCTCTGTGAGGGGGGTGGCGGCGTGCTGTGGGAGTAAGCATCTAGGCACGGCTAGCGTTCAGTTCCCTTCAGGAGCTAATGGTGTCCTGTCAGCCAGAAGCAGAGCCATGAAACTCTTTAGGAGGTTGGTTCCTACTTCTACCCCCTCAGTCCCACGAAGCAGGGAGACTGTTGCCAGCAGTTCTCCCTGAAAATAAAAAAACCTAACATAAGTCTTTTCAGAGAAACTCAGTAGAGCTCCTCTGGAGTGCATCCAGTCTGCCTGGGCACATTTCTAAAACTGAGGTCTGGAGGAGGGGCATAGAGGGAGGAGCCAGTTCACACCCTTGAAAAGTCTTAAAGTGCCCATAGCTCCTGTGGAACCGTCTATACCCCATGGTACTGAAGTGGACCCCAGCATCCTCTAGGACTATTGTGAAATAGAGCTTAGAGAAAAAAACGCTAACTATATATATATTTACTGTTGAACACTTATATTATGCAGTACTAATTAATGAAAATATCTTGAAAAGTCACAAGAACGAAGTGAAAGAGATCATCTCATTCAGGCCATAAAGTTGTATTGACTGTAAGGTTGAGATCCATTTTGTTTCACGTTGGAGAAGAATACATCCCCTGTCTCCTCCTCTTGGATTAGGGGGGGCCCAATCTATCATTTTATACTTCATGGATGAAAGAGGATGTTGAAATTCCTTAAAGTGGCAGGCCTCCGGTTGCTCGGACCCTTTGCCCTCCAAGGCTGCACGTATACTGGACCGATGCATGGCGATACGTTCTTTTAGCTGTGTAATAGTTTTCCCCACGTAAAATTTACTGCAGGGGCATCTGATGTAGTAAACAACATATTTCGTACTGCATGTTAAGGGGTACTTGATTAAATATTTTTTGCCTGACATCGGGTGAAAAAAGTATTGCCAATTTCCAGTGCACTGCATGTCGTGCAGCCTGTGCACCTGTAGTTTCCAGGTTTGGGGGTCAAAAAATGTGTGGGTGTGGCAACATGCATTGAAATGTCATTGTGGACTACCACATCCTTGATGGTTTTGCCCCGTTTATATGAGGGTAAGATTTACATGCCTTTTAACATTTGTCATTTTTTATCTTCAGTGACTATAGGCCACACCCTTCGTGCCGAGGTCAGAAATTCTTGCATAGGGGTTATAATTTAGCCTCACTAAGGAATGCCAAATGGAGGGTACTTTCCTTAAATCGACAAGATACTCTAATCAGGTTGGCTAAAAAAAACAATACCAGTAAAGTAGTTTGGTCCCAGGACTACACTACTGTAAGTGACCAAACTACTTTACTGGTATTGTTTTTTTTAGCCGATCTGATTACAGTATCTTGTCGATTTAAGGAAAGTTCCCTCCATTTGGCATTCCTTAGTGAGGCTAAATTATAACCCCTATGCAATAATTTCTTGACCATGTTATCAATCTGAATGACCGCATCACCTGGATCACTACAAATCCGATAAATCCTAAGGAACTGGGAAAAGGGTAATCCCCTATTGGATGGATAAGGATGATGGCTGCTACCATGTAAAATGGTGTTTCTATCCGTTTCTTTGAAATAGATGGTGGTTTCAAACTGCTGATCATTTGAGCAACTAATTTGTACATTCAGATAATGTATCACTTTCTTGTTGCACATGTAGGTGAATTTGATTAATGTATCCAACAAATTAATGTTCAACATGGTATGTTCAAACTCGTCTTCCGTACCAGTCCAAATAAGGAAGATGTCGTTGATGTAGTGACAATAAGTTTAAATATGAGATGATATTTCCGGGATGGAGAAAAACAAATCCTCCTTTTCCTCATGCATGAAGATGTTATCTAGACTAGGTGCTACACAAGAGCCCATAGCTACACCGGCACACTGTAGAAAAAACTTTTTAGCAAAAAGAAAATAGTTGTGTGATAGTGCCAATGCCATATCCAATAATTGTATTAAAAAAAATCAATATCTGGTCCTGTGTACAAAGGACTATTATTAAACGCTCTCTTAATGACTTCCAACCTGCGTGAATGGTGAATGTTGGTATATAGGCTTACCACGTCAATCAGGCACATTATGCAATCTTTAGGACGTGCTTCCAGATTTTTAAGTTTTAATATAAAAGATGTCATGTCCTTTAAGTAGGTGAATTGTTGCTGTACAATTGGCTGTAAAAACCAGTCCAAATACTGGGATATAATCCCTGGCAACAATTATTGGTCAGCCCGGAGGGCAGATAGGGTCCTTATGTAGCTTGGGAATGGTATACAGCACTGGTGTTTTAGGCCACTCCTTTGTCTTGGAAGATATGGTTCCATTCTTTTCAGCCATGCTTAATAATGTATCCACTTCCTTTTTATAAACAATGGTTGGATCTTGTAACAGATTTTTTTATATACGGTTTTATCAGCCAGTTGTTTGTCAATTTCATCCTTATACTTATCCAGATCCTGCACCACTATGCCCCTGCCCTTATCGTCAGGGCGAATGACTATGTCACAATATCCTCCTAAGTCTTTTAGAGCTTTTCGTTTAGATTGTAGTAAATTTCTGTGTATGACAGATGGATTCCTTCCCAGCGAATCTATGGTGGTCTCAATGTGATTACTGAAACTTTTTAAAGCTATATTGGTCAAAACAGGGTCAAACTTAGAAGAGCTATTGATTGGTGGACCCAATATTTCCAAATCACCTTGTGTTCCAAAATGTTCTCGCAATCTCAACCTGCATTCAAATTTATACAAGTCAACTTTGTTTTGAAAAGTATCAGGAAAGTTAGTGGGGACAAAGGAAAGTCTTTTATTAAGAACTGCCATCTCGGTGTCCATTAACACTCGGGATGATAAATTAAAAACTATGTTTTCCTGTAGTTCTTTTTTGTATTTCCTCGCCCACTGGTCGCCACGGCAGCTGCTTTTCTTTTGTTGGGAGCCTTTTGGGCCCTTGTGGTGACCCCTAAAGGGGGCTTCTGTGAAGTGGGTAGATCTTGACCTGCCACACCTTACCCCTCACTGGAAGACGCTGCTCCACTGGAGTTATCAGTATCATATTGGGGCCTTCTTGCTCTCCTATATCTTGGTCATGATTGAAATCTGGATTCCTTATTATATATCCAACTGTAAACTTTAAATTCAGCATAGTCACGGTTCATTGTCTGTAACTTATTCTTCTTAAATTGAATCAACTCTGTGTGATATTTATAAATTTGAACAGATACATCAGTTAACCAATTCTGTGACTTGTCAAGTCTGATGGTATCGGTATCTGTGGTTTCTTTAATGGGTTTCAAAAAGGGTTATTTATCGTCTAGACTCTTCGATTACTAGCAAAATCAGATCGTATGAGCATTTGTTGAGGACAGCAGTCCACTTCTTACAGAAATCGGGATTGTACCATCCTATTGTGGGGGTGTTTTTTTATGCGGAGGTGATAATCAACTTCCCTTTTCTTTAGTCTTATCAATTGTGTGACAAATTGTTCCACGGTTTCCACCCCGGCGGCATCCACCAGTATACCTTCAGCATCAGAGGTAGTCAAACTTAGAGAATCACCAACTGGTAATACAATGTTATTAAAGCCAGTCACTTTCTCCGGATTAGACATCCTATGTGATGAAAGAAGGGAAAAAAGGGAGGAGGGAGGCGGCGCCGGAAGCTATTCACACAAGGAGTAAGCACTATATATGTTTGTACTTTTTGATATGATCATTTGTCTTGATAAAGGAGCCAAGCTCCGAAATGTCGATTGCAGCTCACTGTATCGTGTCTTTTGTACATAAGTTGTCAGACTCCAGGAGTGCCATCCCGTATACAGGACTTGTATTAGGATTGGAGGAGGATAGGCACCGGAGCAAGCTGCTAGTTCTACAGACTATTTGAGTGCCAAGCTCCACAGCACATACATATATATATATATATATATATATATATATGTGTGTCTATATATGTATGTATATATATATATATATATATATATACACACACACACACACACACACACACACACACACACACACACACATAAAGTATGTGTTATGTATGATCGGTGATACAAAGTTATGTTTCTTGAACCAATATTTTTGCAAAACGTCCTATGTCAACTATTATATTTTCCATTCCATTATAAATTAAATGTCCAAATAATATATTTATAAAATAAAGGATTGAAACATTTATACAGTGGGTTGTTAAATAATTTACATGAATGACCACACCTTTGGTCCAAAAAATGTAATTAAATAAATCAGCATTACAAAAACAATCTGAAATAACATAACATCTTCACTAGCAATCACAGGCATTCACATTTTAGAATTCTGAATATTTTTTTCTACTAATATAGCACTTTTTTCTTTCCCTTTTTTTTTAACATCTTTCACCTGTGTATACACAGCTTTTTGCTTCTTACTTATTAACACTCATTAACACCTTAGCTTTCCACTGGTGTGCTGCCCTGGGATGACTGGCTTTCACCATCTTGTTGGGGTCCCGTGCCCCAGATTCAAACTTAGTGTTAGGGACCCACCAGAGATGAGGTCACCAAGACGCTGGTTGGTGGGCTAGTATTTTTTTGCCAAAGAATATACTGTACCAACAACCTTGAATTTGCTCTATGTTAGATTGCAGAGTTTGATATATTTACTCTGACTAGCAGTTCTTGGTATTGTGGAGTGTGCACCGACACTATATTCTCTTTCTATGATGAAGCAGTTCATCAGAACCAGTTTAAAACAATTATTTCAATAACCATCCACGCTTTCAAAGTTTAATCTATATATATATATATATATATATAAAATGCGAAAGCCCTCACTTACTCACTACTGACTGACTGACTCGTCACTAATTCTCTTCCCAATATGTTAGGAAGATGAAATTTAACCTAGGTATTCTTCAGGTGGGAAATACAAAAACGATGTACTTAGAATTTTAATAAACCTCCCCTAAGGGGATGAAAAGGGGATTGACATAATGACATCATTACCGATACGTGGCATGAATTGTGAGAATGATAACGCCCAAACGGACAATCAGATCAAAATTTGGATTACACCTTCAGTGTGTAGAATTTAATAAACTACAAAAATGGTCCTGTCACTTTTTACTGTATCTGCTACGGGTGCTCCTCGGGTAACGCCAAGAACCATGGATTAATATTTACTTACATTAAGACGTCTCAAATTTACATCTCTATAGATTTACCAAATTTTTAACAATCATTTATATTTACAACCGTGAAAATCAGAAATTCCCGTGCGAAGAACAGCTAGTTGATTGATAATTGCATTAGTTCACAGTGATATTTTGTATGTAACTGTTTGTAATTTGGTTTGCAAAAGCACTGAATTGCTAGTACTGTGTGGTGTTGAACATTTGCATGAATATGTGTTTATGGCTTGTGAGAGCTGAGTGGGTTCTTTAGTGTGCGTACACATAGTGTAGTACGCAGTTACAATTGGGAGTTTGGCTTGGTAAGTGCGGATTTTAGTGTTTGTGGTTGCAAACCGTTTGTGTGTGATCACAAATGCAATCGCTACTGAATAGGGCCAAAAATGCATTTTCTTGTATTGAGCTTATACTGATAACCCCTTGTCCACTAGAAGTTAAAACTTGGGTTATTGTCGTGATAACCAGGACTTGGCTCAGCGGAAGAGTCCCCAAACAAAACCTAGGTAGTGACCCGGGTAGGACCCGGGTTAAGGGGCGGTGTAAATGGTTACCCCAGGTTTTTATCGCACCCTAGCTTCATACGGGAATGCTGTAATCTCACCCTGGCCGTCTCCTTGGTGACAGTTGTGACAAATACTCTCCCACATGGGACACCTCCACCCAGGCCCCGCTGTAGGACGGCGGTTCGACATTCCAGGGTCTGGACCATTTCAGTTTTAACTTTTAACCAAATCCTGGGGAGATCCGGATTTCCCAGGGCATGGAGATGATGTCATCTCTAAGCGCCGGCAGAAGAGAGAGACTGCTCCCGTGAGCAGTGTAAACGGCGCCATCCTGGGAATAACCCAGTCGGAGCCACAGTGTAAAAGGGGTGTGTCCCGAATGCTGGGACGTCCAGTCAGGGTAGACAGCGGAGACAGAGCCTCCCCTGTCATACCTCTGTAATACTCCTGAGATTTGATATAAAAATGAATAGAATAAAACAAAGCAGATATAACTTATGAACATCTGCTTTGTTTATTATAATCATCTTTATAGTTGACACTTAGCATCCCTGGAACTGCAGGGAAATGAAAGATGAGGCAGCAACAGCTCTGCCTCACCTCTGTGTAGTCAGATGGACACTGCAGTGCTTGCCGAGCTGGGGGTGGGGCCACACCACGGGCAGTAAGCTGCACAGAATCAGAGCTAATAGAGGCATGCCTCAGTGTGGGGGTGTGCCATGAGCATTGATGGACACCTTCAATGTGTCATGTGACCAGGAAGTGCAATGTACAGTAGTGTAAAGAGTAAGGATGGCCATCGGTGAGGTGTCCATTGATGGTTACCATCGATGATACCATCGACGATAACCATCAATGGTATACAAACCATCTATGGTGAACCATCGATGGTTTGCACCACTCGATGGCCACCACTGAAAGGTGTAGGCTGGTCCGCGGCCCATTGAAAAACCAGGGGCGGTGCTTAGTGGGTGTTGGGGGGGCGGTATTTGGTTATACCTTGCTATCAATGGAGAGAAACCATCTGGTTCTCCCCCATCGATGGCAAAAGTATTCTACATCGGTCATAAATCATCGATGGTCGATGGCCATCCCTAGTAAAGAGATTGGGGGGATCTATCCGAGTTGATTTTAGCTGTGCTAAATTTAGCACAGCCACGATCAGGCACTCAAACATGCGGGGGGACGCCCAGCACAGGGCTTGTCCGCCCTGCATGTCAGTGCCGCCCCCCACCCCCTGCAGAAATGCAAAAGCATCGCACAGCGGCGATGCTTTTGCATTTGAGGAGTAACTCCCGGCCAGCCGCAGGAGCTGCGTACCCCTTCGCTGCCCGGTTCGCAGCGGCTGCGTGTGACGTCACGCAGACACTGCGGCCCGCCCCCACAATGGTCTGGCCACGCCTGCATTGGCCGGACCGCGCCCCCCAAATGGCAGCTTAACGCCGCTGTCCAGCCCCCTCCCGCCCAGCGGCCGCCTCTGTCTGTCAATCAGGCAGAGGCGATCGCTAGGGAACAACCTCCTTCGGCCGTCCAGCATGCGCCGACGCATGCGCAGATCCGACCCGATCGCTGCACTAAACTGCAGCGAGCGATCGGGTCGGAATGACCCCATGGTGCTCAGTCAACAGCAGCAGCAGCAACAGGGAAAGGAAGAGAAGACACAACGATGCAGGTAGGAGAATCAATTGACACTGTGGCTTAGTGTAGTAATGGGAGAGTTACTGTGAGTAGGGGGTAAGACAGGCTCCCAGCACTCAGACCTAGCACCATGTGTGCCTCAGCCAGCCATTCACCTCACTGCACTTCACAGTTGGAATGACTATAATTAAACTGCATTGTACTCTGTAACTACAGTAGTAATGTGCCATAACATTGCCACCATGTGAAGATCTATATCTAACATACATGTTTTTATGTGTATTTCTAGGAGGTATATTGGGGAAACGATGTTGAGTTTATCTTGTACTTATGGTGAGAAGTTTACATTGTGATTGCTATTATTTGCCATGTGAATTAGAGGTGATTGCCTGGAGGGTACAGATTACATGACTTGAAATGGCTGCTGTATCCTGTATGCCAACCCCGTCCATATATTGGCAGAGTATTATTTCTTCTATCTCCTTTGCTCACCTACAGGAAATTAGCAAAAGCTGGAATCACTGTAACGCACAAAGCATGAAAGAGGCTAAACAAACGTGTTAGGTTAATCCTCTTCTTTAACACACAGAGGTAGACATTGTTCCTCTGGCGACCTCTAGATTTAAGGCATGTTGAAAACCACACAATTGTGTAACAGCATCCAAACATGACCTTTAATCAGATCTCGGAGTATCTTTACTTGGGAACTGCACACACATGGGGCGGCACATGTGCCTGCAGGCCAGAACTTTTAGGGTGTTCAACATAGGGAAGAATTTGGTGTCAGGGACTTGTTTTCTACCAGCTTCAGTCAGGACACAGGATCCATGGATATCTTTGTTATTGAACAGGATTGGACTGCGATTGAGCTGTCACCTTTGTTCCTGCAGTAACCTCTTCATCAGCAGAGACATGCAGTTTAGAGACCTCAGTGAGCCTACCATGCTGTAAGAGGGTACATTGGCAGGAAGCACCAAGATTCTACACTATTCTCCAAGTGGTCCGTGGAGATGCCACAACTATGGGGCAGATTTAACAAGTGATATTCTTGTTATCACTCATTGCAAATGTTAAATGGTGCTTCAGCCAATCAGCTCTTACTGTCTTACTGTGTTTGAAAAATGACAGGAGCTGATTGGCTAGAGCACTGTTTAACATTTGTAAAGAGTGATAAGAATATCACTTGTTAAATCTGCCCCTATATCCAATGAAACAAGCTTGGTCAGGATATGGGCTCCTGTTGTCAGCAATAATATATAGTATAGTATATTTTCTATTGTACTGATCTGTCACACTATAGTATGGAGTATACATGTGCCAGCTCCAACTCTAGTACTCCGAATCCTGACATTCACCTATAAGGGAAGTAACAGTGACTATAGATCAATCCCTACTTGACATTTTCATGGGAGAATACAGGGCCTTATTCAAGTTGGATCACTATCAAGACTGAAATTGCAATCATCTCAAAACTGCTACTGCTGAAAATCACATGTAAAGAGCTTCCCTGAATGGTAAAAAATATCCACTGATGAGATTGCAAATCTGCATTTACAGAAACTGAGTAACCATGGACAGCTCTGGTTGACCCAGGGCTACTCAGAATAATGAGGATGCAATCGCACCAGCGACATGTTTTTAATAGCAAGCGATTGCAACTGATGTCAGATACACGGGCAGAAAATGACCATGACCCGACTGCATTTTTCCAACCACTCCCCACGAATGGTAACTTCCAGCCAATCAAATTGTGATCATATTTCACTGAAGCTGCGATTGCATTTCGATCTTCAGCATGTGCAATGTGTTTGCACCGCATGCGCGGTCTGCCGATAATCACCCGATTTGCGATTTTGCAATTTAGCGATTTATGCTGAATAAGACCCACTGTCCACATTTCAGGAACAAAATATAACACAAGCCATGCATTTTGTTATACCTATTGTCGCTTTTTATGGGGCAGAGGAGTGCAAACTAAATTTCTGGGCTTTCAGTGAGTGATGAATACACCTGTACTTCTTGGTGACCTGGAAAAAGTTAACTGTTTGCAGTCCTTAGGACCGAATTTGAGAACCACTGCTCAGAGACTTCGGCCGGATTTTCATGGTACAGAAGAAATCAGTGATCCTATCCCGAATAGGACAGGCTTTAGTAGCAGCAGACATGTGACATCTGCAGGTGCTTATGTAAATGTCTTAGGTTAGAGGTTGTGGATTTATGAAGCACAATTTACATCTGGTCCAGGTCAATTATCTGAGCTATAATTTTATTTAATTTGATGCCCAATATTTTACCTTCAATAAGGAGATAGATAAGGGGCATGTACCATAGTGGTGTCTGGGAGGCATGTGGGTAGAGCTGATGGGCATGTGTGGAGATTTGAAAGCTATGTGCAAGAGTTTTGGAGCACATATGGGGTCTGAGTGCATTGTGTGCAAAGCTGGGATCTCGGGGTACATAGGGTGCTTTTGGAGCAATTGAGTGGCAATTAGTAATGAGTGATGTGACTATTTTGACGTAGTTTTCATGTTACCCCCTTAATTTCAAGAATGATAAAGTAATTCAGAGTTGATCGCAGCAGCAAATTTGTTAGCAGTTGAGCAAAACCATGTGCACTGCAGGGGGGGCAGATATAACATGTGCAGAGAGAGTTAGATTTGGGGTGTGTTCAAATTGAAATCTAAATTGCAGTGTAAAAATAAAGCAGCCAGTATTTACCCTGCACAGAAACAAAATAACCCACCCAAATCTAACTCTCTCTGCAAATGTTATATCTGCCCCCCCTCCTGCAGTGCACATGGTTTTGCCCAACTGCTAACAAATTTGCTGCTGCAATCAACTCTGAATTACCCCCGAAGTCCCTTAAAGTGTATGAGATTGCCCTTCATTGGTTGAAATGAACTGTGGGTAAGTTAGTGGAAGGCATCACTACAGATATATACCTGGGATCTAAAATATTGATGAATGTTTTGTAGTTCCCAATATTCAGTCACTGATCTTCTTTGGAGGAGGACCGCTTGCAAATTGTGCTGCCTCTGATCTAGGTAACTTTGGGAAACCTAACTTACTTCATAGATCAAATAAGAGGAAATAAGTGAGTCAGTTAGCAAACTTGTCAAGGGAACTGGAAATGTTGCAATAAATGACAGCAACTCGAAGGGTGGGAAAATACAAAGATAGAGTGGACTTGAGAGAGAGAGGTTCTGGGGCTATGAATAAGAAGGTACATACAGCTTGAATAAATTCAAATGTCTACTCTATAATCTTATTATTAGGGACAGAGAAGATTACCCTTTTTGCTGGGTACTCTTTATTTAAGAATGAATTACGTTTTATTGATGTACATTAAAAGTTATAAAGTTTCATCTCCAAGTTCACACAAGACACACAGTACAGTATAAAAAAACAGTGATTTGCAATATTGGACAGTATAGTTGTTCTGTTAATGAGACATCTGTGATTTAGTTACGTTGGTAAAATACATCATACAACATATCGTATGAACACCTTGAGAGCATATCTGTGCGGAATCAGTACTATTATCTTGTCTGTTTCTGGGTCTGGGAGAGCACTGGAGGCAGCTGCAGGGGATGTAGTGAGAAGACATAAGCGGGTTCACTACGGGTGGCCGGCGGTCGGGCTCCCGGCGACCAGCATCCCGGCGCCGGGAGCCCGACCGCCGGCTTACCGACAGCTTGGCGAGCGCAAATGAGCCCCTTGCGGGCTCGCTGCGCTCGCCACGCTACGGGCACGGTGGCGCGCTACGCGCGCCACACTATTTTATTCTCCCTCTATGGGGGTCGTGGACCCCCACGAGGGAAAATAAGTGTCGGTAAGCCGGCGGTCGGGCTCCCGGCGCCGGTATACTGAGCGCCGGGAGCCCGACCGCCGGCAAACAGAAGACCACCCGACATAAGCCAGGTCTCGTGAGGGATTTTAAAATAAATACAGATGTGTCCTCACATACTGGGCATCCATACGCCATTTGCACGAGACAGCTGGTGCGACTGAGATGAAGGAGTTTTGTATCTTATTCTACCTTAAGTTTTGCATCTTATTCACTTCGCATAATCAGCAAGAAGCTGCTCACAGTGTACCAGAGACGCTGGGCTGGCGACAGTAACCACACAGGAATTGGTTTTACACATGTACAAAGTTGCAGCACAATGGAACTTGGCATAAGGAAAAGCCACGACTGCTCACATCAGAGCCTTTTTTTTTTAAATTTTACACACATTCAGACTCAGTCGCACACAGATGTCCAAAAGTCACACACCTGATTGATCAGTGTACTCCAGCAATGTAGTTTTATCGCTTCTATGTGTTTAAAATAATGCGAATAAGATGCACATTTTGAGTGAAAAAGATGCTCAGAACGACCAGGTCTCACAGGACGGGTGTGCTGAGAGGGCTATTTGGCACAACCATAACAAAGGACACATCTGTTGAGTACAGGTGAATGCAAGCTTGTCACAAACAGCAAATAGGGAGGGGGTTGGGGAGTGGAGATATGTGGATGAGGGTGGAAGAACTGGAAGAACCAGATCCACCTTCATTTGTAAAAGACATGTCATATAGAAATACAGTATTTGATTGCATGTTGGATATACATAGTAAGTAAATTCAAGGTAAAAAGACAACTTTAAAATAGCAAATTTATTGTTATATGTAAAAAAAAAAAAAAAAAATATATATATATATATATATATACTGCAGCATGTAAGAAGAATTACTGCTAGTAAATAATGCAATGTATACATTCTATATCCAAAATATGAAGCTTATATAAAAATTGTCACATACAAATTATGCTATGTACAACAAACAGAAATATATATTTATAGTTTGCATACAAATTGTAACTTTTGATCAACATATATATTATGACTTGACCAGGCAACACAAATCTTTTCCGTCTGTATTCCTTCAGTAACAGTCTGTGACCTATTCATGACATAAAATGTTTTTTAAAACTTGCAGCACTCACTCTAAAGAAGGACTGCTTTATCCAGGTAGTGAGCTTGATGTTTGCAAGTAAAAGACAGTGGCCCTCATTCCGAGTTGTTCGCTCGTTCTTTTTCATCGCATCGCAGTGAAAATCCGCTTAGTACGCATGCGCAATGTTCGCACTGCGACTGCGCCAAATAACTTTACTATGAAGAAAGTATTTTTACTCACGGCTTTTTCTTCGCTCCGGCGATCGTAATGTGATTGACAGGAAATGGGTGTTACTGGGCGGAAACACGGCGTTTCAGGGGCGTGTGGCTGAAAACGCTACCGTTTCCGGAAAAAACGCAGGAGTGGCCGGGGAAACGGTGGGAGTGCCTGGGCGAACGCTGGGTGTGTTTGTGACGTCAACCAGGAACGACAAGCACTGAAATGATCGCACAGGCAGAGTAAGTCTGGAGCTACTCTGAAACTGCTAAGTAGTTAGTAATCGCAATATTGCGAATACATCGGTCGCAATTTTAAGAAGCTAAGATTCACTCCCAGTAGGCGGCGGCTTAGCGTGTGTAACTCTGCTAAATTCGCCTTGCGACCGATCAACTCGGAATGAGGGCCAGTATGCAGTAGTGGACATATTTAACTAAGCACAAACACTCCAGTAATTTCATGGGTTAGTCAGACCAGCAATGCACAATACATGTATATACTAATGTATAATAGTGGCTTTATTTGCCGTTTTAAGGTGATATACAAAAAGAACTATTATTCTTTCTGTCGTCTGTCTACATAGCCAATCTACATTCATTTGTGGGCACATTTGTTTTTTTATTTATTTACAAACTAAATGTAAAAAAAACCTACTCCTGACTCAGCAATAAAGCACGTGGATTGTTCCTCTCAGTAGAAAATAACCATCAACTTCACTTATTTATTGTTCTGTCCTTCAAATGTATAAACATGAGTCTTTGTTTTCACACAGAAACCGTATGTCTGAGAATATTGCTTTACTATTCGCTGCATGTTTGCGATATCAGCAACGTGTTATATAAAACAGAGTGTTACACAGGACTGTGTATTACTCAGGGCTGAGAGGGTAAATGTTCCTCAGCTCAATCAGGTTGATGTTCATATATTTCCAAATCTTCAGCATTACTGGATTTT
The DNA here is from genome assembly GCF_028390025.1 of Pseudophryne corroboree. Classification (NCBI taxonomy): domain Eukaryota; kingdom Metazoa; phylum Chordata; class Amphibia; order Anura; family Myobatrachidae; genus Pseudophryne; species Pseudophryne corroboree. Next base: position 272,083,378 of record NC_086448.1, on the reverse strand, counting down.
GTTGAAGAAGATCCGGGAGTTTTTTTGAAAAGGTTCATTCTCATCAGGTATAAGTGGGTTTCCATGTAAACTGGGGGGAGGGGAAACCATGAGAAAAAGTTATAGTACTGTACATTATATTTAATTTTTTCCCCAGAACATTTTTATTTTGCTACAGAATAAATAACATAACAGGAAAAGTGAGAAACAAAAAACAGTAGATGACATACACAGATCTTGCGCAGGACCTGTTTTTGGCCAGATCAACACATAGGACTCGTGGACACTCGCTCAGGTTAGAGGAGAGGAGATTCCGCACAATACGTCATAAAGGCTTTTTCACGGTAAGGACAATACGTGTTTGGAATTCCCTGCCTGAGGGAGTTGTAATGGCGGAATCTGTCAACACCTTTAAGAATGGGTTAGATAAATTCCTCATGGATAAGGATATCCAGGGTTATGGTGCATAGTCATGCATTATAGTTACTACAAAAGGGGATAAAATGTAACGGCTGACAGCAGCATCAGTCATAATTTTAGACAAATCTTCGTGCATAGGAGACCACAAATAGGTTGAACTCGATGGACAATTGTCTTTTTTCAACCACAGAAACTATGTTACATATGAACTACATCAAGACTGCAGGAGATAGAAGTCCTGGAACAGTAAAGGGGGCCAATAGTTTCCACATTTCCCAATACAGTCACACTTTGTATATCAAGCAAAACATAAAAAACTTAGAGGTCAATTCTTATAAAATTTTCAAACTAAATAAAACTAGTTAATAATAACAATGCTTACCACTGGTCACAGGGTGAAGATCCACCCATAAAGCCAGTACAGATATAGAAACAGGATGGCGTGACTAAAAGAGAGGGGATGTGAGAGTAAGGAAAGGGACGTTTTAAAGAATTATTGGAATGTTGTCTGCTAATAGTTGGTATGAAGACCATTTAATGAGTTGGTAACAAATGCCTATAGTATTTAGTTGAGTGTGGAAGAGTATAAATGTTTTTCTCCCAACATTGAAAAAACGCAGGTGTCAATAATGCTTTATTGTCTGTGGTTTCCACCAGTCAATATTGAACAGCCAATGAAGTCAAGTTGTAGCTAATTATGGTACAGTAACATGATCCCACTGTTGATTCAATCAGATGTTTTTTTGAGAAATTGTTTAATTCATTTTAAAGATTATCAGTAAAAAGCAATACAGACAATACAGGCGTACAGCAGCTGTACACACTGAAAGCGAACAACAAGAAAAAGAATACAACATAAATGTGTAAACAAACATAGTATGAATGATTATCCAAGAAGAATATCAAACACTGTAAATCAGAGTTATAAAATCATTCACAAAATACCAATATAAGAGTAAATAAGCCAAAAAACACACAGCAAATACTGATACACACACAAAAAAAGAAAAAGACATAAGAATGGAAATGGGGAATAGGACAGGAGGGGAGAGGGTTTGGCCGGTCGGACCTAGCTGCCTGAAGCGGTTGAGCGACCATATATTAAATTCAGCCCCAAAGTGTACTGTCCAGGGAGTCAAAGTTTTGATAAAATGACCCGGGGTGTCGTGTATTACTGCCGTGATGCGTTCCAGCCTGTAACTATGCCAAATAGCATTGATAGTGGCAGTTAGTGTAGGAGGTGATACCGATTTCCAGTTAGCCGCAACTTGGCACTTGGCTGTATTCAGGATGTGTTTGACTAACTTCTGTTGCTGGTGAGAAACCTGAGGAAAAGGGCGGGAAAGCAGAGTATACAAAGGCGAGTTCAGGATACAAATACCAAGAATATCTGAAATAAGTTTGTGAATTTTAGTCCAGTAACGTTGGACCACCAAATATGCAGCAGGGTTCCACGTTGAACACATAGCCTCCAACACCTATCCGAGCAGGAGGGGTAGAATGAGTGGAGTCGCGCAGGTACTAAGTACCAGTGATAGTATATCTTGTAGGAATTTTCTTTGATTCGAACAGATATAGAACTTTTGGAAATTTCTATTCTAATATCAAACCATTCCTCGATAGTCAGAGTCTCACCCACATCTCGTTCCCATGCTATTTCATGAGTTTCTTTTTGCGGCATATTATGAGTAGGTAGAATTTGATATATAGTGGACAGCAGGGCTTTAGTCGAGTGGTAAAATTGACATAATGATTCAAAACTTGATTTATCTCTCATAGGGGTTTGTTTGAGAAGATAGTTATAAAAGTGACGCAGCTGCAAAAATTGATAAAAATAAGATTTGACTTACCGGTAAATCTATTTCTCGTAGTCCGTAGTGGATGCTGGGGACTCCGTAAGGACCATGAGGAATAGACGGGCTCCGCAGGAGACTGGGCACTTTAAGAAAGAATTTGGATACTGGTGTGCTCTGGCTCCTCCCTCTATGTCCCTCCTCCAGACCTCAGTTAGAGAAACTGTGCCCGGAAGAGCTGACAGTACAAGGAAAGGATTTTGGAATCCAGGGCAAGACTCATACCAGTCACACCAATCACACCGTATAACCTGTGATAAACTTACCCAGTTAACAGTATGAACAACAACGGAGCATCAGATCAACCCTGATGCAACCAAACATAACCCTTATTTAAGCAATAACTATATACAAGTATTGCAGAAGAAGTCCGCATTTGGGACGGGCGCCCAGCATCCACTACGGACTACGAGAAATAGATTTACCGGTAAGTAAAATCTTATTTTCTCTAACGTCCTAGTGGATGCTGGGGACTCCGTAAGGACCATGGGGATTATACCAAAGCTCCTAAACGGGCGGGAGAGTGCGGATGACTCTGCAGCACCGAATGAGCAAACACAAGGTCCTCCTCAGCCAGGGTATCAAACTTGTAAAACTTTACAAAAGTGTTCGAACCTGACCAAGTAGCCGCTCGGCAAAGCTGTAATGCCGAGACCCCTCGGGCAGCCGCCCAAGAAGAGCCCACCTTCCTTGTGGAGTGGGCTTTTACTGATTTTGGAAACGGCAATCCAGCCGTAGAATGAGCCTGCTGAATCGTGTTACAGATCCAGCGAGCAATAGTTTGCTTTGAAGCAGGAGCACCCAGCTTGTTGGGTGCATACAGGATAAACAGCGACTCAGTTTTCCTGACTCTAGCCGTTCTGGCTACATAAACCTTCAAAGCCCTGACCACATCTAGTAACTCGGAATCCTCCAAGTCACGAGTAGCCACAGGCACCACAATAGGTTGGTCCACTTTTGGCAGAAATTGTGGACGGGTCCGCAATTCTGCCCTGTCCATATGGAAAACCAGATAGGGGCTTTTATGTGACAAAGTCGCTAATTCTGACACACGCCTAGCTGAAGCCAAGGCTAATAGCATGACCACCTTCCACGTGAGAAATTTTAACTCCACGGTTTCGAGTGGCTCAAACCAGTGTGACTTCAGGAAACTCAACACCACGTCAAGATCCCAAGGTGCCACTGGAGGCACAAAAGGAGGCTGAATATGCAGCACTCCCTTTACAAACGTCTGGACTTCAGGAAGAGAAGCCAGTTCTTTTTGAAAGATAATGGATAGGGCCGAAATCTGGACCTTAATGGAACCCAATTTTAGGCCCAAAGTCACTCCCGACTGTAGGAAGTGAAGGAACTGGACCAGCTGGAATTCCTCCGTAGGGGCATTCCTGGCCTCACACCAAGCAACATATTTTCGCCATATACGGTGATAATGTTTAGCCGTCACGTCCTTCCTAGCCTTTATTAGCGTAGGAATAACCTCATCCGGAATGCCTTTTTCTGCTAGGATCCAGCGTTCAACCGCCATGCTGTCAAACGCAGCCGCGGTAAGTCTTGGAACAGACAGGGCCCCTGTTGCAACAGGTCCTGTCTTAGAGGCAGAGGCCATGGGTCCTCTGTGAGCATTTCTTGCAGCTCTGGATACCAAGTCCTTCTTGGCCAATCCAGAACAATGAGTATTGTTCTCACTCCTCTTTTTCTTTTTATGAGAGGAAGAGGAGGAAATACATAAACCGACTGGAACACCCACGGTGTCACTAGTGCGTCTACAGCTATCGCCTGAGGGTCTCTTGACCTGGCGCAATACCTCTGTAGCTTTTTGTTGAGGCGGGATGCCATCATGTCCACCTGTGGCAGTTCCCACCGACTTGCAATCTGCGCGAAGACTTCTTGATGAAGTCCCCACTCTCCCGGGTGGAGGTCGTGCCTGCTAAGGAAGTCTGCTTCCCAGTTGTCCACTCCCGGAATGAACACTGCTGACAGTGCTCTTACGTGATTCTCCGCCCAGCGAATAATTCTGGTGGCTTCCGCCATCGCCACCCTGCTCCTTGTGCCGCCTTGGCGGTTTACATGAGCCACTGCGGTAATGTTGTCTGACTGAATCAGCACCGATTGGTCACGAAGCAGGGTCTCCACTTGACTTAGGGCGTTGTATATGGCCCTTAGTTCCAGGATATTGATGTGAAGGCAAGTCTCCTGACTTGACAACAGACCTTGGAAATTTCTTCCCTGTGTGACTGCCCCCCACCCTCGGAGGCTTGCATCCGTGGTCACCAGGACCCAGTCCTGAATGCCGAATCTGCGGCCCTCGAGAAGGTGAGCACTCTGCAGCCACCACAGAAGAGACACCCTGGCCCTGGGGGATAGGGTGATCAGCCGATGCATCTGTAGATGTGATCCGGACCACTTGTCCAACAGATCCCATTGAAAGGTCCTCGCATGGAACCTGCCAAAGGGAATGGCCTCGTATGATGCCACCATCTTTCCCAGGACTCGCGTGCAGTGATGCACCGACACCTGTTTTGGTTTTAAGAGGTCTCTGACCAGTGTCATGAGTTCCTGAGCCTTCTCCGTCGGGAGAAAAACCTTCTTCTGGTCTGTGTCCAGAATCATGCCCAGGAAGGGCAGACGCGTCGTAGGAATCAGCTGCGACTTTGGAATATTTAGAATCCAGCCGTGCTGTTGTAACATTTCCGAGAGCGTGCTACGCTGATCAGCAACTGCTCTCTGGACCTCGCCTTTATGAGGAGATCGTCCAAGTATGGGATAATTGTGATCCCTTGCTTTCGCAGGAGCACCATCATTTCCGCCATTACCTTGGTAAAAATTCTCGGTGCCGTGGAGAGACCAAACGGCAACGTCTGGAATTGGTAATGACAATCCTGTACCACAAATCTGAGGTACGCCTGATGAGGTGGATAAATGGGGACATGAAGGTATGCATCCTTTATGTCCAGAGACACCATAAAATCCCCCCTTCCAGGCTTGCGATGACCGCTCTGAGCGATTCCATCTTGAACTTGAACCTTTTCAGGTATATGTTCAGGGATTTTAAATTCAATATGGGTCTGATCGAACCGTCCGGTTTCGGAACCACAAACATGGTCGAATAATAACCCTGTCCTTGTTGAAGGAGGGGAACCTTGACCACCACCTGCTGAAGATACAATTTGTGAATTGCAGCTAACACAATTTCCCTCTCTACGGGGGAAGCTGGCAGGGCCGATTTGAGGTATCGTGAGGGGGCATCTCTTCGAATTCCAGCTTGTATCCCTGAGACACAATCTCTATTACCCAGGGATCCACCTGGGAGTGAACCCACTTGTGGCTGAAATTTCGGAGATGCGCCCCTACCGGGCCTAGCTCCGCCTGTGGAGCCCCAGCGTCATGCGGTGGATTTAGTAGAAGCCGGGGAGGACTTCTGTTCCTGGGAACTAGCTGTGTTGTGCAGCTTCTTTCCTCTACCCTTGCCTCTGGCAAGAAAGGACGCACCTCGGACTTTCTTGCCTTTTTGTGAACGAAAGGACTGCATTTGGTAATACGGTGCTTTCTTAGGTTGTGAGGGAACATATGGCAAAAAATTTGACTTTCCAGCAGTAGCTGTGGAGACCAGGTCCGAGAGACCCTCCCCAAACAATTCCTCACCCTTGTAAGGTAAAACCTCCATGTGCCTTTTTGAGTTGGCATCGCCTGTCCATTGCCGAGTCCACAGGACCCTTCTGGCAGAAATCGACATTGTATTTATTCTAGAGCCCAGTAGGCTAATGTCTCTTTGAGCATCTCTCATATACAGGACAGCGTCTTTTATATGCTCCAGGGTCATTAATATAGTATCCTTGTCTAAGGTATCCAGATCCTCAGATAAGGTATCCGTCCATGCTGCTACAGCACTAAACACCGAGGCCGACGCAATTGCCGGCCTTAGTAAGGTACCTGAATGTGTGTAAATGGACTTCAGGGTACCCTCTTGCTTTCTATCCTCAGCATCTTTTAGGGTGGCCGTATCCTGTGACGGCAGGGCTACCCTCTTGGATAAGCGTGTTAGAGCTTTGTCCACCCTAGGGGAGGATTCCCAGCGTAACCTGTCCGTTGGCGGGAAAGGATACGCCATAAGCATCCGTTTGGAAATCTGCAGTTTTTTATCTGGAGATTCCCAAGCCTTTTCACATAACTCATTTAGCTCATGTGAAGAGGGGAAGGTCACCACCTGCCTTTTTTCCCCATACATATGAACCTTCTTGTCAGGGACTGGGGTTTCCTCTGTGATGTGAAACACCTCCTTCATTGCTATAATCATATAACGTATAGCTTTAGCCAATTTAGGCTGTAACTTTGCATCATCATAGCCGACACTGGAGTCAGACTCCGTGTCGGTATCTGTGTCAACAATTTGGGATAGTGGGCGCTTCTGAGACCCCGACGGCCTCTGCGACATAGGATCAGGCATGGGCTGCGACCCCGACTGTCCTAAGGTCTCAACTTTATCCGACCTTTTATGCAAGGAATTAACATTATCATTTAAAACCTTCCACATATCCATCCAATCAGGTGTCGGCGCCGTCGGCGGCGACCCCACATTCATTTGCTACCGCTCTGCTTCCACATAGCCTTCCTCGTCAAACATGTCGACACAAGCGTACCGACACACCACACACATACAGGGGATGCTCTTTTTGAAGACAGCTCCCCCACAAGGCCCTTTGGAGAGACAGAGATAGAGTATGCCAGCATACACCCCAGCGCTATATGTCCCAGGAATCACACAGTAACTTAGTGTTAACCCAGTAGCTGCTGTATATAAAGCTTTTGCGCCTAATTTATGTGCCCCCCCCTCTCTTTTTACCCTCTTCTACCGTGTTTCTGCAGGGGAGAGCCTGGGGAGCTTCCTCTCAGCGGAGCTGTGGAGAGAAAATGGCGCTGGTGAGTGCTGAGGAGGAAGCCCCGCCCCCTCAGCGGCGGGCTTCTGTCCCGCGTTTCTGTGTAAAATAATGGCGGGGGCTCATGCATATATACAGTGCCCAACTGTATATATGCTCACTTTTTGCCAAGAGGTTCCTAATTGCTACCCAGGGCGCCCCCCCCTGCGCCCTGCACCCTACAGTGACCGGAGTATGTGGGTTTAATGTGGGAGCAATGGCGCACAGCTGCAGTGCTGTGCGCTACCTCAGTTTGAAGACTGGAGTCTTCTGCTGCCGATTTTGAAGTCTTCTTGCTTCTGTCACCGGCTTCTGTCTTCCGGCTCTGCGAGGGGGACGGCGGCGCGGCTCCGGGATCGGACGACAAAGGGTGAGATCCTGTGTACGATCCCTCTGGAGCTAATGGTGTCCAGTAGCCTAAGAAGCAGGACCTAACTTCAGTGAGTAGGGCTGCTTCTCTCCCCTCAGTCCCACGATGCAGAGAGTCTGTTGCCAGCAGATCTCTCTGAAAATAAAAAACCTAACAAAACACTTTCTTATAGCAAGCTCAGGAGAGCTCACTGAACAGCACCCAGCTCGTCCGGGCACAGATTCAAACTGAGGTCTGGAGGAGGGACATAGAGGGAGGAGCCAGAGCACACCAGTATCCAAATTCTTTCTTAAAGTGCCCTGTCTCCTGCGGAGCCCGTCTATTCCCCATGGTCCTTACGGAGTCCCCAGCATCCACTAGGACGTTAGAGAAAAATACTGAGTGAGGAAGAGTAAAGCGTAACTGTAGATCGTCAAATTCCGGGAATGAGTGTAGGGGTACAATATCTAACGGGAAGGGGATATTATTGTTAGTACAAGAAACAAATGCATGATGAGTTGTACCCGGAGGGAAGGTAGGGTTGTTCCATAATGGAGTGAGAAGGGGATGGAAAGAACAGAGCTGATATAGCCGAGAACAAAGGGTCCCATATAGATAGAGTAAATCGTATGGTAGGTAATAAGGAGGTGGTGGGAGGGCGGTGTTTCGGCGACACCATAGAAGGCTGTATGAGGAATACATCTGAAGAGATGTAGCTTCCAGATGTGTCCAGACTCTTTAGCCTGGAGGAGCATGTCAGAGAACACATGTAGTTAAGTGAGTAGGTCTATAATATCTAAGAAGGTCAGGGACACCTAAACCGCCCATCGATCTGTGTTTTTGTAAAATTCGCATTTTTACCCTGGGTTTTTTCCCTGCCCAAATAAAGTTGGAGATGTCAATTTGTAGATTTGAGAATTTTGACGGGGATGTGAACTTGGAGGGTCTGCCATAGGTATAGCAGACGTGGTAATAAGGTCATCTTAATCGCAGTCATGCGTCCGAACCAAGACAGATAACATTTGTTCCAATTAGCGAGATCTGTTTTTATAGAAGAGAACAATCTTGGAAAATTGGCTGCGTATAGACCAGAGTAAGATTTAGTTAAGTATATGCCCAGATATTTGAGTTTGTCAGTCTGCCATTTAAATGGGAAAGAAGATTGCAATATTCGGAGATACGAGTTTGGGATATGAAGGGATAATATTTCAGTTTTGTCTGAATTAATATTATAATTCAAAAGGTGACTGTAGGTAGTGATTTCTTCTAACAGATTTGGGAATGAAACACAAGGATCAGTTAAGGTCAGGATAACGTCATCAGCGTATAGTGCAATTTTGTGATTTTGGGTGGTCATTCCGAGTTGTTCGCTCGCAAGCTGCTTTTAGCAGCATTGCACACGCTAAGCCGCCGCCTACTGGGAGTGAATCTTAGCTTCTTAAAATTGCGAACGAAAGATTCGCATTATTGCGAAAATACATCTCTGTGCAGTTTCTGAGTAGCTCGAGACTTACTCGGCATCTGCGATCAGTTCAGTGCTTGTCGTTCCTGGTTTGACGTCACAAACACACCCAGCGTTCGGCCAGACACTCCTCCGTTTCTCCAGCCACTCCCGCGTTTTTCCCAGAAACGGTAGCGTTTTTTCACACACACCCAGAAAACGGCCAGTTTCCGCCCAGAAACACCCACTTCCTATCAATCACATTACGATCACCAGAACGAAGAAAAAACCGTGAGTAAACTTCCTAACTGCATAGCAAATTTACTTGGCGCAGTCGCAGTGCGGACATTGCGCATGCGCACTAAGCGGAAAATCGCTGCGATGCAAAGAAATTTACCGAGCGAACAACTCGGAATGACCCCCTTGGTTACCCACTGTAATACCCAATATATTTTGGATTAGACGAATTTTGGCTGCTAGCGGCTCCATAACTAATAGGAAGGGAATCGGAAGATAAGCCATTGACTAGAATAGAGGCTGAAGGATTGCGATAGAGTGAAGCGACACCCCTATAGAAGGCTCCATGTAAACCCATATTAACAAGGGTTTGTTGTATAAAAGGCCAAACCACTCTATGGAAGGCCTTTTCTGCATCTAGGGCTACCACCAGGGCAGATAAGGACTTGTCACGCGTAAGGTGAATAAGTTCAATAAGGCATCTAGTATTGTCTGTGGGGACAAAGCCGACTTGTTCTGAATGAATTAAGGAGGGCAAGAGGGGAGCAAGTCTGTTATCCAAAATTTTTGCGAAGAGTTTCAAGTCAACATTTAAAAGCGAGATGGGTCTAGAGTTAGAAAATGTCCATTTACAGTACGGTGTCATCAATATTTGTTCAGCACTTCTTACCAAATCTCCTCCAAAGTCATGTTATAGTCCAGGGCTTCTGCCAGGAGGTTGGCTCCATGGTTCGTGATGTTATTCTGTACCAGCCTGCGATAAACAGATAACTGCCATTTATTATGTCTATTTTTTATGTGGAAAAACAAACAACCATGACAATTAACAGTGTGGTTTGCACACATCAATGAAGAGGTCTGTTTACTAAGCCTTGGATGGAGATAAAGTGGATTGAGATAAAGTCCCAGCCAACCAGCTCCTAACTGTTATTTTTCAAACACAGCCTGCTACATGGCAGGAGCTGATTGGCTGGTACTTTATCTCCGTCAACTTTACCTCCATGCAAGGCTCAGTAAATAGACGCCTAAATCACTTATGCATTGGGGTGCCCACCTGCTGCCTACACAAAGCACTGAGATGCAACTCTTGTGGGCTGAATTAGTACTCATAAGAATGCAGGCTTTGTGTGAGGATGGTAGGGGCACTGTAAGTTCAACATTCTCTATGAAAAACAGAGTTCCTCTTTTCTGGTCTGTGCACAAATATTATACTTCCTCACAACTATTTCTAACACTTTGTGTTTGAGTAGTTATTTCTCTAACGTCCTAGGGGATACTGGGATGGAATTCGCACCATGGGTATAGTCTGTATGCTCTAATTTTGAATGTAACATTATTGGCTAAAGATGATTGATTCTGACATCTGTAGCTCATTGCATTGTATGTGTTGTCACAATCTGATATAAAACAATCATAATTGAGTAATGGGATTGATGTGTTTATGGTCGTCATTCGCCACGTTGGTGTAATATGTAACCAGTTCAAGTGAGAAAAAATAGGAATTTAATACCTACCGGTAATTCCTTTTCTTGTAGTCCGTAGGAGATACTGGGATGGAATTAGTACCATGGGTATAGATCGGGTCCATTGGAGCCTGGCACTTTAAGAAATCATTAGTGTGCTGGCTCCTTCCCTCTATGCCCCTCCACCAGACTCAGTTTAGAAAAATGTGCCCAAGGAGCTGGGTGCATTCCTCTGGAACTCCAGAGATTTTTCTTCAAACTTTTATTTAGTTTATTATTTTCAGGCAGCACTGTTTGGAAACCAGTCTGCCTGCATCGTGGGGGGAGGGGAGACAGAACCAACCTCCTATATAGGGTTAATGGTTCGTATCCCTGCTGACAGGACATTAAGCTCCTGAGGCGCTGTTTCACATGCCCCAGAGTGTGCGCACACACCGGCAGCATGCCGCCACCCCTAACAGATGCCGAAGACGCGGTGCAGTGAGTACTAACACCAGGGTCAAGGTTATCGGGTCCCCGGTGACAATGGCGGCATAAGGGCGCGGCGTTCATTCGGCTCTCGGGCTGCGGTGCCCGCTGTGGACCCCACACTGGCGCTGAGTGAAGGGGGTTATTAAACTCCTTTTTTCACGATATACACATATATACAGCCAGTATAATCTGTTAGGGGCCGCGCGCCATTGAGGAGGTGGGGCTTCCCGGGGTGCGGGACCAGAGGCTGTAAGGTGCCATTTCCTGCTGCTGCTAAATGCCAGGCTGCATGCTTGAGCTGCTTCTCCACAGACCCCGCTGAATCACCAATTGTACTGGAACCAGGGGGCTTTACAGTGAGGGGGATGGGGGGAGAGCATATAGGCTATTATAACACAGCTACCTTACTAAAGATATATATTATTACCCAGCGGAGCACTGCTTTGCCTGAGATATTGTGTGCTGGTCCCAATCCTCTGTCACTCCATACAAACTTTCTGGGTTTGTTGTGCTGTTTCAATTTCTGCGTTGTCACTGCACTGTGTAAATTCACTTAACTCTTTGTTTTTATGAAAATAAGAATGTCTGGGAAAAAGGCTGTGTCCCTCATGTAACACTAAGTTTTCCCGTTCTCCAGGGGGTTCTCTCCTGTGTACCCAGTGTTCTCTACCCTCACAAGGTAGTAGTGTGCAGGAACCTGAATGGTTAGAATCCTTCAAGGGCATGATTACTAATATTAATACAGAGTTGGCTACTGCCAGACTGGAAAGGCAGACCCTTAAAAAAAATCTGTAGATGATTTTTTGATCAAGGCTGCTGACCACAGGCAGGCTCCTCAGCACCCCCTGTTGGTCTCTCATAAACACACACTCCCGCAGGTGCTCCAGTCTGACTTTGATACCGACATGCCAGATCTGGATGAGGGAGAAGTGGTTATGGAAGGTGACAATACTCTCTCAGGGTGTTGAGGCTCTGATTTATTCTATTAGGGAAGTCCTCAACATACCGGACACGGAGACAGAGCCTGAGGAGGAATTGTTTTTTAATATGAAACCAAAATCCTCTGCCACCTTCCCTGTCTCCAAGGAATTAAACTCCCTCTTTAGAGAGGCGTGGGTCAATCCCGACAAAAAAAATCCAGACTTCCAAATGATTGCTGAATTCTTTTCCTTTTCCACCTGAGGATAGGAAAGTGTGGGAAAATCCCCCGTGCGTGAATACTTGAGTTTCCAGGCTGTCACGTAAGATTGTACTGCCTGTACCTGGGGCTCTCTCTCTCAAAGACCCAGCAGACCGCAAAATTGAGATTGCTCTCAAATCACTATATACAGCGGTGGGCGTAGCACAAAGGCCCACTATAGCTTGCGGCTGGATTACTAGGGCCATGGTAAAATGGTCTGAGAATATAATTGAGGGGTTTCACACTACCTCAAGAGGAGATCCTGACTCTACTGCATCATATCCAGGATGCTGCAAATTTTATGAATGAGACAATTAAAGAAATAGGCCTCATCAATGGCCGTGCCACTGTGATGGCGGTCTCGGCTCGCAGGGCTCTGTGTCTGTGACAATGGTCAGCGGATGCCGATTCCAAGAAAGGCGTGGAGAATCTTCCTTTTACAGGCGAGGCCTTGTTTGGGGAGGAACTGAACAAGTGGATTTCTCAGGCGACGGCTGTGCCTCCTGCTAGACGTCCCTACCCTGGGCCCACTCTGCAATCCTTTCGTGTGGCCAGATTTAGAGGCAGAGACAGAGGTGCCTCAAATGCTGCCAGAGGAAACCGAGGTAAGTCTCGTAAACCAGCGGCTGCTGGATCAGGTCTCTGGATCCTCCTACACTAAGCCCTCCGCGTGAAGGTTGGCCCCAGCAGCAAGGCGAATTTCTGGTGGGTGCTCGCCTTCAACACTTCACCCATGTGTGGGCAAACTCCTGCCGGGACTCTTGGGTGAGGGACCTCAAATTCCAAGGGTACGGTTGTAATATCAAGCACTACCTCCTCTCCTCTGAGACACGCTGTCTCAGAAGGTATTTCTCCCAATGGACAAGACCTTGACTATCCAGGCTATGGTACACTCGGTGCTCAGACCCTGCAAGATCTCCATTCATCTTTGCATCCACCTTTTAGGCAAGATGGTGGCCTCCTATGAGGCAATCCAGTATGGCAGATTTCATGCCCGTCTGTTTCAGCTGAATCTGCTGGACAAGTGGTCAGGCTCTCACCTGCACCAGAGTATAGCTCTGTCGCCAAAAGCTCGGATCTCCCTGTTATGGTGGCTTCTAGTCTCGTACCTTGTGAAGGTTTGGCTTTTCAGTACCCAATCTTGGACAACGGATGCCAGACTCCAAGGTTGGGGGGCCGTGACCCAGGGGGCTTAGTTCTAGGGGAGGTGGTCGAGTCAGGAATCTGCGCTCCCGATAAATGTTCTGGATCTCAGGGCAATTTACAATGCTCTTCTGCAGGCCTCCTATCTTCTCCGAAATAAGGCCATTCAGGTACAGTCGGACAAGGCCATGTTGGTGGCATACATAAAACAACAGGGAGGAACAAGAAGCAGGGCCGCAATGAGAGAGGTGTCATGAATACTCCTCTGAGCGGAAGCCAACGCAAGGGCCATCTCAGTCATATTCACTCCAAGCATGGATAATTGGGAAGCAGACTCTCAGCAGGCACGACCTCCATACGGGGGAATGGGGCCTTCACCCTCAGGTGTTTCAACAACTGGTTCACCGGTGGGGCTGTCCGCAAATAGACCTGATGGCTTCTTGTCTCAACAAGAAGCTGAGTCGTTACTGTTCAAGAACGAGGGATCCGCAGGCTGCAGCAGTGGACGCTCTGACGACACCATGGACTTTCCAGTTTGTGAACCTGTTTCCTCCAATCCTTCTCATTCCCACAGTTCTAAAAAGACTCAGGAGGGAATGCGTTCAGGCAATTCTGATTGCCCCGGGTTGGCCTTGATGGGCCTGGTACGCAGACCTCCTGACCATGTCTCTGGAGGAGCATTGGCCTCAGGGACCTTCTTCTATCCAGACTTACTGAGGCTATGTTTGACGGCTTGGAAGTTGAGAGGGCGATTCTAGCCAGGAAAGGTCTTCCCTCCAATGTTATTTCGATTATGGTCCAGGCCCGTAAGGTGGTTACGTCCAAACATTACCAACGTATCTGGAAGAAATGTGTTTCTTGGTGTGAAGGTAGAAAATATTCTCCTGTGGATTTTCAACTTGGCCGTTTTCTGCTTTTCCTGCAAGCAGGAGTGGATATGGTTAGGCTCCACAAAGGTCAGATTTCGGCTCTCTCCATCTTCTTCCAGAATCAGCTGGCAGTACTTCCAGAAGTACAGACATTCCTGAAGGGTGTTCTTTGCATTCAGCCTCCCTTTGTCCCTCGTTCGGCTCCGTGGGATCTCAATGTGGTCTTGACCTTTCTCCAGTCGTACGGATTTGAACCCTTACACAGGGTGGACATGAAATATCTTACTTGGAAGACAGTCATGTTACTGGCTTTGGCATCTGCAAGAAGTGTGTCAGAATTGGGGGCCTTATCTTGTAAAAGCCCGTAATTGATATTTCACGAGGATAGGCCGGAGCTCAGGACTCGCCCGCAGTTATTGCCGAAAGTGGTATCGGCCTTTCACATTAATCAACCGATAGTGGTTTCGATACTGTCTGACACGTCGGTTGCTTCAAAGTCCTTGGACATTGTGAGAACTTTGCGGATTTACATCAAGAGGACGGCTCGTCACAGGAAGTCTGATTCGCTGTTTGTCCTTTATGACCCTACCAAGATTGGATGTCCTGCTTCTAAGCAGTCAATTACTCGTTGGCTCAGGTTGACCATTCAACAGGCCTATTCTTCGTCAGCTTTGCCGCTGCAGAGTTCTATTCAGGCCCACTCCACTCGGTCAGTGGGTACTTCCTGGGCCGCTGACCGGGGTGTTTCGACCTGCCATACAGCTACTTGGTCTGGTTCGAACACGTTTGTAAGGTTCTATAGGTTCGACACCTTAGCCAGAGGTGACCTTCAGTTTGGTCAGGCAGTTTTGCAGGGGTCTCAGAACTCTCCCACCTGTTCTGGGAGCTTTGGGACTTCCCCATGGTACTAATTCCATCCCAGATTCCCCTAGGACGTTAGAGAAAATATGAATATAATACCTACCGGTAATTCCTTTTCTCATAGTCCATAGGGGATACTGGGCGCCCGCCTCAGTGCTTCGTGTTCCTGCTTGTCTGGTTGTAAGTGTTCTTGGTTGGGTCTGCTGTTGCTGTCACTGCTCCATGTTTGGTTAGCGTTGCTATCTTTTGTTATAGTTAGCGTTGCTAGCCTCTGTTCTGGTTACCACTGCTATCCTTTATTGCTGTTGTGTGTTGGTTCGTTGCCTTACCGCTTTCATTGTGTATTTCATTCTCTCATGGTATGTCTCCTCGGGCACAGTTTTCCTAGACGGAGTCTGGTGGAGGGGCATAGAGGGGAGAAGCCAGCACACACTAATGATTTCTTAACGTGTCAGGCTCCAATGGACCCGATCTATACCCATGGTACTAATTCCATCCCAGTATCTCCTACGGACTACGAGAAAAGGAATTACCGGTAGATATTAAATTCCTATTTTTTCTCACTTGAACTGGTTACATATTACACCACTGTAAAGCCCCCTGGTTCCAGTACAATTGGTGATTCAGCGGGGTCTGTGGAGGAGCAGCTCAAGCATGCAGCCTGGCAGTCAGCAGCAGCAGGAAATGGCGCCTTACAGCCTCTGGTCCCGCTCTCCGGGAAGTCCCGCCTCCTCAATGGCGTGCGGTCCCCAAAACAGATTATACTGGCTGTATATATGTGTATATTGTGAAAAAAGGAGTTTAATAACCCCCTTCACTCAGCGTAAGTGTAGGGTCCGCAGCGGGCACCGCAGCCCGAGAGCCAGATGACCGCCGCGCCCTTATGCCGCCACTTTCACAGGGGACCTGCTAACCTTTACCCTGGTGTTAGTACTCACCACACCGCGTCTTCGGCATCTGTTAGGGGTGGCGGCATGCTGTCCTGTCAGCGGGGATATGAACCATTAACCCTATAGGAGGTTGGTTCAGTCCTCCCCCCTAAGTGCCACGATGCAGGCAGACTGGTTGCCAAACAGTGCTGCCTGAAAATAATAAACTAAATAAAAGTTTGAAGAAAAATCTCTGGAGCTCCAAAGGAATGCACCCGGCTCTTTGGGCACATTTTTCTAAACTGAGTCTGGTGGAGGGGCATAGAGGGGAGGAGCCAGCACACACTAATGATTTCTTAAAGTACCAGGCTCCAATGGACCCGATCTATACCCAAGGTACTAATTCCAATCCAGTATCTCCTACGGGCTACGAGAAAAATAATTACCGGTAGGTATTAAATTCCTATTTTTTCTCACTTGAACTGACTACATATTACACCATCGTGGCGAAAGACGACCATAAACACATCAATCCCATTACTCAATTATGATTGTTTTAAATCAGATTGTGACAACACATACAATGCAATGAGCTACAGATGTCCAAATCAATAATCATCTTTAGCCAATAATGTTACATTCAAAATTAGAGCATACAGATAAAGCCACGCTAATCGCGGCTCTGTCTGTGCCTGAGCATGCCACATGACGCACACTAGAATGGGAGCATCTCTGTGCGCTCCCAGCGTAACTAAGTGGACCGATCGCCTAGTCATGCCGGGAGCGCTCGTATGTGATGGAGCCGCACTAGATGAGTGGGGCTCCATCTGTACCTAAACTTACTGAAGGGGATACAGTCTAGTGTCTACATTTACAATGTCAACAACACAATGTCAACAGTTATGATGTCGAAATGTGACAATGTGCAGAATGTCAACATATGATATGACGAAATTCTGCACAGACTGGCAGTGGAGGGTTAGTGTTAGACACTAGGGAGACATTTAAGTTTGTTACGGAGGAAAGGCTGAGGATTAAGGCTAGTCATTCTTACCACCAGAAGTGACACAGGATCCACCAGAAGTAATCTGTAACTGCCGTACTCAGTAAGCCACCACTAAACCATCCAGAGACCTCTTCTCAACATTCTAATCATGTCAACATGATGAATTGTGATGCTGTCAATGTTAACATGCTATGCATGTCAATTTTACAACCTTGTCGACAATTTCATGTCAGCATTATGAACATCGACATGAATATGACCAAAATATACCAGACCCAACTGTAGTGTTTGTAGTGTAGTAATGCACTATGTAAAAATGTATTTTGAACCGGTCCTGGATGAAAAAAAAATAAGATTTTAAACCTACCGGTAAATCTTTTTCTCCTAGTCCGTAGAGGATGCTGGGGACTCCGTAAGGACCATGGGGTATAGACGGGCTCCGCAGGAGACATGGGCACTATAAAGAACTTTTAGTATGGGTGTGCACTGGCTCCTCCCTCTATGCCCCTACTCCAGACCTCAGTTAAAGAACTGTGCCCAGAGGAGATGGACAATATGAGGAAAGGATTTTGTTAATCTAAGGGCAAGATTCATACCAGCCCACACCAATCATACCATATAACCTGGAATATACGCAACCAGTTAACAGTATGAACAAAAAAAACAGTATCAGTCAAAGACCGATTCCAACTGTAACATAACCCTTATAAAAGTCTTGCAGATGTAGTCCGCACTGGGACGGACGCCCAGCATCCTCTACGGACTAGGAGAAAAAGATTTACCGGTAGGTTTAAAATCTTATTTTCTCTTACGTCCTAGAGGATGCTGGGGACTCCGTAAGGACCATGGGGATTATACCAAAGCTCCCAACCGGGCGGAAGAGTGCGGATGACTCTGCAGCACCGACTGAGCAAACGCAAGGTCCTCATCAGCCAGGGTATCAAACTTTTAGAATTTTGCAAAAGTGTTTGAACCCGACCAAGTAGCTGCTCGGCAAAGCTGTAATGCCGAGACGCCTCGGGCAGCCGCCCAAGAAGAGCCCACCTTCCTAGTGGAATGGGCCTTTATCGAATTTGGTAACGGCAATCCAGCCGTCGAATGAGCCTGCTGAATCGAGTTACAGATCCAGCGAGCAATAGTCTGCTTAGAAGCAGGAGCACCAACCTTGTTGGCTGCATACAGGACAAACAGAGCCTCTGTTTTCCATACCCTAGCCGTCCTGGCTACATAAATCTTTAAGGCCCTGACTACATCAAGGGACTTGGAATCCTCCAAGTCACCCGTAGCCACAGGTACCACAATAGGTTGGTTCATATGAAACGATGAAACCACCTTAGGCAAAAATTGAGGACGAGTCCTCAACTCTGCTCTATCCACATGGAAAATCAGATAGGGGCTTTTGTGAGATAAAGCCGCCAATTCGGACACCCGCCTTGCAGATGCCAAGGCCAATAACATGACCACCTTCCACGTGAGAAATTTTAATTCCACTGTTTGAAGAGGTTCAAACCAGTGAGATTTCAGGAAACTTAACACTTAAGGTCCCACTGGGGGCACAAAGGGGGGCTGGATGTGCAGCACTCCCTTCACGAACGTCCTGACTTCTGGGAGAGAAGCCAATTCCCTCTGAAAGAATATAGATAGGGCCGAAATCTGAACCTTAATGGAGCCTAACTTAAGGCCCATATCCACTCCTGTCTGTAGAAAGTGGAGAAACCGGCACAGATGGAAATCTTCCGTAGGAGCATTCTTGGCTTCACACCAAGATACATACTTCCTCCAGATACGGTGATAATGCTTTGCCGTCACCTCCTTCCCAGCCTTTATCAGAGTAGGGGTGACTTCCTCCGGAATACCTTTCCCAGCTAGGATTCGGTGTTCAACCGCCATGCTGTCAAACGTAACTGCGGTGAGTCTTGGAACACACATGGCCCCTGCTGTAACAGGTCCTCCCTGAGAGGAAGAGGCCACGGATCTTCTGTGAGCATTTCCTGAAGATCTGAGTACCAGGACCTTCGAGGCCAATCTGGGACAATGAGTATTGTCTGCACTCTTCTTTGTCTTATGATTCTCAATATTTTTGAGATGAGAGGAAGAGGAGAAAATACATAGACCGACTGAAACACCCATGGTGTCACTAGGGCGTCTACTGCTACTGCCTGAGGGTCCCGAGACCTGGCACAATACCTCCGAAGCTTTTTGTTGAGGCATGACGCCATCATGTCTATTTGAGGAATTCCCCAAAGACTTGTTATCTCTGCAAAAACTTCTTGATGAAGTCCCCACTCTCTCGGGTGGAGATAGTATCTGCTGAGGAAGTCTGCTTCCCAGTTGTCCACTGCCGGAATGAAGACAGCTGACAGAGCGCTTACGTGATTTTCCGCCCAGCGAAGAATCCTGGCGGCTTCCGCCATCTCCACTCTGCTCCTTGTCCCGCCTTGGCGGTTTACATAAGCCACGGCTGTGACGTTGTCTGATTGAATCAGAACCGGTAGGTCGCGAAGAATATTCTCCACTAGTCGTAGGCCGTTGTATATGGCCCTCAATTCCAGTATGTTGATGTGTAGACAAGCCTCCTGGCTTGACCATAGTCCCTGAAAATTTCTTCCTTGTGTGACTGCTCCCCATCCTCAGAGGCTCGCGTCCGTGGTCACCAGAACCCAGTCTTGAATGCCGAACCTGCGGCCCTCTAGAAGGTGAGCACTCTGCAGCCACCACAGGAGAGACACCCTGGCCCCGGGGGACAGGGTTATTTTCTGATGTATTTGTACATGGGACCCGGACCACTTGTCCAGAAGGTCCCACTGAAAAGTCCTCGCATGAAACCTGCCGAAGGTGATGGCCTCGTAGGCTGCCACCGTTTTCCCCAGAACTAGAGTGCATTGATGAACAGACACTCTTTTTGGTTTCAGCAGGTCTCTGACCATGTTCCGGAGATCCTGGGCTTTTTCCAATGGGAGAAAACCCCTCTTTTGTTCCGTGTCCAGAATCATGCCTAGGAATGATAGCAGAGTCGTAGGAACCAATTGTGACTTTGGCAGATTGAGAATCCAACCGTGCTGTTGCAGCACTTTCAGGGAGAGCGACATGCTCTTCAGCAATTGGTGCATCCTTTATGTCCAGTGACACCATCAAATCCCCCCCTTCCAGGCTGGATATTACAGCTCGGAGCGATTCCATTTTGAATTTGAACTTTCAAGTACAGGTTTAAGGATTTTAGATTTAAAATGGGTCTGACCGAACCATCCGGCTTCGGACCACAAACAGGGTTGAATAATACCCTTTTCCCTGTTGGACCAGGGGAACCTTGACCACCACTTGCTGTTGACACAGCTTTTGAATTGCAGCTAACACTACTTCCCTCTCCGGGGGTGAAGCTGGCAAGGCCGACTTGAAAAATCGGCGAAGGGGCACCTCTTCGAATTCCAGCTTGTAACCTTGGGAAACAATTTCCATCACCCAAGGATCCACGTCTGAAAGAATCCAGATCTGGCTGAAAAGGCGAAGGCGCGCCCCCACTGGTGCGGACTCCCTTAGGGGAGCCCCAGCGTCATGCGGTGGATTTTGTAGAAGCCGGGGAGGACTTCTGCTCCTGGGAACTAGCCGAAGCAGGTGTTCTCTTTCCTCTACCCTTACCTCTGGCAAGGAAGGAGGAGCCCCGACCTCTTCTTGACTTATGCGACCAAAAGGACTGCATCTCTTTTGCTGTTGGGGAACAAAAGGTAAAAAGGTAGATTTACCCGCGGTAGCTGTGGCAACCAGGTCCGTGAGCCCCTCCCCAAACAACACTTCACCCTTGTAAGGTAAAACCTCCATATGCTTCTTTGAGTCTGCATCACCCGTCCATTGGCAGGTCCATAGAGCTCGATTCGCAGAAATAGCCATGGCATTGGCTTCTGGAACCCAGCAGCCCAACGTCTCTTTGTGCGTCCCTCATATATAAGACTGCATCTTTAATGTGAGCTAAAGTTAATAAAATGGTATCCCTGTCTAGGGTATCAAGGTCAGCCGACAAGGTATCTGTCCAAGCTGCAACTGCGCTACATACCCATGCCGATGCTATTGCCGGTCTGAGCAAAGCACCCGTATGCGCATAAATAGACTTCAAAGTAGTCTCCTGTCTGCGATCAGCAGGATCCTTGAGGGCTGCCGTGTCTGGGGACGTCAGCGCCTCCTTCTTGGACAGGCGCGTTAAAGCCTTGTCCACCCTGGGAGAGGATTCAACGTACCCTGTCCTGTGCAGGGAAAGGATACGCCATAAGAACCCTTTTGGGAATCTGCAGTTTTTTATCTGGAGTTTCCCAAGCTTTTTCAAATAACTCGTTAAGCTCATGAGATGGGGGAAAGGTTACCTCAGGTCTTTCCTTATACATGCGCACCCTCGTATCAGGGACAGAGGGGTCATCAGTGATATGCAAAACATCTTTTATTGCAATAATCATACACTGAATACTCTTTGCCACCCTTGGGTGTAATTTTGCATCATTGTAGTCGACACTGGAGTCAGAATCCGTGTCGGTACCAGTGTCCACTTTTTGATATAGGGGACGTTTTTGAGACCCAGAAGTGCCCTGTGACCCAGTCCAATCCGTGGATTGACTCCCTGCTTTCTCCCTGGACTCTGCTTTGTCCAGTCTCTTATGTAATGAGGCCACACTCGCATTTAACATATGCCACATGTCCATCCAATCATGAGTCGGCGTTGCCGACGGAGACACACCACACATCTGCTCCACCTCCTCCTTGGACAAGCCTTCCGCTTCAGACATGCCGACACGCACGTACCGACACCCCCACACACACAGGGATATATCTATAAGGGGACAATTCCCCAACAAGGCCCTTTGGGGACACAGAGAGAGAGTATGCCAGCACACACCCAGCACCAAACTGACACTGGAATAAAACCCAGATAGCGCTTTTTATATATATAATCAATGTTATACACTCACTGCGCCTTAAACATGCCCCCCCCCCCCCCTCTTTTCAGCCCTCTGTCACCGAGTTCAGCGGGGGAGAGTCCGGGGAGCCAGCTTCTCTGCAGCGTTCTGTGGAGAAAATGGCGCTGTTAGTGCTGAGGGATCAAGCTCCGCCCCCTGCAGCGGCGGGCATCGGTCCCGCTTCAATATTCAAAAAATGGCGTGGGATCTCTTCATTTACTGCCTCCGCAGCCTAATGTACCCTTATATGCCAGACCAGAGGTTTATTGCTGCCCAGGGCGCCCCCCCTGCGCCCTGCACCCATCAGTGCCCGTTCTGTGTGTGTAGCGTGTGGGAGCAATAGCGTGCAGCGTTACCGCTGCGCGCTTACCTCAGTGAAGATCTGAAGTCTTCTGCCGCCTTGAAGTCTTCTTTTCTTCTTATACTCACCCGGTTTCTACCTTCCGGCTCTGCGAGGAGGACGGCGGCGCGGCTCTGGGACGAACGGCAGGGTGAGACCTGCGTTCCGAATCCCTCTGGAGCTAATGGTGTCCAGTAGCCTAAGAAGCAGAGCCTATCATTTAAGTAGGTCTGCTTCTCTCTCCTCAATCCAACGATGCAAGGAGCCTGTTGCCAGCAGTGCTCCCTGAAAATAAAAAACCTAACAAAATTCTTTTTCAGAGAAACTCTGGAGAGCTCCTCTGTAATGCACCCTATCTCCTCTGGGCACAAAATCTAACTGAGGTCTGGAAGAGGGGCATAGAGGGAGGTGCCACTGCACACCCATACTAAAAGTTCTTTATAGTGCCCATGTCTCCTGTGGAGCCCATCTATACCCCATGGTCCTTACGGAGTCCCCAGCATCCTCTAGGACGTAAGAGAAATACAGGTGAAAAAAAATGACGGAGGTATCCTTGTATTAACCCGTATTTTTTAAACCAGCACCAGCTTAGAAAAAAAAAAATATATATACAGTATATAATACTATCCAGGCCAAACACACAGAGGAGGTCTATGGGCCTTATTCAGAGCTGAACGCAGCTGCTAAGTTCATTGTGAAGGCAGGGGTTTTACCGTCTGCGCACATGCATCGACTGCAGTGAGCATGCCCAGGCTGTCATGACAGATCACATCCATGAAGGATGTGATCACATCATGATTGACAGGCGTCCGGGTGCAGCAACGCAGCGTTAAGGGGAGGGGGAATTGGAAACGCAGACGTGTCATGGCCATTTTTGGGGCCAACCGATGACGTCGCCTGCATTTCCTGCTATATGAAACATGTCAACCTGTATTTCGATGTTATCACAACATGCTGTGTGGCCCCCAGCATGGGAGTGGTAAGCAAAATCGGCGACCATCTTTGAATAACCCCCTATGTCTGTAGACATAGACCTCCTCTCCTGAATGCTGCCCTCCATGTGACTGCTGTCACTAGGAGAGCCGGCAGCCAATCAGAGTGCACCACGCAGGGCCTGTCCTCTGATTGGCTATTTGCTGCTGCACTGTCAATCATGGTTTCATCATAGACTTCTATAGTGAGAATTCCCATAGAAGTATATTGTAGGAACCGCAGCATTATATGGTTAACCGCAAGTTTAATAAAGATGAACCACAAGGTTGACCTCTATTAACCTTGCGGTTAACCATATAATATTAAAGTTCCCGCAATATATTTCTATGGAAAATTCTCACCATAGCTTATTTCCTTTCTTTTTTTTGTATTTCTTTTACAGGGGGACTACATGTAGCAGTGGGTCCTTTTTTGTGGTTCTCCAAGCACCAACAAGCCAGGGAGGCTTGCTGAGACCTGTAGTCCAACTATTAATTCCATTTTTTATACTTCAAAGCTCAGGGGTGCCGGGATACCCCCAGGCTTTAGCCCTGGTCTTGGTGCCTTTTAGGGAGGGGGGGGGACCCCATTTATTTGTAAAGTCTCCACTACCCCAGGGTACTCTGGCCAAGTCTTACTAGTTGGGGGGGTAATGGTACAACTACATGGACCCATATAAACGTGTCCCCGGCTGGTGCTGGCTGTTAAAATACAAGGGTACACAGTCATTTTTTCAACCAGGAGCCCGTGGCTGGTTATGGGTTGAGTTTTTTTTTTTTTGGGGGGGGGGGAGGGGGCACATCATTTGTTTCTACTTTTTAACTATTTCTTAGCTTTTACTGACAGCTTTTACTGACAGAAGCATGCACAGATCTTACTGTACATTCTTCTGTACAACTCGCACATTGTAATGTAACTCACATTACAATATGCGAGTTTTCATACAAGAAAAACTCGGACATACTCAAACAATGTAATAGCCTAGAACCTAAAAACTCGCAGGCTATTACATCGGCCGAGTTTTCGGACAAACTCGCACCTTTTGATGTGCGAGAAAGTGCAAGTTTGTCCCGCACAAAAAAAAAAAAACACCGACCCTATTACATTTCCCCCTAAGTGTGGGAAGCAATGAACTGTGATGATAGCCCTCATTAAAAGCAGAGCAAATACATTTATAGTCATAAGATCAGTCTCTTAATTGTATAGGGAGTTCAAAAGTCCCTGTGCAGTGACTGCGTGCTAAGCAGGTCTCCCCTCAGAGAAAGTGTGCTAAGTAATATGACAACATGGGGGTCATTCCGAGTTGTTCGCTCGTTGCCGATTTTCGCTATACTGCGATTAGTCGCTTACTGCGCATGCGCAAGGTTCGCATAGCGCATGCGCTTAGTTATTTTACACAAAAGTTAGGTATTTTACTCACGGCATAACAAAGCTTTTTCATCGTTCTGGTGATCGTAGTGTGATTGACAGGAAGTGGGTGTTTCTGGGCGGAAACTGGCCGTTTTCTGGGAGTGTGCGAAAAAACGCTGGCGTTTCTGGGAAAAACGTGGGAGTGTCTGAAGAAACGGGGGAGTGTCTGGGCGAACGCTGGGTGTGTTTGTGACGTCAAACCAGGAACGAAACTGACTGAACTGATCGCAATGGCTGAGTAAGTCTGGAGCTACTCAGAAACTGCTAAGAAATTTCTATTCGCAATTCTGCTAATCTTTCGTTCGCAATTCTGCTATGCTAAAATACACTCCCAGAGGGCGGCGGCTTAGCGTGTGCAATGCTGCTAAAATCAGCTAGCGAGCGAACAACTCGGAATGAGGGCCATAATTCTTTATTTAAATGAAAAAAAAGAGATCAGCTCGTGTTGCAGAAGTCTCTTATTCCCCACTGGTTTGTACCTCCCTGGCCTCCCACAGCTGCAGAGGTAGTCTGTAGCTAAACAAAGTGCTTATTGCAGAGGGACTTTTTGAACTCACTTTACATATGTTATTGTACAGAAATGCAATTGTTTGAAAATACAGCAAAATGGTGTGAGTGGCCAGTTTTATCATTTATGCAAGTCTCACACAGGTTAAACCAGGGACAAGATCAGAGTCCAGGCTGACTAGAAACAATTTCAATCTGGTAGCTCAAATCGGTCATTCACAATCTCTCTTTACCAGAAAGACTGACAGCATGTGCAGCAGTGGTGACTGTAAATCAACAAATTTTAAATTTCACTCATTGATCTGGACACCAGTGTTAGATTTTTGTGTGTCTAGCTTAAGAGCAGGGAAAGAGAATGGCGACTAAAACCGATCTTTGGTATTTGAGATCTCACCAAAGGTGTCGAAGAGTCTTGTTCACTTTTAGCATTTCAGCAAACCTCTCAGCTGCCTCATCAGAGAGCTTGTTTTCTGTCATCCTACAGGAAAGGTGATAAGTGTCGCCCAGAATCCGGTTAGCAAACATGTTAGTTGTTTCTGCATTAAACTAAACAGAATTGGAACTATAGATTTTATAACAAAATTAAATATAATGAAGATATGTGTTCTCTGACACACTAATATAGAGACTACACAAGGGTATAACCAAAAATCAAGATTAATTAACAAAATAATCACTGTGTTGTCTTTGTACTTCTATGCTTAGATACAGAACATTTGTCAACTTTGTAATGCTTGTGGCCCTCTCTCAATTCCCCCAAAAGCTTCTTAGGCTCTGCATGGATTTTATAAGTTGTTCCCAGAAGCAGGATAATTAATAGAAGGTCTCTGCCATACACATGTCCATTACTAGGGTTGAGCGAGCGGTGCCATCACACAGAGCTCTGTGGGCGACACCATTGTTGGCCCATGATCGCTGCATAAGGTGCCCGGAATGACACTCTGCATCCAGTATCGTCACTGCAGTGCCACCTTTTGACGCTCCAGGCATGCACACTGGAGCTTGTACAGCCTCCTGGAGCATCCTCAGGATGCTCCAGGCAGTGATCTTCCTGGAAGCTGGCAGTCCCGCCCCCTCGGCATGACATCACAATGTTATAGGCTCAGGGGGCGTGGCTGGGCAAAGGGCACTGCATAGCCCCAAATGTATAATTATGAGAACACAGTAATTCAGTGCAACACAAAATAATTTACAGTGTTTCTATTGTGGATTGGAACTGCTCTTTTTGAGTTAATATCAGGTTTTTTTTTTATAATACTGATTATTGAGTTTTGTTCAAGATAAACAACAGACAGTATAAAAAATTAACAGGCAAACAAGAGATGCCAATACGCAGCACCTTTATACAACAAATCCACAAAAAGAAAATGGTAGTAACATTAGCCAGATGACAAGCAATAAAATGCTAAATAAAGAACACTGGGGCAGATGTATTAACCTGGAGATGATAAATGCAAGATGATACACGCACCAGCCAATCAGCTCCTAACTGTTAATTTACATATTGGAGCGGATTGGCTGGTGCGTGTATCACCTTGCATTTATCACTTGTTTATCACTTCCTTAGGCCTTCTCCAGGTTAATACATCTGCCCCACGATGTAATGGCATGGTATCGGGAGACTGCTTGGGCACATAAACTAAGTAATACAGCATTGTTTAGTCCAAAAAGTAATAAAAGAGGATGGGGGGGAATAAAGATGATCCAGTACAATTTTTAAATATTGTAGAATTGGAGCACCCAGCAAAGAAAAGAAAGAAGAAAGGAGTAAACAAAGAGACGGTCAAATCGAGCATATCAGACGGAAGCATTATAAAACAGGGACGATACAATGAAAAGGAGCACATAATAATCATGGAACAGGACACCTGTGTGTAGCCCAAGACTGATTTTCAAATAATTGGTTAATCTGAGACTCGGTAGTAACATCTAAAGTAGAGATGTAAGGGCTCCATTTTTTTATGGAATCCCTCAAGGCCAAAATTCACTTTCATGACGGTCCACTTGCGATCAAACTAAATAAATTGTAGCATTCTCTGTATTGCGGCCAAGGATGGAGCAGTTTTGACTATCCAATGTTTCAGTATAGCATTTTTGGATATGTTGAATAACATTGTAAACATAGGAAAGAGAGGTTTAAGGTTCGTAGAATCATTCCAGATAGAGAAGTTTATGCAAAGACAGGCAAGTGGTTCAGGTGATGGACAATGAAAAATTGCTATTAATAAACATTAAATCTTTATTCCAAAAGCGTCTAATCTTGGTACAAGTCCAGAAGCAATGCTAGAAAGTGACACAAGTCCCTCTACATTTAGGGCAAAGATACCTAGCAGTGGGATCAATATATTCACAGATGTACAGGGCATATATTCTCAGGAGGCACTCAAATGACCGTCGGACGGGATCCCAGCAGTCAATATACCGACGCCGGAATCCCAACGCCATCTGCAATACCGCCGGAGTCCCG
This sequence comes from Pseudophryne corroboree, assembly GCF_028390025.1. Taxonomy (NCBI): domain Eukaryota; kingdom Metazoa; phylum Chordata; class Amphibia; order Anura; family Myobatrachidae; genus Pseudophryne; species Pseudophryne corroboree. Next base: position 272,055,688 of record NC_086448.1, on the reverse strand, counting down.
ACCACCGGCTGGATTCCCCACTTGGGTGGTGGTCCACACCACCCGAGAGGGAATAGAACCCGGGACGAAGCGTGGTGAGCGAAGTGAGCCCTCGAGGGGACCCGCTGCGCTCGCCGCCGGGATCCTGGCATCTGTCTGCTGACCTCCGGGATCCCATACTGATTCCATGTGCCCTGTGTATCAATTTTATGTGGACTTCCTGTAAATATGCTGAGCTTAAGATTTTCATGGTTGAACTATAATGGACTAGTTTAATTTTATAGGGAAAACTAATCAAAGGAAAATATGCATCCATCGGTAGCGACAGCAAATAATGTCTCATCTGGAGAAACATATAAAAATAGGAATTTGCAAGGGAATATTTGTCACTCATCGAAGCAAATTATGGAATATGGATCCCTGGGTCAAATATCCAGGTCACGGAGCAGAGCCCATATGTCCCGCCACTGAAGGAACAGGTCACTATGCAAAGAAGGGATAAAAGAATGGGGTTGTAGCGGGTAAGTTCTAGACGACCAATGGGAGGCAGAGGTATTGCAAACAAGTAAGCTTTTATTTCCGACAGACAGGCATAGCCACTGCAATAACTTCTTACAAAGGTTACCATCAACAGTTCACAATAACAATTCAGCTTACTTGAAGACAGCAGGGTAAACAGGCAGAGTATTCACAGCAGTTTCAGGGTGCACATTTCTCCAGGACAGAGAGTGCTGCTAAAGGTGCAGCCTCTCCCACACCTTCCACCCTACTAACTCATCTGGCGGGTGGTCTTCAGTATGCCGAATGTCGGGATCCCGGCGCACATTATACCGGCGCCGGAATCCCGACACCCGGCATACCGACAGCTACTATCCCTCGTGGGGGTCCACGACCCCCCTGGAGGGAGAATAAAATAGTGTGGCGCGCGTAGCAAGGGGCTCCTTAGCACTCGCCACGCTGTCGGGCTCCCGGCGCCGGTATGCTGGTCGCCGGGAGCCCGAGCGCCGGCATACCGTACTACACCCCACCTGGCCTGATTTTTATACTTTAGCTGGTACTAATTAAGGAAAGGGTGTGGTTCCTCCCTGAGTTGCGGTGATTAACCCCTTCCTCAGAATGTGGGAGAGAGCTACTCTGCCACAGGGGTATAGAGAGACAGAGGGAGGTGCGGTATGCTCACTCTTCAGCTTCTTGTGAAGCAAGATCCAACTAAAATAAGTATCCCTGAATAATGGATGATTGATGATATGGGAGGGAATAAGCGCTTTTCTAGAATGTAATAAAGCACTTGGTGAGAATGGTCTAGAAATATTTGTATCTAATGCAAGATCTGTATAGGTACTCTTGTCGTGAAGCCAGTCAGCAGCATAATGTAGAAACAAGAGACAAAGAATAAGGGAGAAAATCTGGAACACCTGTGCCAGCTACCATTTTGTCCATCACTAGCTTCGAAAAAGCTCTTTTGGGCTTTTTTCCCCGCCACAGGAAGCATGTCTTAGCATGACATGTAAGTGTAACTTATCTGAATCCCGTAGGTGAACAGGAAGCAATTGCATAATGTAAAAGATTTTTGTAAAGATGACCGTTTTTAATGCAGCCACTCTGCCTAGTAGGGAGAGCGGAAGCTTGGCCCAACCATCTAGCTTGGCAACCACCTTTGATAGAAGGTGAGAAATGCAAGTCATATACTATAGAGAGATCACCAGGTATGTATGTTAACCTCTAGATCTTTGACGTGAGAGATATTTAAGTGAGAGATATTTTAAGTGAGATTTAGTGAGAGAGAGCTAAGAGGTACATTCATGGGGAGGAGTTCAGATTTGATGACACTGATCTTATAGCCCACCATTTGTCCAAAGTCCGAAATCAGGTGTAGAATCTCTGGCACTGAGGAGGTGGGCTTCGACACAAACAACAGCACGTCATCTGCGAACACAGCAACTTTAAGCTCAGAGGGAGTAATTCAGAGTTAAGCGCAGCAGCAAATTTGTTAGCAGTTGGGTAAAACCATGGCCCTCATTCCGAGTTGATCGGTCGCAAGGCGAATTTAGCAGAGTTACACACGCTAAGCCTACGCCTACTGGGAGTGAATCTTAGCTTCTTAAAATTGCGACCGATGTATTCGCAATATTGCGATTACTAACTACTTAGCAGTTTCAGAGTAGCTCCAGACTTACTCTGCCTGTGCGATCATTTCAGTGCTTGTCGTTCCTGGTTGACGTCACAAACACACCCAGCGTTCGCCCAGGCACTCCCACCGTTTCTCCGGCCACTCCTGCGTTTTTTCCGGAAACGGTAGCGTTTTCAGCCACACGCCCCTGAAACGCCGTGTTTCCGCCCAGTAACACCCATTTCCTGTCAATCACATTACGATCGCCGGAGCGAAGAAAAAGCCGTGAGTAAAAATACTTTCTTCATAGTAAAGTTACTTGGCGCAGTCGCAGTGCGAACATTGCGCATGCGTACTAAGCGGATTTTCACTGCGATGCGATGAAAAAAACCGAGCGACCAACTCGGAATGAGGGCCCATGTGCACTGCCGGTGTGGTATACATAACACTTGCAGAGACAGTTAGATTTGGGTGGGCTATTTTGTTTCTGTGCAGGGTAAATACTGGCTGCTTTATTTTTACACTGCGATTTAGATTTCAGTTTAAACACACCCCACGCAAATCTAACTCTCTCTGCACATGTTATATCTGTCCCCCCCCCCCCCCTGCAGTGCACATGGTTTTGCCCAACTGCTAACAAATTTGCTGCTGCGATCAACTCTGAATTAGGTCCAATGTCACCAACATGTATATCTGTGAAAGCCGAAGAGGCTCTCAGTGCCATTGCCAGTGTTTCAAGAGCAATGGCAAAAAGTAGCGGGTAAAGTGGGCAGCCCTGTCTCGTTACCGTTACTTTGTCAATAATAAATGGAGCTGAGAGGAAATTGTTGCATGAAACCTGAGTTTTCAGATCTGTGTATTACAGCTGGATAGCATTTATGAAGGCATCAGGAAAAGAAAAACGCCGGAGGGTGGAGTATAAGTGTGGTAATTCAATTAAATGAAAAGCCTTTTTGGCATCAAAGGATAGGATAGCGTTACCCAAGTCAGATATGACTGAAACGACCCTCCTCACATTGACCACCGAATGCCTCACAGAAATAAAGCCAGTCTGGTCAGAATGGATGATATGAAGAAGTATCACCTTCAACCGTTCTGCCAAGATCTTTGCCTATAGTTTATAGTCTAAATTTTGAAGGGAAATGGGATGGTAGGAACCAGGAAGAGAAAGATCTCTGTCAAACTTAGGTAGAATTTTCAGAATGGCAGAATTAAAGTGCAACGGGAGGGGGGCAGCAACCAACAATATAGAGTGAAATACCTTGACAACAGTGTCTCCTATCTTCAGGAATAGAATCTTATAAAAATCCCCGCTATAGCCATCAGGGCCAGGAGCTGTGTCCGACTTCAGCTGCCTTATCACTGAATGGACTTCCTCAATTATAATCGGGGCCTGGAGTGAGCTATCCATGTCATCAATAATGGAAGGGAAACTTAAAGAGGCCCAAGGATGATAAGAAAAAGGATGTCCAGAAGCAGGAGGAGAAAAAGAGAGAGTAGATGGGAAGGGAGTGGTTGCCAAGCCAGATGAAGATGGAGATGCATTAGAGTGATCGCAGTTCGGGAGGACTGTAGAATATAAAGATTTATAAAATTGTTGCATGATGTGGGCGATTTGTTCATTCGTCCTGGTAAGTGTGCCCTGTGTACTACGCAGGGGATGAACCACAGCAGGTGTATAGATACCACATAGCCAATTTGAAAACAGGCATCCAGATTTGTTACCAAATCTATGACATTTGTGATAAACAGAGAAAAGATAGCAGTCTCCCATATCCAACAGGAATACATCAAAGTGGGTCTTAGCTAAGAGATAAAATTGTTTATTAGCAGGATGGGGTATAAGGCTACAGAGTCCTGGAGCAAGAGATATTGAGATTAGTACTTTTTGTTGGAAGCTGCAGTGATTGAAAAAATTGCCCCTCTGAGCACAGTTTTTGCAGTCATCCAGAACAGGATAGGATTTGTCTGCACATGCTCAGCATTATCCATGCAAAATACATCCCAAGTAGTTTCCAAAAAATCTCTAAATTCAGTGGACCTGGATAAATGGAGGTAGAGACCAAAGCATGGTCAGAGAGAAAGATAGGAGCAATGTGAGAGCCGGAGAGCAAAGGAAACAAAGAATGTGAGACAAAAATATAAACCATGCAGGAGATGGAGCTGTGCGCCGCAGACAGGCAAGTATACTCTCTGTCGGTGGGGTGTAGAGCACGCCACGTGTCTGAGACCTGTAACTGTTGGGCTAGCAGAGGGATGCCTACTTTAGGTATGGGGGGATTCCCTCGGGAAAGTGATTTATCTAAAATTTGTGAAGAAACAAGATTAAAGTCCCCTCCGATAATTAAGTTATCTGCCACATAAGGGGTTACAAGAGCAATTACTGACTGAAAAAAAGGGTTTGGAGTATGAGGGGGAGAGCATAAATATTCGCCAGAGTGTACCGTTTCCCCAGCACACTTATAGAAGCTACCACATATCTACCCTGAGGATCACTAACAATATTCATTGTCTCTATTGAGAGAGAGGGCCAAATGTCATAGAGTGAGTTTCAGAAAGTGAGAGATTTGGTAAGGTTTTTCATTTTTTTTTTTAAAGTGGTAATCATTTACACTGCAAAACCAGGTTGTGCAAATGATTGCCACTTTAAAAAAAACCTGCAAAACCTTACCAAATCTCTCACTTTTTGAAAGTCTCACTCTATTACATTTGGCCCAGAGTGTTTAACTAAGATCACCATCCCACGTGCTCTGGAGTTGTAGGAAGAAGCAGCGACAACGGACCATCCAAGCATGTTCACTTATAATGTCTCAGGAGGAGTCAAATGTTTTTCCTGAAGAAATGCCACTTTAACACTACTTTTGTTTAAATACATTAAAATTTTACATCTTTTTGCAAGGGGGTTAAAACCTCCGACATTCCACCTTACTAAGTGTATATCAGGCATAACGTCAGGGAACCATAGAAATTAGAAAGACCAGTCATCGCCAATTTGATCCTCAAAACCTGAGAGCCACATTACCCACAATAATAAGACTGTTGTTGTACGGAGGGGGGGAGTAGGAAGGAGGAGAGGAGGAGAAACACATAAGAATAAAGAAAGGGAAACAACAAAAAGCAGACAAGCACACGTGCTTGGAGCAAGACTTCCTATAATAAATAAAACACTAACAGCATAGGCAAAAAGGTACACATCCAGCAGAAATAGCCAGAGTTCCGCTCACCATCCCAGAAGGAGAGAAACAGTGGCTCCGGAGACCCCCTTCAGTGCAATAAAAGTCAGAAAGTATACAAGAAAGTAGGCAATTAAACGGTAATTGGCAGGGAGACTTCCTCACAAGAGCTATCAAACAGAAAGTGTTAGGGTTCAGGGTCAGAGATGTCAGCAGCATGGGCTTGACACAGTTCACAGAGGAAGGCTGAGGCATCAGAAGGGTTAGTAAAATCTTTAAAGGTGGATCCGTCATAAATACGAATCCTGGCAGGGTACAGTAGGCCAAACTTATAGGCCCTACACACTGGCCGATTTTCTGAAAGATATGAACGATCTCGTTCATAAATGAACGAGAACTCGTTCATATCTTTCAGTGTGGAGACTCCAGCGATGAACGATGCGCGGGCCCCGCGCTCGTTCATCGCTGGTCTCCCGTCGGCTGTGCATGCAGGCCAATATGGACGATCTCGTCCATATTTGCCTGCACTTCAATGCAGCCGCGTGACGGGGGGAGTGAAGAAACTTCACTCCCCCCGTCACTGCCCCCCCTCCGCCGGGTCGCTCGGCGCATCGTCAAATGAGTAGGGCCCCTTACAACCAAGTTGAGAGCAGATGTGAGAAAAGGATTGTCAACTCGGAGTTATCCTGGAAAACGTGCAATTTATAGCCCTCCCATGATAAGGCTTTGATTCTGCGAGAGGCTGGCCATATTTCCACTTTGTGCTCACTCTATGTACCCTCTCAATAACCATGTCCTGGCAAACTGATTCAATGCCCAGTAATGAGGGAAGGGTATTGCAGACAAAATAGGCTAAAGCAGCGCCCTTGTCAGATTCTGGGAGCCCAACCTACCTTATATTATTTCGACGAGATTTGTTCTCTAAATCATCAATTTTGTTCCACAGCTGACAGTTTTCAGTAGAAAGCCTTTTAACAGAGTATTGAAGATCAGCAAAATGATAAGAAGCCGCACCCATCTGCTGCTCAGTGATAGTAACCCCCTGTGTAAGCTTTTGCAACTGGGCAGTGATGTCAGCCACAGCTTTAGTAAGGAGGGGGGTAATGGCGTCAACCACGTCTCTGTAAGTCACTAGGGAGTCAGAGCCCTGACATACCTGCCCTGCTGTGGAGGTACCTTCAGCATCTGTTTATTGAGAAGCGGGAGAGCGATGTCAGTGGCGGCGTCTAGCGCCATGTTGCCCGCCGCCCGTCTCTTCTCCTGACGTGCAGGCTGCGGAGACTGCTGTGGCGGGGAGGCAAGGCAGCGGTCCTTCCCGTAAACAGCAGGGGAATCGCGGGATGCCCTGGAGGGGGGGGGGGGGGGGGTGTCTGGTACTGCAAAAGGCTCCAGGAGCCTTGTAAAATGTGTGTAGAGTGTAGCTCAGAGACGGAGCGTCCTCATTCCATCTAGCCGAAACCGGAACCAATATCAGATTTTATTTTGACCAAGCAGATTAACTGGACTGTAACCTATATAATAATCATATGGTCAGCTTTCCTTACAATACATTGATAACTAGATTTAAAGTTAAATCCAACCTAAAAATTACTGTAGGTTCACATAAAATAATATTTTAGATATAGAAAAAAATTAATGAAAAACTGTAAATGAAAAACTATAATTACCACAATATCTTCAGAGATGTGTTTTGCTGTAACGCGTCAGCGATACTTGCACCTCCTACAGTGGAAATCTTATTGCACGCCAGGCTGGAAAGAATTAAAACATAAAGTAAATTAGAAAACTGAAGTACAAGTAAAGTATGTAATCAGAGAGGATACCCAAGTCCAAAAACCAGGTAATGAGAGATTACTCAAAATCATATCAAAAACCTTTATTTTAGACAAAAAGGGGGAGTGAAATTGTCAGCGATGCACCTAAGTATTACAGCAACATCTATGTACCTCAATGTAGTGTGAGAGAAAATAGACAATGCTGGTGGTCGTGAGGTGTCGGCACTCATTCAAAACATGGGTAGAACACGCCCCTTTCTCACTGTTCATGTTACCAAAACTCTTATATATTCTCTCATCATATGCCACCTTGCTACGGCAACCTCTTGCTAAGTGACTTACCCCTCACCTTGTCTATACCCTCTACAATCCATCCTAAAAGCCCCAATGAGACTCTACTACTTCTCTCTCCACCTCATATGAACAGACGGCATAATGGTTAACATTACTGATTCACATCAATGAGGTCATGGGTTTGATTCCCACAATGTCCCTAGCTGTGTGGAGTTTGTATATTCACCCCGTGCTTGCATGGGTTTCCTCCGGGTACTCCGGATTCCTCCCACAATCCATAAACATACTTATAGGTTAACCGGCTCCCAACAAAATTAACCATAAAAGTGTAAATGTGTGTGCATGTACATGTGATACGGAATACAGATTGTAAGATCCACTGGGGCAGGGACTGATGTGAATGGCCAAATAATCTCTGTAAAGCAATGCGGAATATGTGTGCGCTATCTAAATAAATGGTAGTAGTAATAATAATAATAATAATAATAATGAAATAATATACACTGCAACACTCTACAAATTCCTAAACTCCCCATTACCCTCAGAATACAATTCAGGTTTTGCACAATCACCTTCACACAAGTCTTACTACTTTCTGATAACTCCAGACTTGAAGACTTCTCCTGTGTTGCTCCTCACTTATGTAACTATAATCCCCTACCTGAACAGACTCTCCCCAACATGTAATCTTTCAAGTGGTCTCTCAAATCAAACCCCTTCACCATATCATTTTCTATCCTAGTCCTCGTGAGTGTTCTTCCAACTACAACCACAAACGTCATTCTGAGTCCCACTGGTTGTTATTACCGCGTTGGGTATGCTTTACCGGCGGTCGGGATCCTGGCAGTCAGCATAGCGACGCCATATAAAAAACAATTACTCAAGAGAAGGCGCTTAGTGTGGTTTCTTTAAATAAAAAACAAAGTCAATACTTAGAGTCCATGAATGTACTAATGGAAAGAAGAAATCCGCTTCAATAAGACCTCATGTAGGGATGTCGTATGTATCCTCTATTCCACAGATGACTCACGATGATATGTAATGGAAAAACAAATAACAATTCATGGTGTAGTATATCCAATATCACTAGGACTTTTCAATCAATTAAGCCAGATATTCAAGGGTAGCGTACCCCACTCACAGTGGAAAAAAATATGGCTCCGCACATAAAGGTATCTTTTACAACTGGATAGCAGGGATATTCAATAGTATTGAGAGCGTACCATTACTCACTCAGAATGTGAATTGGATCCTCCCATAACGGTTTCTTTGTATAATCTGCTTCAATCGCGGACAAATGACGTGTGTATAAAAACTGATTTATTTAAAATGATTAAAATATGCACAGCAGACCACACATAACAACTCAGGTGTAGAAGTGACAAAGCCAGTATTGCACCGCCGGCCGAAAACGGCAAATATAGCCAGATCTAATGCACGACTACACTCCCAAGTGTATATATGTGATACTACCTGTCTTGCACCCTTTCCAACGCGTTTCTCCCCGCAAATGGGGCTTTTTCAAGGAACAAGAGTGTCTAAAACTATTTGCTATTTAAGTAAAAAATCCGGAAATTGGCTAATGAACAAGTAATCAGACACAGCTTTGTTGCTATGGTAACATACCTCCACGTGGAGCCACAATGCACTGCAGGTTAATAGTAATTGTAATTGTTAGCGTCCTATGTGGGTATCTGAACGTCACAGGCGAAGAACTCACTTCCGCCCCTGATGGCGTAACGTCACTTCCGGTCCTCATTCCCATGGCAACCCGTATTGTTACGAGCCGCCTTAGAAGGGACAGGGATATGATGGACTAGGGAGAGGCAGATAGAATCGGTTGCATTGCTAATAATTATCAGCATCACAGATGGATATTTTTTACACCATGGGCGGAATATTTACTTCCGCCCATAGTGACGTCATTTCACTTCCGGTCCTCGTTTCCATGGAAACCCGTACCGCTACGAGTCTCCACAGAAGGAACAGGAATGGGTGATCAACCTTAGCCACAACAATACAAGTCAGGCAGATGAAGAATAATATTATTTGGACAGTTGCACTATAAGTTAGCAGACACCTCCGCTCACCTTAACGTAACGTCACTTCCTGTTGCCATTTCCATGGCAACCTAAGTAAATGCAGGACACCTCAAAATGATCGATGTCTATATTCAAATTGGTGCTACACATATAGATTAGATGCAACGCCAATCCAACAGAGACATCCATTCCTCTGGAAATTATAGAGGTTATATAAACTACCATTTAGATAATGAATCTAATGTTGTGGAATAACCATCCATATTAATGTTACTACCACTTGAGAATGTAATCGTGCATCACAAATAAGCATCAAGAATAAAAACATCACTTACATCATAAAAACCATCTTAATTCGAATTCATGGTTCAAACCCCTAGGGATGAGTGATTCTAGGTTATAGATCCACCTCATCTCACTTTTGGCCAATCTAACCTCTTTATTATTATTTCTCCATTGATCCTTAGTTAGTTCTATGGCCCAAAAGGATGTAATATGATCCGTAGAACAACCATGAATTTCTTTAAAATGTAGTGAAAAAGGGTGGGTAATAAGCCCCTTTCGTATATTGCGAAGATGTTCGGACCAACGCACTTTTAAGCTCCTGCTGGTCTTCCCAATATACAACTTATTACAAGAACATTGTATGGCATATATCGCATATTTACTATTACAGGTAATAAATTGCTGGATCTTATATGTTTTGCCGTTCCAGTCAAATGACGACAGCTTCTTTATTTTAGAAGGGCAGCTCTTACACATCCCACAGTCTCCACATCTGTGAAAACCCTGGTTCCTGATGGTACCCCCAATTGGTTTGTCGACAAATGCACTAGTCGTCAATTTATCCTTAAGGTTCGGTGCTCTTTTGTATATAAACTTTGGTCTATCTGGTAAGATAGATGTTAATACTGGATCCTTCTTCAGGAGATGCCAGTTCTTATGAAACACCTTCTCTACAAGCTTGTGATATCCATTATACTGTGTCACAAACGCTAAATTAGATGAAGTTTCTAATTGGGGTTTAATTCTAGTACTTAATAAGGTGTCCCTATCTACTTCGGCTACTTCTTCTATTGAAGCTTGTAGGCTATGCGATTTGTACCCTTTCTCAATAAATTTTCGCTTCATAGTATGTGCTTCTGTAGTGTAATTTTTGTCCTCTGAACAATTCCGTCGCAGACGGGTAAATTGTCCTCTCGGGACATTCTTTAACCATTGAGGTAAGTGATTACTCCTTGTGCTTATATAAGTATTTGAATCAGTGGGTTTGATATAAACAGTGGATTCAATATTTCCATTTGAAACATATAGATTCAAATCCAAAAAATTAACCTCACTTTGGCTATAATTGAAAGTTAAACAGATACCAAGGACGTTTGTATTAAGAAAGGTACAAAAATCTTGGAGAACTCCGACGTCCCCCTTCCATATGAAGAGGACGTCGTCGATATATCTCCACCACCGGACCAGATTCGCCGCCCAGTCATGTCCCGCCCACACGGAAATGTCTTCCCATCTGGACATAAATATGTTCGCGTAACTGGGGGCGAACCTGGTCCCCATGGCGGTACCTACCTCCTGATTGTAGTACTCGCCATCAAAATTAAAATAATTGTTATGGAGAATGAAAGCAATGCCCTTCAAAATAAAATCGCAAAGATTGCTAGGCATGTCGCTGGTGGTCAGAGTCTGTCTGACTGCCTCGATACCATCCGTATGTCTAATAATGGTATAGAGGGATGTAACATCCCCCGTCACCAGCCACATGTCGCTCTCCCATTTTACATCTTTGAGTTTGTTCAAAACATCTCTAGTGTCTTTGAGATGTGATCGCCCCTCAAGTACAAAAGGCTGCAGTTGAAAGTCTATATATTGTGACAAATTGGACGTTATAGAATTCGTCCCTGCCACAATAGGGCGTCCCGGGGGATGATGTTCATCCTTGTGAACTTTTGGCAAGAGATATAGCACTGGTACAGTGTATTTCTCATTAATAAGGAATTCTGCTGTAGTTTTATTCAGTGTGCCATTGTCCAGATGACTGTCTACTAAACTTCGTAGACCATTAAGAACTCTTACCGAAGGGTCTGTTCTTAACCTTTTATACGTGATGCCATCCTTTAGTTGGCGCATGGCCTCTTTAACGTATTCTGCCCTGTTCATCACAACCACCCCTCCCCCCTTATCGGCAGGTTTAATGATAATGGATTCATTATTTCTGAGTTTATCAAGGGCTACACGTTCTTTTTTGGTGAGATTATGCTTATATGCTGGCATGTTACCTTGTAGGGCATTAATCTCCTCATTGACTATTTTATGAAATGTGTCAACAAAACAGCCTTTCATGTAGCTAGGATTGAAATGAGATTGTTTCTTGAAAATAGTTTCTCCATTATTTTGTATAGGGGAATTACCGCTATTTGCGAAAAACTTTTTTAAGGATAATTTACGAACAAACTTTTGAATGTCTATATATAAATTAAAATAGTTTATTTCATTCGATGGACAGAATTTCAAACCCTTTTTCAATACTGAAATTTCATCCTCATCCAATGTATAGTCACTTAGATTAAAAATCTTCATTACTGTTTCTATTTCATCGGATGGGTGGGAGGTGATTTTCAAAGAATTTTTCTTAGAATGGCGTTCCCTTTTCCGTTGGCCCCCCCTTTTCCCTCGTTTAGTCTTAATAGATCCTACCTTATGGGGTACGGCCAATGGAATAACATTATGTTCTACCGTTGATTTCTCCAATTGTCCCTTCTGACATCTAAAAAATCCCCACGTAGGGTGTGATCCCCAAGTACCTGATACCTATTATTCGTCTGTATTGGAGTGAGATGGGTATCTTCACGTCCATAGTGGTTAGGATCATATCTTCCATTTCTCTTACTATTATGCGTCCATTGGGGGCGGTTGTTAAACCTCTCCCTTTGGGTAAATTCATTTAGTCTTTGATTTGGATGAGTATATCTGGAAGGAACGTTATCCACATTAGGCTCTCGATCAACTCTTCCTTCGTGATATTGGCCTCTATTTCTCATTCCAAAATTAGATTTGGGTTGATTCGCCCTATTTTTATGTTTCCTCCATTTCTGTGTGGACACTGGTGTAGCAGTCCGGGCTAGTGACACCTCTTCGGTAGTATTATGCCCCACATTCTGCTTCCCTTTTGTCGACACAGGAATGGATTCGGAATTAATTTTATCCCGTGCTAATTTCTTAGTTTTACGTTGGACAATGTCTCTTTCATTTTTCCTAATCCTATTTGTAATGGTTTCCTCCATACTTTTGTATTCTTCTAGATCCTTAAATGGTGTTAGGAGAGGTTCCAATAACTTAATCTGAGCATCTAATGAATCTGCCTCCTTACGCCTTTCCTTGATTATTAGTTCCATCAATGAAAAGGAGCAAATTTCCAGAATACCTTTCCATTTGGAGGAAAAATAATCATTCATATCCGTGAAAGAAGCCTGTTTTTGGATCTGTAAACCCTTGGGAATCAACTTGAGCATAAGGTACCTCTCAAGTGTCACAATCTCCCACCAGATCCGATTCTCCTTGAGAAGTATCTTTTCTAATTTGCTCATAATATTCTCAAGGGTCTCATCTTCCACATCTATAACACAATTTCCATCAAATATGGTGTCCACCAAACCGTTACGTTTGGTCCTATGGTGAAACATGTTTGCTGCCTGGGTAACTGATACAAGTGAAAACAATATAGCAACAAACAAATAATCAGAAACCCAAGGCGCAAACACACTTGTGCAGCCGCCTGAGGAAAAAAAGGGCCACCTTACCCTAACAAACAATGATATAAAAAACAATTACTCAAGAGAAGGCGCTTAGTGTGGTTTCTTTAAATCAAAAACAAAGTCAATACTTAGAGTCCATGAATGTACTAATGGAAAGAAGAAATCCGCTTCAATAAGACCTCATGTAGGGATGTCGTATGTATCCTCTATTCCACAGATGACTCACGATGATATGTAATGGAAAAACAAATAACAAATCATGGTGTAGTATATCCAATATCACTAGGACTTTTCAATCAATTAAGCCAGATATTCAAGGGTAGCGTACCCCACTCACAGTGGAAAAAAATATGGCTCCGCACATAAAGGTATCTTTTACAACTGGATAGCAGGGATATTCAATAGTATTGAGAGCGTACCATTACTCACTCAGAATGTGAATTGGATCCTCCCATAACGGTTTCTTTGTATAATCTGCTTCAATCGCGGACAAATGACGTGTGTATAAAAACTGATTTATTTAAAATGATTAAAATATGCACAGGAGACCACACATAACAACTCAGGTGTAGAAGTGACAAAGCCAGTATTGCACCGCCGGCCGAAAACGGAAAGGTAAACGAAAAATGGAAAGGTATTCTGGAAATTTGCTCCTTTTCATTGATGGAACTAATAATCCAGGAAAGGCGTAAGGAGGCAGATTCATTAGATGCTCAGATTAAGTTATTGGAACCTCTCCTAACACCATTTAAGGATCTAGAAGAATACAAAAGTATGGAGGAAACCATTACAAATAGGATTAGGAAAAATGAAAGAGACATTGTCCAACGTAAAACTAAGAAATTAGCACGGGATAAAATTAATTCCGAATCCATTCCTGTGTCGACAAAAGGGAAGCAGAATGTGGGGCATAATACTACCGAAGAGGTGTCACTAGCCCGGACTGCTACACCAGTGTCCACACAGAAATGGAGGAAACATAAAAATAGGGCGAATCAACCCAAATCTAATTTTGGAATGAGAAATAGAGGCCAATATCACGAAGGAAGAGTTGATCGAGAGCCTAATGTGGATAACGTTCCTTCCAGATATACTCATCCAAATCAAAGACTAAATGAATTTACCCAAAGGGAGAGGTTTAACAACCGCCCCCAATGGACGCATAATAGTAAGAGAAATGGAAGATATGATCCTAACCACTATGGACGTGAAGATACCCATCTCACTCCAATACAGACGAATAATAGGTATCAGGTACTTGGGGATCACACCCTACGTGGGGATTTTTTAGATGTCAGAAGGGACAATTGGAGAAATCAACGGTAGAACATAATGTTATTCCATTGGCCGTACCCCATAAGGTAGGATCTATTAAGACTAAACGAGGGAAAAGGGGGGGCCAACGGAAAAGGGAACGCCATTCTAAGAAAAATTCTTTGAAAATCACCTCCCACCCATCCGATGAAATAGAAACAGTAATGAAGATTTTTAATCTAAGTGACTATACATTGGATGAGGATGAAATTTCAGTATTGAAAAAGGGTTTGAAATTCTGTCCATCGAATGAAATAAACTATTTTAATTTATATATAGACATTCAAAAGTTTGTTCGTAAATTATCCTTAAAAAAGTTTTTCGCAAATAGCGGTAATTCCCCTATACAAAATAATGGAGAAACTATTTTCAAGAAACAATCTCATTTCAATCCTAGCTACATGAAAGGCTGTTTTGTTGACACATTTCATAAAATAGTCAATGAGGAGATTAATGCCCTACAAGGTAACATGCCAGCATATAAGCATAATCTCACCAAAAAAGAACGTGTAGCCCTTGATAAACTCAGAAATAATGAATCCATTATCATTAAACCTGCCGATAAGGGGGGAGGGGTGGTTGTGATGAACAGGGCAGAATACGTTAAAGAGGCCATGCGCCAACTAAAGGATGGCATCACGTATAAAAGGTTAAGAACAGACCCTTCGGTAAGAGTTCTTAATGGTCTACGAAGTTTAGTAGACAGTCATCTGGACAATGGCACACTGAATAAAACTACAGCAGAATTCCTTATTAATGAGAAATACACTGTACCAGTGCTATATCTCTTGCCAAAAGTTCACAAGGATGAACATCATCCCCCGGGACGCCCTATTGTGGCAGGGACGAATTCTATAACGTCCAATTTGTCACAATATATAGACTTTCAACTGCAGCCTTTTGTACTTGAGGGGCGATCACATCTCAAAGACACTAGAGATGTTTTGAACAAACTCAAAGATGTAAAATGGGAGAGCGACATGTGGCTGGTGACGGGGGATGTTACATCCCTCTATACCATTATTAGACATACGGATGGTATCGAGGCAGTCAGACAGACTCTGACCACCAGCGACATGCCTAGCAATCTTTGCGATTTTATTTTGAAGGGCATTGCTTTCATTCTCCATAACAATTATTTTAATTTTGATGGCGAGTACTACAATCAGGAGGTAGGTACCGCCATGGGGACCAGGTTCGCCCCCAGTTACGCGAACATATTTATGTCCAGATGGGAAGACATTTCCGTGTGGGCGGGACATGACTGGGCGGCGAATCTGGTCCGGTGGTGGAGATATATCGACGACGTCCTCTTCATATGGAAGGGGGACGTCGGAGTTCTCCAAGATTTTTGTACCTTTCTTAATACAAACGTCCTTGGTATCTGTTTAACTTTCAATTATAGCCAAAGTGAGGTTAATTTTTTGGATTTGAATCTATATGTTTCAAATGGAAATATTGAATCCACTGTTTATATCAAACCCACTGATTCAAATACTTATATAAGCACAAGGAGTAATCACTTACCTCAATGGTTAAAGAATGTCCCGAGAGGACAATTTACCCGTCTGCGACGGAATTGTTCAGAGGACAAAAATTACACTACAGAAGCACATACTATGAAGCGAAAATTTATTGAGAAAGGGTACAAATCGCATAGCCTACAAGCTTCAATAGAAGAAGTAGCCGAAGTAGATAGGGACACCTTATTAAGTACTAGAATTAAACCCCAATTAGAAACTTCATCTAATTTAGCGTTTGTGACACAGTATAATGGATATCACAAGCTTGTAGAGAAGGTGTTTCATAAGAACTGGCATCTCCTGAAGAAGGATCCAGTATTAACATCTATCTTACCAGATAGACCAAAGTTTATATACAAAAGAGCACCGAACCTTAAGGATAAATTGACGACTAGTGCATTTGTCGACAAACCAATTGGGGGTACCATCAGGAACCAGGGTTTTCACAGATGTGGAGACTGTGGGATGTGTAAGAGCTGCCCTTCTAAAATAAAGAAGCTGTCGTCATTTGACTGGAACGGCAAAACATATAAGATCCAGCAATTTATTACCTGTAATAGTAAATATGCGATATATGCCATACAATGTTCTTGTAATAAGTTGTATATTGGGAAGACCAGCAGGAGCTTAAAAGTGCGTTGGTCCGAACATCTTCGCAATATACGAAAGGGGCTTATTACCCACCCTTTTTCACTACATTTTAAAGAAATTCATGGTTGTTCTACGGATCATATTACATCCTTTTGGGCCATAGAACTAACTAAGAATCAATGGAGAAATAATAATAAAGAGGTTAGATTGGCCAAAAGTGAGATGAGGTGGATCTATAACCTAGAATCACTCATCCCTAGGGGTTTGAACCATGAATTCGAATTAAGATGGTTTTTATGATGTAAGTGATGTTTTTATTCTTGATGCTTATTTGTGATGCACGATTACATTCTCAAGTGGTAGTAACATTAATATGGATGGTTATTCCACAACATTAGATTCATTATCTAAATGGTAGTTTATATAACCTCTATAATTTCCAGAGGAATGGATGTCTCTGTTGGATTGGCGTTGCATCTAATCTATATGTGTAGCACCAATTTGAATATAGACATCGATCATTTTGAGGTGTCCTGCATTTACTTAGGTTGCCATGGAAATGGCAACAGGAAGTGACGTTACGTTAAGGTGAGCGGAGGTGTCTGCTAACTTATAGTGCAACTGTCCAAATAATATTATTCTTCATCTGCCTGACTTGTATTGTTGTGGCTAAGGTTGATCACCCATTCCTGTTCCTTCTGTGGAGACTCGTAGCGGTACGGGTTTCCATGGAAACGAGGACCGGAAGTGAAATGACGTCACTATGGGCGGAAGTAAATATTCCGCCCATGGTGTAAAAAATATCCATCTGTGATGCTGATAATTATTAGCAACGCAACCGATTCTATCTGCCTCTCCCTAGTCCATCATATCCCTGTCCCTTCTAAGGCGGCTCGTAACAATACGGGTTGCCATGGGAATGAGGACCGGAAGTGACGTTACGCCATCAGGGGCGGAAGTGAGTTCTTCGCCTGTGACGTTCAGATACCCACATAGGACGCTAACAATTACAATTACTATTAACCTGCAGTGCATTGTGGCTCCACGTGGAGGTATGTTACCATAGCAACAAAGCTGTGTCTGATTACTTGTTCATTAGCCAATTTCCGGATTTTTTACTTAAATAGCAAATAGTTTTAGACACTCTTGTTCCTTGAAAAAGCCCCATTTGCGGGGAGAAACGCGTTGGAAAGGGTGCAAGACAGGTAGTATCACATATATACACTTGGGAGTGTAGTCGTGCATTAGATCTGGCTATATTTGCCGTTTTCGGCCGGCGGTGCAATACTGGCTTTGTCACTTCTACACCTGAGTTGTTATGTGTGGTCTCCTGTGCATATTTTAATCATTTTAAATAAATCAGTTTTTATACACACGTCATTTGTCCGCGATTGAAGCAGATTATACAAAGAAACCGTTATGGGAGGATCCAATTCACATTCTGAGTGAGTAATGGTACGCTCTCAATACTATTGAATATCCCTGCTATCCAGTTGTAAAAGATACCTTTATGTGCGGAGCCATATTTTTTTCCACTGTGAGTGGGGTACGCTACCCTTGAATATCTGGCTTAATTGATTGAAAAGTCCTAGTGATATTGGATATACTACACCATGAATTGTTATTTGTTTTTCCATTACATATCATCGTGAGTCATCTGTGGAATAGAGGATACATACGACATCCCTACATGAGGTCTTATTGAAGCGGATTTCTTCTTTCCATTAGTACATTCATGGACTCTAAGTATTGACTTTGTTTTTGATTTAAAGAAACCACACTAAGCGCCTTCTCTTGAGTAATTGTTTTTTATATCATTGTTTGTTAGGGTAAGGTGGCCCTTTTTTTCCTCAGGCGGCTGCACAAGTGTGTTTGCGCCTTGGGTTTCTGATTATTTGTTTGTAGCATAGCGACGCCGGTATCCCAGCCGCCAGATTGCCTGCAGGGGGGTGAGCGCAACAAAGCCCCTTGTGGGCTCAGTGGCTCAATGCGCTCACCACAGGTTCTATACCCACTTTATGGGTGTTGTGAACACCCACCAGTGGGAATAGCACTAGGCCCCCTGCCGGCAATATGGCGATTGGGATCCTGGCATCGGTTATTACCAGCCTCTAGAATGTGAGGTTTAATAAGCAGGAACATCACTAAAGTACCTTCTGTCTCACATTTGCATGTGTATGTACCTCTTTTACTGTATGTATGAGTTATATTTTCTAAGATTTGTTATTGAAACTGTCCACCACTGCTTTGGCTAGTGGTCCAGTAAAAATAAACACTGATCATGGGGATACTGCTCTTTAGCTGAAATGTCTATTCATAAATTGCTTTATAATTTAGGCTATACAAGTTTTCTTAAGTACCAATGAAGTGATGTCATCAAAACTCACTAATTGTATCTATGCTCTGGCAAAAAAACTCACTGTTAATACAGATATTATTTACAGAAGTGTATACATATATTAACATATGATATTTATTATTATTATTTATATTATTATTATTAATAATAATAATAATAATAATAATAATAATTACAGTTTTAGGAAAGATAAAGTACAAAATAGATAAATGCAAATGAAAATTTAAAATATGACTGTATAAAATATACCTTAACTCTGTCAGACTAGGGTGATTCCTTAGAGCTTCTGCAAATGCCTGTGCCCCTTCATCTCCAATTTGGTTCCCCCACATACTGTAAATATAAAAGTTCAGTACTATGTTATAAGACAATAGAAAAGTGGAGGCTCTAAAGTGTCCCTATCACCTGCCAGTGTAAGTATTTACAAGACTCCCACTTACCTATATCTGCAGAGTTCATAGATGTATTTATCAATCCTTATGGTTGAACTCGATTATTGACCAAAGCTGCTGATATAGGTAAAAATGACTCTTTGTAAACAGAAATTTATACTGGTGATAGTTACACTTTAAATGAAAACATAAGGTTCTATTTGTCAACATCTACAATCCGTGGTACTTTTCATTCTGTACAACATTCTCTGCTCACACTGGGCTGTATATGCTCAACATGTGTAACACAGTATGTGCAGTTGTGCTTTGTGCTCATGGTGTCAGACAGGTGCTCCTACGCTGACAGGTTAAACTGAAGGGAGAACCACCCTTCCTCCTTCCTTGTCATATTGAAACAATTAAGCTCTTAAGAAGCTGCATGCAACATTTACTGGGCATGCTCGCTCCCATATGTCTGTGGGGAAGATTCCACCTCTACTTCAATGTGTCAGCACAGGGGCCATATGAACAACAGCGCTGTAACAGGGAGACAGTGTACCCTGTGACGGTGATGCCCCCTGAGCTCATGACATCACACTGAGTGGGTGGGACCACCAGTACCAGGAAGTACAGCACTGCCCAGCGAGTTCTGAGAACACTCATGATTTTCTACCCCAAAAGGCAGTGCTCAAGAATACTACACTGTGATGATGTAGGTATGCCCAGGTGTTCATTTTTTTGGACCAAATAATTTTTTCATGTCCAGCAAAATCGTGACTGTCCCGCCAAAAGTGGGAGGGTTTGGAGGTATACTCAATGCACCATCCTTGGACTGTGCATATTTAATTTTTAATTCCACCATTTCAATGGAAACTTTTAAAAAGCAGCCCTCAACCTCTTTGACTAACCTTAACTTAAGGGGGGGGGGGGGGGCTATTCCTTTAGGACTAAGAGGGGTATATTCAATTAAAGTCGAAACTGCCGTCTTGTCGGAAAGACAGCAGTTTCCGACTGACTTAGGTCGAAAGGGGTTCCGACCTATTCAATATGGGCTGTTTTTATACGACAAGTCGGGTATTCCCGATTTGTCGGAAAACACGTGGATCAGCGGAATAGCCGCGGATCCACATGCTTTTGTCGGAAATGCAGCCAAATCCGACAGGTATTGGCCCCGTTTCCGACAATCTCAATCAGACTTTAAAAAAAGTCGGACTGAGGAGATGAGACGGAGGGTGGGTGAGGAGGACGGGAGAGGAGATGGAGCGGGGACAAGTGAGAATGAAGAGGAGCTGAGAGGAGGAGACGGGTTGTGACCTACATTGCCGGAGTTGGGACCCTTGCTGGAGCCAGGTGAGTGCGGTAAGGTCTGGCGGCAGTGCCCCATCCTCCTGCTACGCTGCGCGGTGTTCCCTGCTCTCCCCGCCGCGATGACCTGCTAGCGGGACAGAGCAGGAGTGCGCCTGTTCAGTGTCCTTTGTGACAACTGTCAATCAGACTTTAAAAAAAAGTTGGATTAGCATTGTCATTGAATACTGGCTTGTTGGATCCTTTCCAACAATGCTTGTCGGAAAGGATCCGACTTGAATTGAATATACCTCAGAGTCTCTTTGTGGAATTCCTGAAGAAACCAACCACCACAAAGTAAGACCAGCTGTGAAGTAGGTCTACGAGCAGAACCCTGTATCATCCATACCGTCAGGGCGTAAATAAGATGGTCCAAGTGTGTTATTCGTTGGAACCAGGGGAGTAACAAGAATGTTTTGCCCCAAAGTGGCCCCGAATGCTTCTGGGACCTGCCTGTTATAGCCTAGGGCCTGAGTTTATTTACAGCAGCCAATCATTTTAATGCACTAACATCCTCAAGTCTCCTCATCATCTTCATATACCCTAATATCAGTGGACCGCAGATAACTGTACAGTGTATCCGGGCAACTGATCCAAAAATATTGATTGGTTGGGCATGCCGGATCATCCAGCATGTCCATCCGATGCAAAAATTTGTAAGGTTAAAGGCGGCCTCATCAGGCAATGTATGCCCTGTCGCGAGTGACCGACAGACATTTCCCCTGTTCCTTCACTGGGCAGGAATAGAGAAAGATCTCCTCCCCAGGGAAGGAGCGCCGATTTTGTGTGGCCAAACACTGTGAGATATCTCTCAGTATATAGCCACGATAACTGCAGGGTGTCATGCTGCCAGACAAAAAGTCTGTATGACAGACATTTTATCTGACCGTTTATGACCGGCATTATTCATCACATACCACCTCATGATGAAAACACAGACACTCCTGAAAATGGGTGTAGTACTGGTGACCGGCGGTCTCCTGACCGCCGGTCACCTTACCGACGCCGGGATCCCGGCTGCATACCGACGCCGGGATCCCGGCGGGGAGGGGCGAGTGCAGCAAGCCCCTTGCGGGCTCGGTGGCGACCTGCGGTCGCCACGGGTTCTATTCCCACTCTATGGGTGTCGTGGACACCCACGAGTGGAAATAGTCCCTGTTGGTCGGCATGCCGACCATCGGGATAGTGAGCCGTCGGGCTCATGGAGGAGGTCATGTGACTGTCGGTCAGCTGACCGGCGGTCACATGACTACCACCCCCTGAAAATCAACCATTAACAATATCACAAGTAAAATGGCACACAGCTAGGCACAGGCCACTTGTAGAAAATACACTCTGTAGAGGAGAAAAAGTGAGGACAACCCAAAAAGTACAATATCAAAGCTGAAAATACAGTATGTAATGCTAAACTAAGGATAATATATGTAATAAAATTGTGTGCTGATAAAATGATGTTATCACATAAAACCACAATCCAGCACCAGAAACACAAGCACAGGCTAACTCAGTGTCACACACAGGGCACACTGCTGTAGTCAGTGTCTAGTCAGCAAGACTGAAGGCAAGCCTACGGAGGAGGAGGTACTGAGGTATTAAAAAAAAAAAAAAAAAAAGAGAACGGGATGAAAAGGGCGGGTGGTCTTCAGTTTACCGACTGTCGGGATCCCGGCGCACAGTATACCGGCGCAGGAATCCCGACAGCCGGCATACCGACACTTTTTCTCCCTCTTGGGGGTCCACGACCCCCCTGGAGGGAGAATACATAGTGTGGCGCGCTACCGTGCCCGCAGCGAGCCCGCAAGGGGCTCATTTGCGCTCGCCCAGCTGTCGGTATGCTGCCGGTCGGGATTCCGAGAAAGAAAAAAAGAAAGAAAGAAAGAAATACATTTTGGAGGTAGGAGAGAGAGATGGGTAGGTAAGAGATGGGAAGAGGAGAAAAAAAGGGGAGAAGGTGCTGAAGAGAGAGAGACAGGAAACAAGAGAGAAAAAACTCAGGCAGTGCTGGGGATTACTTCTAGTATTCTATATGATGCACTAGAATGCTCTCTGTATTTAAAATATGGCACTAGAATGCAGTCTGTATTGTACAGTATATATTAATATGCTCTCTATACTGTATGAGCATTTAGAGATCACAAAAAGTTGCTCTGTATATGCAGCGGGTGTGGTATACAAGGTCGACCACACTTAGGTCGACAGTGTCTAGGTCGACCACTATTGGTCGACAGTAAGTAAGTCGACATGGTGTCAAGGTCGACATGCGTTTTTCACTCTTTTTTTATTTTTTTTACTTTTTCATACTTTACTATACACGTGGACTACAATTGGGAATGGTAACCTGTGTAGTCGACCTAGAGACTGGATGCCATATGCAGCTGTCACGAGAACTTTCTATGCATATATGAAGGTCATCCTCTCTTTATTGCACACTGATCACTAGTATGTGCTTTCAATTGTATATTTGTCCTTCGAACAGTTACTCACTAAATAGTGAAATTTGGAAAATACACTCATTAAATATTGGTTTTACTAGAATAGGTGTTCCAGCAAATATGATCAGCTGGGGTTGTTTTGTTTCGATAAAAGTTCTTACTGCTGTATAATACCAATCACAATATAAACCATGATCATGTTTTGTGATCATACCCTGGACACAATGTACATGTGGTGGTCTACGTTAACATTATGCATCAGGACACACTGTGGAAATTATTAACACTGGCTGGATGGCAGTCCATTACTTGTATTAAAATGGCGCAAAACATCTTGGATTTCTGCGGAGTGAATAACTGTGTGCACCTCCTCTGTACTTAGCAAGGAACACCCTTCATCACCCCAAATATTACCATCGGCTGTCACAGAAACCGCCTCAACAAACACAATGCGCAGCAAACACTGCCATAATGCTCTATAAGTCAGAACACTTTGGTGGAAAATCTAAGTACACCAGCAAAATTAAGGGGGATGACGTCAAAGAGGATTCCCATGCCATGCCCCAAGGCTTTCCTACATAAAGCTATATGGATGCATAAAATGTGCAAGTGTGCATTGCTTGGTGTTATAGTTACTGCTGGTGGAAGTCCTGTATACATACAGGCTACATGCTCAATGGCATAACAGTATGTGATATAGGAATGTAACAATTAGAGATGTTGGGTCCTCATGATATTTTTCTCTGTGGGTCTCATGTCGGCATGATAGCTATCAATCTAGCATACCACACCCATTATATGAGCTACCCTTTTGTCCATTGTACTTAATGGGGGTTATTTAGATGTGGAAGAAAACCAAAAAAGCAAGCAACCTGGGCAAAACCAAGTTGCACTGCAGGTAGGGCAGATGTACCATATTTGGGTGGGGTGCGTTCAAACTGAAAATAAGATTTTACTTACAGGTAAATCTATTTCTCGTAGTCCGTAGTGGATGCTGGGGACTCCGTAAGGACCATGGGGAATAGACGGGCTCCGCAGGAGACAGGGCACTTTAAGAAAGAATTAGGAATACTGGTGTGCACTGGCTCCTCCCTCTATGTCCCTCCTCCAGACCTCAGTTAAGGAAACTGTGCCCGGAAGAGCTGACAGTACAAGGAAAGGATTTTGGAATCCAGGGTAAGACTCATACCAGCCACACCAATCACACCGTATAACTCGTGATAAACTTACCCAGTTAACAGTATGAACAACAACAGAGCATCAGATAAACCTGATGCAACCATAACATAACCCTTATTTAAGCAATAACTATATACAAGTATTGCAGAAGAAGTCCGCACTTGGGAAGGGCGCCCAGCATCCACTACGGACTACGAGAAATAGATTTACCGGTAAGTAAAACCTTATTTTCTCTAACGTCCTAGTGGATGCTGGGGACTCCGTAAGGACCATGGGGATTATACCAAAGCTCCCAAACGGGCGTGAGAGTGCGGATGACTCTGCAGCACCGAATGAGCAAACACAAGGTCCTCCTCAGCCAGGGTATCAAACTTGTAGAACTTTGCAAAAGTGTTTGAACCCGACCAAGTAGCTGCTCGGCAAAGCTGTAATGCCGAGACCCCTCGGGCAGCCGCCCAAGAAGAGCCCACCTTCCATGTGGAATAGGCTTTTACTGATTTTGGAGGCGGCAATCCAGCCGCAGAATGAGCCTGCTGAATCGTGTTACAGATCCAGCGAGCAATAGTTTGCTTTGAAGCAGGAGCACCCAGCTTGTTGGATGCATACAGGATAAACAGCGACTCAGTTTTCCTGACTCCAGCCGTTCTGGCTACATAAACCTTCAAAGCCTTGACTACATCTAGTAACTTGGAATCCTCCAAGTCACGAGTAGCCACAGGCACCACAATAGGTTGGTTCAAATGAAAAGATGACACCACTTTTGGCAGAAATTGCGGACGAGTCCGTAATTCTGCCCTGTCCATATGGAAAACCAGATAGGGGCTTTTATGTGACAAAGCCGCCAATTCTGACACACGCCTAGCCGAAGCTAAGGCAAATAGCATGACCACCTTCCACGTGAGATATTTTAACTCCACGGTTTTAAGTGGCTCAAACCAGTGTGATTTCAGGAAACTCAACACCACGTTAAGATCCCAAGGTGCCACTGGTGGCACAAAAGGGGGCTGAATATGCAGCACTCCCTTTACAAACGTCTGAACTTCAGGAAGAGAAGCCAGTTCCTTTTGAAAGAAAATGGATAGGGCTGAAATCTGGACCTTAATGGATCCCAATTTTAAGCCCATAGTCACTCCCGACTGTAGGAAGTGAAGGAAACGGCCCAGCTGGAATTCCTCTGTAGGGGCATTCCTGGCCTCACACCAAGCAACATATTTTCGCCATATACGGTGATAATGTTTAGCCGTCACGTCCTTCCTAGCCTTTATCAGCGTAGGAATAACCTCTTCCGGAATGCCTTTTTCTGCTAGGATCCGTTGTTCAACCGCCATGCCGTCAAACGCAATCGCGGTAAGTCTTGGAACAGACAGGGCCCCTGTTGCAACAGATCCTGTCTTAGAGGCAGAGGCCATGGGTCCTCTGTGAGCATTTCTTGCAGTTCTGGATACCAAGTCTTTCTTGGCCAATCCGGAACAATGAGTATTGTTCTCACTCCTCTTTTTCTTACGATTCTCAGCACCTTGGGTATGAGAGGAAGAGGAGGAAACACATAAACCGACTGGAACACCCTCGGTGTCACTAGTGCGTCCATAGCTATCGCCTGAGGATCTCTTGACCTGGCGCAATACATTTGTAGCTTTTTGTTGAGGCGGGATGCCATCATGTCCACCTGTGGCAGTTCCCATCGACTTGTAATCTGCGTGAAGACTTCTTGATGAAGTCCCCACTCTCCCGGGTGGAGGTCGTGCCTGCTGAGGAAGTCTGCTTCCCAGTTGTCCACTCCCGGAATGAACACTGCTGACAGTGCTTTTACGTGATTCTCCGCCCAGCGAAGAATTCTGGTGGCTTCCGCCATCGCCACCCTGCTCCTTGTGCCGCCTTGGCGGTTTACATGAGCCACTGCGGTGATGTTGTCTGACTGAATCAGCACCGGTTGGTTGCGAAGCAGAGGCTCCGCTTGACTTAGGGCGTTGTATATTGCCCTTAGTTCCAGGATATTGATGTGCAGACAAGTCTCCTGACTTGACCACAGACCCTGGAAATTTCTTCCCTGTGTGACTGCCCCCCCCCCCCCTCGGAGGCTTGCATCCGTGGTCACCAGGACCCAGTCCTAAATGCCGAACCTGCGACCCTCGAGAAGGTGAGCACTCTGCAGCCACAACAGAAGAGACACCCTGGCCCTGGGGGATAGGGTGAGCAGCCGATGCATCTGCAGATGCGATCCGGACCACTTGTCCAACAGATCCCACTGAAAGGTCCTCGCATGGAACCTGCCGAAGGGAATGGCCTCGTATGACGCCACCATCTTTCCCAGGACTCGCGTGCAGTGATGCACCGACACCTGTTTTGGTTTTAAGAGGTCTCTGACCAGAGTCACGAGCTCCTGAGCCTTCTCCGGCGGGAGAAAAACCTTCTTCTGGTCTGTGTCCAGAATCATGCCCAGGAAGGGCAGACGCGTCGTAGGAATCAGCTGCGACTTTGGAATATTCAGAATCCAGCCGTGCTGTTGCAACACGTCCCGAGAGTGTGCTACGCTGATCAGCAACTGCTCTCTGGACCTCGACTTTATGAGGAGATCGTCCATGTATGGGATAATTGTGACTCCTTGTTTTCGCAGAAGCACCATAATTTCCGCCATTACCTTGGTAAATATTCTCGGTGCCGTGGACAGACCAAACGGCAACGTCTGGAATTGGTAATGACAGTCCTGTACCACAAATCTGAGGTACTTCTGATGAGGTGGATAAATGGGGACATGCAGGTAAGCATCTTTTATGTCCAGAGACACCATAAAATCCCCCTCTTCCAGGCTTGCAATGACCGCTCTGAGCGATTCCATCTTGAACTTGAACCTTTTCAGGTAAATGTTAAGGGATTTTAAATTCAATATGGGTCTGACCGAACCGTCCGGTTTCGGTACCACAAACATTGTCGAATAGTAACCCCTTCCCTGTTGAAGGAGGGGAACCTTTACCACCACCTGCTGGAGATATAATTTGTGAATTGCCGCTAACACTATTTCCCTCTCTATGGGGGAAGCTGGCAGGGCCGATTTGAGGTAACGGTGAGGGGGCATCACTTCGAATTCCAGCTTGTATCCCTGAGACACAATCTGTATAGCCCAGGGATCCACCCGTGAGCGAACCCACTGGTGGCTGAAATTTTGGAGACGCGCCCCCACCGATCCTGGCTCCACCTGTGGAGCCCCAGCGTCATGCGGTGGATTTAGTAGAAGCCGGGGAGGACTTCTGTTCCTGGGAACTAGCTGTATTGTGCAGCTTCTTTCCTCTACCCCTGCCTCTGGCAAGAAAGGACGCACCTCGGACTTTCTTGCCTCTTTGTGGTCGAAAGGACTGCATTTGGTAACACGGTGCTTTCTTAGGTTGTGAGGGAATATATGGCAAAAAATTTGACTTCCCAGCCGTAGCTGTGGAAACTAGGTCCGAGAGACCGTCCCCAAACAATTCCTCACCCTTATAAGGTAAAACCTCCATGTGCCTTTTTGAGTCGGCATCGCCTGTCCATTGCAGAGTCCACAGGACCCTCCTGGCAGAAATCGACATTACATTTATTCTAGAGCCCAGTAGGCTAATGTCTCTTTGGGCATCTCTCATATATAGGACAGCGTCTTTTATATGCCCCAGGGTCAGTACTATAGTATCCTTGTCCAAGGTATCAAGTTCCTCAGATAAAGTATCTGTCCATGCTGCTACAGCACTACACATCCAGGCCGACGCAATTGCCGGCCTTAGTAGGGTACCTGAATGTGTATAAATGGACTTCAGGATACCTTCCTGCTTTCTATCCGCAGGATCTTTTAGGGTGGCCGTATCCTGTGACGGCAGGGCTACCTTCTTAGATAAGCATGTCAAAGCTTTGTCTACCCTAGGGAAGGATTCCCAGCGTAACCTGTCCGTTGGCGGGAAAGGATACGCCATAAGCAACCGTTTGGAAATCTGCAGTTTTCTATCTGGAGATTCCCAAGCTTTTTCACATAACTCATTTAACTCATGTGAAGGGGGAAAGGTCACCTCATGCCTTTTTTCCTTAAACATATAAACCCTCTTGTCAGGGACTGGGTTTTCCTCTGAGATGTGCAATACATCCTTCATTGCTATAATCATGTAGCGGATGGCTTTAGCCATTTTATGCTGCAACTTTGCATCATCGCCATCGACACTGGAGTCAGAATCCGTGTCGATATCTGTGTCAACAATTTGGGATAGTGGGCGCTTCTGAGACCCTGACGGCCTCTGCGCTGTAGGATCAGGCATGGGTTGAGACCCTGACTGTCCCTAGGCTTCAGCTTTATCCAACCTTTTATGCAAGGAATTAACATTATCATTTAAAACCTTCCACATATCCATCCAATCGGGCGTCGGCGCCGTCGATCCCACATTCATTTGTACCTGCTCTGCTTCCACATAGCCTTCCTCGTCAAACATGCCGACACAAGCGTACCGACACACCACACACAGGGGATGCTCTTTTTGAAGACAGAATCCCCACAAGGCCTTTTGGAGAGACAGAGAGAGAGTATGCCAGCACACACCCCAGCGCTATATGACCCAGGAATTACACAGTAACTTAGTGTTTACCCAGTAGCTGCTGTATATACTGATTTTGCGCTAAATTTATGTGCCCCCCCTCTCTTTTTACCCTCTTTCTATCGTGAATCTGCAGGGGAGAGCCTGGGGAGCTTCCTCTCAGCGGAGCTGTGGAGAGAAAATGGCGCTGGTGAGAGCTGAGGAAGAAGCCCCGCCCCCTCAGTGGTGGGCTTCTGTCCCGCGATTTTGTGTAAAATAATGGCGGGGGCTCATGCATATATACAGTGCCCAACTGTATATATGCCCACTTTGCCAAGAGGTCTCTAATTGCTGCCCAGGGCGCCCCCCCCTGCGCCCTGCACCCTACAGTGACCGGAGTGTGTGGGTTTAATGTGGGAGCAATGGCGCACAGCTGCAGTGCTGTGCGCTACCTCATATGAAGACTGGAGTCTTCTGCCGCCGCTTTTGAAGTCTTCTTGCTTCTCACGCCGGCTTCTGGCTCTGTGAGGCGGACGGCGGCGCGGCTCTGGGATCGGACGACCAAGGGTGCATTCCTGTGTACGATCCCTCAGGAGCTAATGGTGTCCAGAAGCCTAAGAAGCATGACCTATCCACAGTGAATTGGGCTGCTTCTCTCCCCTCAGTCCCACGTAGCAGAGAGTCTGTTGCCAGCAGATCTCTCTGAAAATAAAAAAATCCTAACAAAATACTTTCTATTTAGCAAGCTCAGGAGAGCTCACTAAGGTGCACCCAGCTCGTCCGGGCACAGATTCAAACTGAGGTCTGGAGGAGGGACATAGAGGGAGGAGCCAGTGCACACCAGTATTCCTAATTCTTTCTTAAAGTGCCCTGTCTTCTGCGGATCCCGTCTATTCCCCATGGTCCTTACGGAGTACCCAGCATCCACTAGGACGTTAGAGTAATCTAAATTGCAGTGTAAAGATAAATCTATCTAATATTTGTGAGCTAATTGCAAAAGCAGCCAGTATTTAGCCTGCACAGAAAAAAAATAAGATTTTAAACCTACCGGTAAATCTTTTTCTCCTAGTCCGTAGAGGATGCTGGGGACTCCGTAAGGACCATGAGGTATAGATGGGCTCCGCAGGAGACATGGGCACTCTAAAGACTTTAGATGGGTGTGCACTGGCTCCTCCCTCTATGCCCATCCTCCAGACCTCAGTTAAAGAACTGTGCCCAGAGGAGACGGACAGTACGAGGAAAGGATTTTTGTTAATCTAAGGGCAAGATTCATACCAGCCCATACCATCCACACCGTATAACATGGAAGATACGCAACCAATTAACAGTATGAACAAAACAGCATCAGCCAAAAACTGATCTTAACTGTAACATAACCCTTATGTAAGCAATAACTATATACAAGCCTTGCAGAAATAAGTCCGCACTGGGACGGGCGCCCAGCATCCTCTACGGACTAGGAGAAAAAGATTTACCGGTAGGTTTAAAATCTTATTTTCTCTTACGTCCTAGAGGATGCTGGGGACTCCGTAAGGACCATGGGGATTATACCAAAGCTCCAGACCGGGCGGGAGAGTGCGGATGACTCTGCAGCACCGATTGAGCAAACACGAGGTCCTCATCAACCAGGGTATCAAACTTGTAGAATTTTGCAAAAGTGTTTGAACCTGACCAAGTCGCCGCTCGGCAAAGCTGTAATGCCGAGACGCCTCGGGCAGCCACCCAAGAAGAGCCCACCTTCCTAGTGGAATGGGCCTTTACCGAATTTGGTAACGGCAATCCAGCCGTCGAATGAGCCTGCTGAATCGAGTTACAGATCCAGCGAGAAGTAGTCTGCTTAGAAGCAGGAGCGCCAACCTTGTTGGCTGCATACAGGACAAACAGTGCCTCTGTTTTCCTACCCCGAGCCGTCCTGGCTACATAAATTTTTAAGGCCCTGACTACATCAAGGGACTTGGAATCCTCCAAGTCACCCGTAGCCACAGGTACCACATTAGGTTGGTTCATATGAAACGATGAAACCACCTTAGGCAAAAATTGAGGACGAGTCCTCAACTCTGCTCTATCCACATGGAAAATCAGATAGGGGCTTTTGTGAGATAAAGCCGCCAATTCGGACACCCGCCTTGCAGATGCCAAGGCCAACAACATGACCACCTTCCAAGTGAGAAATTTTAATTCAACCGTTTGAAGAGGTTCAAACCAGTGAGATTTTAGGAACTGTAACACCACGTTAAGGTCCCGTGGTGCCACTGGGGGCACAAAAGGAGGCTGGATGTGCAGCACTCCCTTTACAAAAGTCTGGACTTCTTGGAGAGAAGCCAATTCCTTCTGAAAGAAAATTGATAGGGCCGAAATCTGTACCTTAATGGAGCCTAACTTTAGGCCCATATCCACTCCTGTCTGTAGAAAGTGGAGAAAACGGCCCAGATGGAAATCTTCTGTAGGAGCATTCTTGACTTCACACCAAGATACATACTTCCTCCAGATACGGTGATAATGTTTCGCCGTCACCTCCTTCCTAGCCTTTATCAGAGTAGGGATGACTTACTCCGGAATACCTTTCCCAGCTAGGATTTGGTGTTCAAACGCCATGCCGTCAAACGTAACCGCGGTAAGTCTTGGAATACGCAGGGCCCCTGCTGCAACAGGTCCTCCCTGAGAGGAAGAGGCCACGGATCTTCTGTGAGCATTTCCTGAAGATCTGAATACCAGGTCCTTCGAGGCCAATCTGGAACAAGGAGTATTGTCTGCACTCTTTTTCGTCTTATGATTCTCAATATTTTTGAGATGAGCGGAAGAGGAGGGAACACATAGACCGACTGAAACACCCATGGTGTCACCAGAGCGTCCACCGCTACTGCCTGAGGGTCCCTTGACCTGGCACAATACCTCCGAAGCTTCTTGTTGAGGCGTGACGCTATCATGTCTATTTGAGGAAGTCCCCAATGACTTGTTATCTCTGCAAAAACTTCTTGATGAAGTCCCCACTCTCCTGGATGGAGATCGTGTCTGCTGAGGAAGTCTGCTTCCCAGTTGTCCACTCCCGGAATGAAGACAGCTGACAGAGCGCTTACGTGATTTTCCGCCCAGCAAAGAATCCTGGTGGCTTCCGCCATTGCCACTCTGCTCCGTGTTCCGCCTTGGCGGTTTACATGAGCCACGGCTGTGACAATGTCTGATTGAATCAGAACCGGTAGGTCGCGAAGAAGATTCTCTGCTTGTCGTAGGCCGTTGTATATGGCCCTTAATTCCAGTATGGTGATGTGTAGACAAGCCTCCTGGCTTGACCATAGTCCCTGAAAATTTCTTCCTTGTGTGACTTTTCCCCATCCTCGGAGGCTCGCATCCGTGGTCACCAGAACCCAGTCTTGAATACCGAACCTGCGACCCTTGAGAAGGTGAGCACTCTGCAGCCACCACAGGAGAGACACCCTGGCCCTGGGGGACAGGCTTATTTTCTGATGCATTTGTAGATGGGACCCCGACCACTTGTCCAGAAGGTCCCACTGAAATGTCCTCGCATGGAACCTGCCGAAGGGGATGGCCTCGTAGGCCGCCACCATTTTTCCCAGTACTCGAGTGCAGTGATGGACTGACACTCTTTTTGCTTTTAGCAGGTCTCTGACCATGTTCTGGAGTTCCTGGGCTTTTTCCACTGGGAGAAAAACCCTCTTCTGTTCCGTGTCCAGAATCATGCCTAAGAAAGATAGCCGAGTGTTGGAATCAACTGTGACTTTGGTAGATTTAGAATCCAGCCGTGCTGCTGCAGCACTCTCAAGGAGAGCGACACGCTTTCCAGCAATTGATCTCTCGATTTCGCTTTTATCAGGAGATCGTCTAAGTACGGGATAATTGTGACCCCCCTGCCTGCGCAGGAGCACCATCATTTCCGCCATTACCTTGGTGAAAATCCTCGGGGCCGTGGAAAGCCCAAACGGCAACGTCTGAAACTGGTAATGACAGTCCTGTACAGCGAATCTCAGGTACGCCTGATGAGGATATATGGGGACATGAAGGTATGCATCCTTTATGTCTAGTGACACCATAAAATCCACCCCCCTCCAGGCTGGAGATCACTGCCCGGAGCGATTCCATCTTAAATTTGAACTTTTTTAAATACAAGTTCAGGGATTTTAGATTCAGAATGGGTCTGACCGAGCCATCCGGTTCCGGGACCACAAACAGGGTTGAATAGTACCCTTTTCCCTGTTGGACTAGGGGAACCCTGATAATCACTTGCTGTTGGCACAGCTTTTGAATTGCAGCTAAAACTATTTCCCTCTCTGGGGGAGAAGCTGGCAAAGCCGACTTGAAATATCGGCGAGGGGGCACCTCTTCGAATTCCAGTTTGTAGCCTTGGGATATAATTTCCATTGCCCAAGGATCCACGTCTGACAGAACCCAGACCTGGCTGAAGAGTCGAAGACGTGACCCCATCGGCGCAGACTCCCTCAGTGGAGCCCCAGCGTCATGCGATGGATTTAGTAGAAGCCGGGGAGGACTTCTGCTCCTGGGAACTAGCCGTCGCAGGCATTCTTTTCCCTCTACCCTTATCTCTGGCGAGGAAGGAAAAGCCCCGACCTCTTCTGGACTTATGCGACCGAAAGGACTGCATCTGATATTGTGGTGTTTTCTTTCGCTGTGGGGGAACATAAGGCAAAAAAGAAGATTTACCCGCGGTAGCCGTGGAAACCAGGTCCTCTAGACCCTCCCCAAATAAGACCTCACCCTTGTAAGGTAAAACTTCCATATGTCTCTTTGAATCGGCATCCCCCATCCATTGGCGGGGCCACAGGGCTCGCCTAGCAGAAACAGCCATGGCGTTGGCTCTTGAACCTAACAGCCCAACGTCTCTCGCAGCGTCTCTCATATATAAGGCTGCGTCTTTAATGTGACCCAAGGTCAATAAAATGGTATCCCTATCTAGGGTGTCAATGTCAGATGACAAGATATCTGCCCACGCTGCTACTGCGCTACATACCCATGCCGAAGCTACCGCCGGTCTGAGCAAGGCACCAGTATGTGTATAAATTGATTTTAAGGTAGTCCCCTGTCTGCGATCAGCAGGATCCTTGAGGGCTGCCGTGTCTGGAGATGGTAGCGCCACCTTTTTGGACAAGCGCGTTAAAGCCTTGTCCACCCTGGGCGAGGATTCCCACCATACCCTGTCCTGCGCGGGGAAAGGGTACGCCATAAGAATTATCTTGGGAATCTGCAGTTTCTTGTCTGGAGTCTCCCAAGCCTTTTCAAATAAAGCGTTCAGCACATGAGACGGGGGAAAGGTTACCTCAGGTTTCTTTTCCTTAAACATGCATACCCTCGTGTCAGGGACAGAGGGGTCATCTGTGATATGTAAAACATCTTTTATAGCAATAATCATATAATGAATACTTTTGGCCACCCTAGGATGTAACCTCGCATCATCGTAGTCGACACTGGAGTCAGAATCCGTGTCGGTATCAGTGTCTGCTACGTGGGACAGTGGACGTTTCTGAGACCCTGAAGGGCCCTGTGACACAGCTAAAGCCATGGATTGACTCCCTGTTCCTTCCCTGGACTCTGCTTTGTCCAATCTCTTATGTAATAAAGACACATTTGCATTTAAAACATTCCACATATCCAACCAATCAGATGTCGGCGTCGCCGACGGAGACATCACAATCATCTGCTCTACCTCCTCCTTAGATGAGCCTTCCGCTTTAGACATGCCGACACACACGTACCGACACCCCCACACACCCAGGGATATACATCTATATGGAGACAGTCCCCCAATAAGGCCCTTTGGAGAGACAGAGAAAGAGTATGCCAGCACACACCCAGTGCCACCGGACACTGGAACATAAACCCAGTCAGTACAGCACTTTTATATATATATAAGCAAAATATGCTTGGCACTCACGCTTGTCTGTGAACAGCAGGGTCCGGTGCGCTTGATAAAGGGGAGAGATGCCCGAAACGTTGGCGTACCGGCAAAGGTGTTGTCCCTTATTTTCGTCTGAGTGCCTCCATTGTTTTGAATATATATATATATATATATATATATATATATGTGTATAATACACTCACTGCGTCAAATAAATGTGCCCCCTCCCTCTTTGTGCCCTCTGTACTTTTGTTCAGCAGGGGAGAGTCCGGGAGCCAGCTTCTCTGCAGCTTGCTGTGGAGAAAATGGCACTGGTTAGTGCTGGAGGATTAAGCTCCACCCCCTCAACGGCGGGCTTCGGTCCCGCTCAAATCTTTATATTGGCGGGGGTTTGTGTAATATACTGCCTCCACAGTATATATATCTATGCCAGTGTCCCCAGAGGTTAATTTTGCTGCCCAGGGCGCACCCCCCTGCGCCCTGCACCCTTACAGTGCCGTCAGTGTGTGAATGTGTGGGAGCAATGGCGCGCAGCGTTACCGCTGTGCGGTACCTCAGTGAAGATCAGAAGTCTTCTGTCGCCTTTGAAGTCTTCTTTCTTCTTATACTCACCCGGCTTCTATCTTCCAGCTCTGTGAGGAGGACGGCGGCGCGGCTCCGGGACGAACAACGAGGGTGAGACCTGTGTTCCGACCCTCTGAAGCTAATGGTGTCTAGTAGCCTAAGAAGCAGAGCCTATTATTTAAGTAGGTCTGCTTCTCTCCCCTCAGTCCCACAATGCAGGGAGCCTGTTGCCAGCAGTGCTCCCTGAAAATAAAAAACCTAACAAAAGTCTTTTTCAGAGAAACTCAGTAGAGCTCCCCTGCAGTGCATCCAGTCTACTCTGGGCACAGGATCTAACTGAGGTCTGGAGGAGGGGCATAGAGGGAGGAGCCAGAGCACACCCATCTAAAGTCTTTAGAGTGCCCATGTCTCCTGCGGAGCCCGTCTATACCCCATGGTCCTTACGGAGTCCCCAGCATCCTCTAGGACGTAAGAGAAATATAAATGTATTTCCTCCCTTTGCAGGCAAAATGGTATGTGCCAGATACAAACGTTCTTTTTCTGCCTTACTTCCAAATCCATATCAGTCCCAATGTTCCCAGTGAAATGCTTCAGCCACACAAAAGTATGTGCTCATGGTCATCAGGCAAAAGGAATAGCCATAATAAGTGAGCCCACGGAAGATGTGAAGGAGGGATATACTGTATGTCCCAGATGCTGGTGCAATAATCCACTGAAATGACGACATCGATCTCTAATAATATACTTTATTTTCTGCTTTATGATTTGAAAATTAAGTGATGGTGATAATGTCTTACCCAATGTCGAAAATACTGTTGTTCTTTTGAAGAGCTTGAGCAATAAGTTTACCACCCACAGCAGTGAACTGATTCAATCCCAACCTGTAACAACAGCCATTGGTAAATAACCAAACATAATTTTCTATTCAACAGTTAAAGAAATGATCATTGACAAATTGCACAGGTGCAGAAATTGCAGCACAAACGCTCTTTTGTGATCGTCCTTTTGTTCAAACATACAAATTGCATGCATTGGAGAGGGATTTAGCAGCCTCTGCAGGGGTGCTAGAAAGCACAGTTTTGCATTGAAATGGAAAAAAGAGATTAAAATACAATCATATTTTGTGGGCAGCATTATTTAGAGATGAGGATGGTATTTTTTCAGGGCCGTGACCTGCTGTGTACTTTATTATTAAAAATGATACCTACAATGGTAAGTGATTTGTACCTTCCAGTTGCACCACTATTAGTTAGCACATTGAAATGGGATGCAGTTATGTGACGGGCAGTCTCCACATTACCGATGGCTACATCCGTCAACCCTCTAAATCCTGACAGCCAGCATGCCGACTTGCAGGGACTATTCCCACTCCCACGACACCCATAAAGTGGGAACAGAACCTGTGGCGAGCACACACCGAGACCACAAGGGGCTTGTTGCACTCGCTCCCCCGGAATTCCACCACCATGATCCCATGGTCGGTATGCTGACCGCTGGGATCCCAAGCGGCGGTAACGCATACCCAACCCATTGAAACAATTAAGTGACACGTAATAGAAAATCAAGCCCTCTCACAGTATAATTAATTTATGTAAACAGCTAAATTTGGAACTGTAAAGTTTAAATTAATAATGGGGAGTCTTTAAGTCACAGTACCTACCTCCCCACAAAACTAGGTGCAATTTTCTATTATAGGGATGTTGTGACATAAATAAGCAATGCGATTTGTAAACCAGCCTTAATGCAATTTGTTACAGAAGCACTTCCAAATTAAAAAAGTTACTTACCTCCTACATGGTAAGTCAATTTAACTGTGTTTGGATTGTTAACAGGACACAGCTGCTCACTGTATATTTACTGAACTTCTATTTTTACTAAATAAATGTTTCACAACCCCCTAGAAATGGCATCTGTAAACGTAGCTGAGTGTGATGGGTACTCACTTCAGGTATTTGAGCTTGGGGCATTCTATAATGATTCTTGCTACATATCTTGCTCCATAATCAGTTATGAGATTTTTGTACAATCTACATGAAACAAAAAAATAAAATTACGGAGAATACATAAAGTTCTGAGTCTGGCCAACACATGAAATACAACAGCTTTTGTAATAGAAGGGCAGTGGGCAAAGCATTTTATAGACTGTCAGCCACTTGCAGTCTATGGCGTAGAAAAAATGTTCTGTACAGATGGAGGATTCAAAGTAGAGTACAGCAGTGGTGTTACTGTAAGTTACAGGCTGATGACTGATGGAAGGGTTGCCGTTATACATTTTTGCCACAAACGTACAGCTTTGTAATGATTGGCTGCAAGTTAGGGCAGTAAGTGGATTGTGATATTGGTGGAAGTTAATACTTGCACACAGGTGTGATACAGAAGATAGACATTATAAAGGTCGACACTCAAAAGATCGACAGGGTCAAAAGGTCGACAGTCAAAAGATCAGCAGTGTTAAAAGGTCAACATGAAAACGGTTGACACAAAAAAGTCAAATTTTTTATGTGATTTTATGTTTTTAAAAATATTTCACCCAAATTTATGAATTGCGTCTCCTTGCGGGCTTGCTTCACTTACCACGCTTCGGGCTCTCTCTGCACTACTTTGCTCGCCACAAGGTTACTAAAGGTAATAGTTTGTGACAGGGATAGTAAATGTAGCAAAAGTTCTAAAAACATGAAAAACCCTAAAAAACCATGTATCGACCACACAAAGCACTGGAAGATTATATATCTGGAAGACACCAAAGCAATAAATTTCTGAGCACTAAAAAATATATCAGAATAAATTAACAATCAAACTATGTGGAATAAATTGCAGATCCTAAGGAATAGCTCTGAAAAATATTCCAAAGTACAAAATGCAATAAAAGAAATACATCTCAAAACAGAGCAATATATTCCATAATAAGAAACATTTAATTTATTACAAATACACAATAATAATA
This sequence comes from Pseudophryne corroboree, assembly GCF_028390025.1. Lineage (NCBI taxonomy): Eukaryota > Metazoa > Chordata > Amphibia > Anura > Myobatrachidae > Pseudophryne > Pseudophryne corroboree. The sequence goes on along the minus strand of NC_086448.1, from coordinate 272,017,541 downwards.
CCATCAGTTTAAAAATACAAACACTATAATAGTTGTAATAACAGCGGCGGCTCCTACTCACATTTAGTAGGGGGGCTGCCGATTCCCCTGTGCCCGGAGTGGGCCAGCCCGGGTCCCGACACCTGAGTAATGGATCTGGAAGGTGCCTGTATTTCCAACAGGAAGTCACTGCCAGTCACAGTGAAGCCAGTGCAGTTACGGACTGCATCTGGCTCACTGACACTGAGCTGGGTGGCAGATTTTACTTTTTTTATTGCCGGGGGGGAGGGGGGGTGTTGCCCATAGGAAAAGTCCACCACTGGTAATAATGCGTCAAAGTCACCAGTAATAAGAACATTAAGTATAAAATATCAATATTACCATACTGTAATTATTCCGGATTACTTTCAGACCACTGAGCAGGCACTTGGTAGCTTTGTTGGAACAGTGCCAATTTGAGTAGATCGACTCTCTGATGGAAAAATGTGAATGCAATAGTTCAACACAGTACACTGTAGACAGCTGGAGCCAACCTCTGTGCCAATCTTCACTTGTGATTGTCCTCCGGTGATATCAGTTGAAATTTTACACTGAATGTTCTTATTTCTGGTGACTTTGGAAACATTATTGCAACTATTATTTTTTTGGGATTTTGATGATATTATTGTGTATTTTTAATAAATGATATGTTTCTTATTATGGAATAATATTACGCTCTTTTGAGATTTAGGGTTGTAGGGCATCAAGGTCCACTTAACCAGTAAGACTTGTGATGTGCTCATATGTACACGTCCATCAACAGAGGTGTATGTAACAGCAGGTTACAGTGAGGGGAACACATCCCATTACCACTGCTGGACAGTATCTAGGTATAAGTGCTATCCTTTTGCAGGCCACTGCAGCTTTGAAAAACAAATGGATGATTCTCCAATAGGTGTAATATATCCTGCAAATTAATTTAAGTTGGAAATCACTGAAATTCATTTGACTTTAAGGGCCTGATTCTCAGCCGCACGCACTGCCAATGTCGGACACAGTGTTTTTCTACTGCACATGTGTCTAGGTCACACCGCACAGGTGATGGGTAGGTGGCTGTTCAGACGCATGGAGATGTTGCATCTTCCAGGAGTGTTACTGAAAGTGGTTGTTCACAAAGATGATTCGTCACTCACATTGGAGGCCACACTCACCTACCATAGAGCTGGTGCCAGGTTTGATGGTGCAAACAGTGGTGGTGTCTAAAAACGCACCAAGTAATATTTGAGTGTCTAAAGATGCTCAACGTGGGCACCGAAGTCCTTGCACATTCGGAAGCACAAAAGAAGGGCTTTGTAGCAGTATTAGCATAGAGTCACAAACCCTATTGCGGCAAAAGGTGCAGACAAAGATGCGACTCAGAATCAGCCCATAAGAATATGCTCAGTTGATTTGCCCACCGACTACATCAACAAAGTATCCCTGAAAAATATTTTTAAAATTAGTGAACCAGTATTTCCACAGATGTCCTGAAATATAAGTTTAGTGTAGTGCGCTGAAATGTGTCCGTCTTCATAAATGTATACTTGCCCAAGAAAGCTGATGATCTTATACTTTGGTAATTCCTCAGCCAAAACTTTTACACCACCATCTGTGATCTGATTGACACTTAGTCTGTGATGTGAATAAAAGAGAAAATGTAGAAATCAGTCTTAGCACCTCAAAACCTTTTACAAATCATACAAAGGGCCTAATCCAGACCTGATCGTAGCAGTAAAATTGTTCTCTAATGGGCAAAATCATGTGCTCTGCAGGGGGGGCAGAAATAACGTGCAGAGAGAGTTAGATTTGGTTGGGTTATTTTCTGTGCAGGGTGTAATACTGCCTGCTTTATTTTTACACTGCAATTTAGATTTCAGTTTGAACACACCCCACCCAAATCTTACTCTCTCTGCACATGTTATATCTGCCCCCCTGCAGTGCACATGGTTTTGCCCATTAGAGAACAATTTTGCTACTACGATCAGGTCTGAATTAGGCCCAATGTTTTCACATTTCCATAATTTTAATATAAGCAACTTTTTTTCAGTGTGGTGTTGATCGATGCAATTTTGTCTATGTGCCCTAGGGCACAGCAATGCTTTGTATCATGTGAGCTAGTAGATAGAAAAAATGGGCACTTTCTTTTGTCAGCAACTGAACACTCAATAGTGAAAAGGACCTATGGAACTGCTAATAAATAAAAGTTACTGTGCATTCTTCAATTGAACTGGTACCTTGTAAAATGGTGGATGGTCTTCCCAGACACTTCAAGGTGCACACCTACTTACCACTTTTGGGAGACACCCCTGCAAGAAGTTTTCTAGGTTTGCAGGTACCACTGTTTTTAATGAATAAATCTGTTCAGTTATCCTCCTGAGAAGTAGTGTCCCCACAATGCTGTTTTAGCGGCCTGCTGCGCCCTGCCAGATTTTAGAAAGCTAAAATGTGACCTGTCCTTCTGGCGGTGCCCTGCGGCAACAGCCTGCCAGGGGGCATCCCCACCTGTGGGCCACAGACCCAGTCGCAGTGAAACGATCACCGTTTGGTGAATACATGCCGTGTTGATGTGCACGACATCTCTTCACTCTGCAGGGAGATCTATGGGGCTGCCCAGCATCTCCGTGAATGCTGGACACCCCCCTGCAGTGATGAAACGCATACCTCCCAACATGACCCTCTCCAGTAGGGACACAATGCTCTGCTTCTGGACTTTTCCCTTTCTCTATGATTGCCGGCACCTGTGTTGAACAGGTTAATGGATAAGAAAGGTGTTTCAGCACAGGTGATGGCAATCACAAATTAAGAGGGAAGTGCAGGAGCAGAGCATTCTGTCCCTCCTGGAGAGGGTCATGTTGGGAGGTATGGAAAAGGGGTTGCGTCTTAAGGACAAGCCCCACTTTTGAGGCGTGTGCGGTAGTGACATATACACAGCCAGCACTGACTGGAATAGCATTATCTAAGGCAGAAATTAATCTGAGTTATGGATCATCAAGATTGCCTTTGTTACATGCGTCACATTTGCACATTTTCATATTATTTTCTATACTGGTGAAAGTGTATCTAGAAATGCAGTTTTCCATAGAATTGCCACTAGAACAAGTATTCCCTAGCTCTGTCCTCAAGGCACACTAACAGTGCAGGTTTTTGTGATATCCTGGTTTCAACACAGATGGTTAAATCAAAATAACTGAGGTACTAATTAAGTCACCTGTGCTCAAGCATGGATATCAGTAAAACCTGTACCTTGAGGACCGAGCTTGGGAATGCCTGCCCTATAAGGGGGTATGGGTCATTAGGTCGACCACACTTAGGTCAACAGTCAATAGATCGACCACTATTGGTCGACATGCATTAGGTCGACATGGTCACTAGGCCAACATGGTCATTAGGTCGACATGAACAAAGTCGACATGGAGAAGGTCGACATGAGTTTTTTTCTCTCGTTTTTTTGGTGTCGTTTTCTTTGTAAAATGACGGGGAACCCCAATTAGTGCACTGTGTCCCCTCACATGGCTCGATTTGCATTACTCGCACTATTCCTAGTCGTAGTCAACGTGGATCGGAAAGTATGAAAAAGTAAAAAAAAAAAAAAAAGTTAAACATGCATGTCAAGCTTTTTCCATGTCGACCTAGTGACCATGTCGACCTAATGCATGTCGAGCAATAGTGGTCGACCTAATGACTGTCGACCTAAGTGTGGTCGACCTAATGACCTGTTAGGGTCTCCTGCCCTGTGCTGCCACGTCGTCATGGCAACCGGGAGACAAGTGCTAGCGGAGTAACCTGAGCGCAGCTGATACTCCGGTTCGGGTCTTTTGCTGTGCAGTGGTTACAGGCAGGGGATCCGGTGCTGGTTTTTGTGCTCACAGTCTGTGAGGTCTGAGGGGGGCGTGGACAGCACCTGCTTTATAAGGCCTCTTCTCAGGTTAAGCAGATGCTGCTGAATCTTTGTTGGTTAGTCAGTTTCTGAAAGTTAGCCAGTACTGTGTAGCTTTGTATTTGTTGTTGCTTACTGCAAATAGGCCTGGGGATTTGGTACTACACTCTGCCAATCCAGACCTAGCAGTAAGACTGGAGTCAGTCGTTTAGCCTGCTGAGGTTCTTTTGCTATTCTGTGAACCCAGCAGGTTTGTGGCTGTACTTTCAGACCTGCCTGCTTAATCCTCTCTCACTGTGCAGGGCGTCCATGTGTCAGTTTAGTGGCAGTAAGCTGAACCTGGGCCCTGCAAGTGAGAATTAGGATTGTGGAGACTCTCCTTGTGTCTATTATTCCATCTCTGACCAAGGAGTTTACTGCCACACCCGTTGGTAACCCTTTAGGGTTTTGCTGTTGCCCTTAGCAACAGCATTTCGGGTTCTCTACGTATTAAAACACAACATCTTGCTTTTTCCATCTGAGCATTTCTAATACTAGGGAGACACCCAGTTTCTTAGCCTCTGGGCTTCTCTGTTCACTCTGTGTTGGTTTTGTTACCCTATCACCTCCTGTGTACGTTATGTCATATTTCCCAGTCTGTCTGTGAGTTCATTTGTTTTGCATCCCTCTCTGTTCAGACACCAGTACATTCCTGCAGGCACTGGTGTGCATAACTGTTTAAACACCAGTACATTCCTGCAGGCACTGGTGTGCATAACATATTCAGCAGCCCAATACTCCTGTTGAAATTTTGTGGGAATATGGAGCATACCCCTCAAAATACGTTGCAACAGGTGGTCGATCAGGTGCAGGTCCTGACTCGTCAATTTAATGATTTGTCCATTAAAATGCACACCTCCCAGGCCGCTGGCGGAGCTCCCGCAGCAGCAGCACCTTCAGGGGTTAAGGAGCCGAAAGTAAATCTTCCGGATCGTTTTTCTGGAGATCGCTCGCAGTTCTTTTGTTTCAAGGAGAGCTGCAAGTTATATTTCCAGCTTAGGCCTCAGTCTTCTGGGTCAGAGATTCAGCGGGTGGGCATAGTGATTTCCTTGCTACAAGGAGACCCACAGGTCTGGGCATATGGGTTGCAGCCTGACTGTCCGTCGCTTAAAAGTGTTGATGCTTTTTTTACGGCACTGGGCATGTTGTATGATGACCCTGACAAGACGGCCTCAGCCGAGGCTCAGATTTCGATCCTTAAGCAAGGGCGAAGGCCAGTTGAGGTTTACTGTACGGAATTTCGGAGGTTGGCCCATGATACCCAGTGGAATGACCCAGCCCTGAGACACCAGTACCGAAGAGGTCTTTCTAACCAGATAAAAGACCAACTGGTACAATATCCCTTGCCTGATAGCTTGGATCAGCTCATGCAGTTATCCATCCGGGTGGATAGACGGCTGAGAGAGCGTAGGCTTGAAAGGGAGACCGAGGTTTCCTTCTTTCCCAAGGGAACCTCAGACTCTGAGGAATTTTCCGAGGAGCCTATGCAGATTGGGGCTACCCGCCTCTCCTCGCGTGAGAAGACGCGGAGGAGACAGCAGGGGTTGTGTTTGTACTGTGGGAATAAGGGTCATGTGGTAGTATCATGCCCAGAAAAGCCGGAAAACTTCAGGGCCTGAGGGTGATGGGAAATATCCTGTCAGGCCAGAAGTCAGAATTTCCCAAGAAGACTTTTATCATTCCGGTGACCTTGAAGATCCTCGGTCAAACTGTCAAGACTGAGGCCTTTGTGGACAGTGGGGCCGACGGGGTTTTTATGGACCGCCAATTCGCCCTGAAACACTCTGTTTCCTTAGTACCCTTGGCGTCGGAAATTGAGATTTGTGGGTTAAACGGGGAACCATTATCCCAGGGTAAAATTACCTCTTGCACTAGCCAGATTTCTTTGTTTATTGGAGCCACACACTCTGAAAAATTGTCCTTTTATGTGACTGTCTGTACTTTTGCTCCATTGGTGTTGGGGTTACCCTGGTTAAGGGCCCACAATCCTCAATTTGACTGGGTCTCTGGGGAGATTCTTAGTTGGGGTACTGATTGTTTCAGGAGTTGCTTGAGCCTTCCAGTCAGGCTCTCGCAGCTAAGTTTGCCAGGATTGCCAGGGTGTTATGCAGATTTTGCGGACGTGTTCTCCAAAAAAGTTGCAGAGGTACTACCTCCCCATCGCCCCTATGACTGTGCCATTGATTTGTTGCCGAATGCTAAGCTTCCCAAGAGCAGGTTGTACTCCCTGTCACGTCCTGAGACTCAGGCTATGGCAGAGTACATTCAGGAGAACTTGGCTAAAGGATTTATCAGACCTTCACAGTCTCCAGTTGGGTCGGGGTTCTTCTTCGTGGGTAAAAAGGACGGTTCATTGCGACCCTGCATCGACTTCAGGGAATTGAACCGTATCACGATTAAAAACTCATACCCACTGCCTCTCATTTCGGTCTTGTTTGACCAGCTTCGTACTGCCACCATTTTTTCTAAGATTGACTTACGCGGTGCGTACAATCTAATCCGAATAAGAGAGGGGGATGAATGGAAGACTGCCTTTAATACCCACTCAGGGCATTATGAATATTTGGTGATGCCTTTTGGGCTCTGTAATGCCCCGGCAGTCTTCCAGGATTTCATGAACGATGTGCTCAGGGAATATTTGGATAGATTCTTAGTTGTATACTTAGATGACATCCTAATCTTCTCCCATTCCCTGGAGGAACATCGGAAGCATGTACGCTTAGTCCTCCAGAAACTCAGAGACCACCGGCTTGGGGCGAAGCTGGAGAAGTGCGAATTTGAAGTTCAGCAAATCGCATTTCTAGGATATATTATCTCCCCAGAAGGTTTCCAAATGGAGGGTTCCAAGGTACAGGCAGTCCTGGATTGGGTGCAGCCCACTAGTTTGAAGGCGCTTCAGCGTTTCCTGGGCTTTGCAAATTTTTATAGACGATTTATCGCTGGATTTTCGTCTATAGTGGCGCCCTTGGTGGCACTCACTAAGAAAGGGGCGGATGTTGCTCACTGGTCTCGTGAGGCCAAAGCGGCTTTTGCCCGTCTAAAAAGGGCATTTGTCTCGGCCAAAGTGCTGCGACACCCAGATCCAGAGCGTCCTTTTGTGGTGGAAGTGGATGCCTCTGAGATAGGTATTGGGGCAGTGCTCTCTCAGATGGGGGTGTCTGATAATCGCCTTCATCCCTGTGCTTACTTTTCCCGTAAATTTTCGCCTGCCGAGATGAATTATGACGTGGGTAACCGGGAATTGTTGGCTATTAAGGATGCACTCGAGGAGTGGAGACACTGGCTTGAGGGGGCTAAGTTTGTGGTCTCAATTCTCACCGACCATAAGAATTTGGCATATTTAGAGTCAGCGAAGCGTCTCAATGCCAGGCAGGCACGATGGGCTTTGTTTTTTGCTCGCTTTAATTTTTTGATAACATATCGCCCTGGGTCAAAAAACATCAAGGCTGATGCGCTCTCGCGGAGTTTTGCTCCAATCCAGGAGACCACCGAGGAGCCGTTGCCCATTGTGTCCCCATCATGTATTAAAGTGGGCATTACCCAGGACCTCTTGTCATTAGTCCTTAGAGCACAGGAGCAGGCTCCTCCAGACCTTCCGGTAGGTCTTTTGTTTGTGCCTCCTAGGTTAAGACAGCGAGTGTTCCTGGAATTCCATGCCAAGAAGTCGGCATATTGCCAGAACTCGGGAGTTGCTATCTAGGGCGGTGTGGTGGCCCTCGGTGGCTAAGGATGTGGATCAGTGGGTTCGGGCATGTGACATCTGTGCCCGAAATAAGACTCCTAGAGGGGTTCCTGTTGGCCCATTACATCCACTCTCTATTCCATCTAAGCCATGGACCCACATTTCAATGGATTTTGTTGTGGACTTGCCCAAATCTTCGGGGATGACAGCCATCTGGGTTGTCGTTGACAGGTTTTCGAAGATGGCGCACTTCGTTCCACTGGTTGGGCTGCCATCGGCCAGACGCCTGTCTGAATTATTTATGCTGCATGTTGTGCGTCTCCACGGGTTGCCACTTGATGTGGTCTCTGACCGCGGATCCCAGTTTGTGGCCAAATTCTGGAGGGCATTTTGTTCCGATCTCCAGATTTCTGTCAGCTTGTCGTCAGGCTACCATCCGCAGTCTAATGGGCAGACTGAAAGGGTGAACCAGTCCTTGGAGCAGTTCCTCAGGTGTTATGTCTCCAAGTGTCAGACTGACTGGGTTGCTCATCTGTCAATGGCGGAGTTTGCCTATAACAACGCGGCTCACTCTGCTACAGGGATCTCTCCCTTCCGTTGTGTGTATGGGCATCATCCTAAGGCCAATTCTTTTGACCCCCTGGACTCCACGCCTGGTGGTTCCTCTGTCGTTTCGGTCCTTAGAGGTATTTGGAGGAAAGTGAAGAAAGCCCTTGTGTCTGTGTCATTAGTGACCAAAAGGGTTTTTGATAAGCGGAAAAGACCCTGCAGCTTCAAATTAGGAGACTTCGTCTGGTTGTCTACCAAGAATTTGAAGTTGAGACAGCCATCTCATAAGTTAGGCCCCCGGTTCATCGGCCCTTATAAGATCACCAGGGTTATCAATCCGGTGGCATTTCAGTTAGATCTGCCCCGTTCTTTGGGTATCAATAAAACATTTCATTGTTCCCTTTTAAAACGGGCGATTAGTAATCCTTCTTCCAGAGGAAGACCTTCCCCTCTTCTGATACGTGGCCAGAGGGAGTTTGTTGTTGAAAGGATTCTTGACTCCAAGATGGTTCGGGGTCGGCTGTCATTTTTGGTGCACTGGAAGGGGTATGGCCCGGAGGAGCGGTCGTGGGTGCGCAGTTGTGATCTTCATGCCCCCAGACTGATACGCTCTTTCTTCTCGCAGTTCCCCGATAAACCCGGTGGTAGGGGTTCTTTGACCCCTCGTCAGAGGGGGGGTACTGTTAGGGTCTCCTGCCCTGTGCTGCCACGTCGTCATGGCAACCGGGAGACAAGTGCTAGCGGAGTAACCTGAGCGCAGCTGATACTCCGGTTCGGGTCTTTTGCTGTGCAGTGGTTACAGGCAGGGGATCCGGTGCTGGTTTTTGTGCTCACAGTCTGTGAGGTCTGAGGGGGGCGTGGACAGCACCTGCTTTATAAGGCCTCTTCTCAGGTTAAGCAGATGCTGCTGAATCTTTGTTGGTTAGTCAGTTCCTGAAAGTTAGCCAGTACTGTGTAGCTTTGTATTTGTTGTTGCTTACTGCAAATAGGCCTGGGGATTTGGTACTACACTCTGCCAAACCAGACCTAGCAGTAAGACTGGAGTCAGTCGTTTAGCCTGCTGAGGTTCTTTTGCTATTCTGTGAACCCAGCAGGTTTGTGGCTGTACTTTCAGACCTGCCTGCTTAATCCTCTCTCACTGTGCAGGGCGTCCATGTGTCAGTTTAGTGGCAGTAAGCTGAACCTGGGCCCTGCAAGTGAGAATTAGGATTGTGGAGACTCTCCTTGTGTCTATTATTCCATCTCTGACCAAGGAGTTTACTGCCACACCCGTTGGTAACCCTTTAGGGTTTTGCTGTTGCCCTTAGCAACAGCATTTCGGGTTCTCTACGTATTAAAACACAACATCTTGCTTTTTCCATCTGAGCATTTCTAATACTAGGGAGACACCCAGTTTCTTAGCCTCTGGGCTTCTCTGTTCACTCTGTGTTGGTTTTGTTACCCTATCACCTCTTGTGTACGTTATGTCATATTTCCCAGTCTGTCTGTGAGTTCATTTGTTTTGCATCCCTCTCTGTTCAGACACCAGTACATTCCTGCAGGCACTGGTGTGCATAACAGTTTAAACACCAGTACATTCCTGCAGGCACTGGTGTGCATAACATGACCGTATTCTCTAAAAGCTGGAAATGCATCCCAATAAAACTACATAACAAGACACGATCTAATTCCTATGAAAACGGCCAGTTTCCGCCCAGAAACACCCACTTCCTGTCAATCACACTACGATCACTTCAACGATGAAAAATCTTCGTTCGGGCGTGAGTAAATCTACTAAGTTTTGTGTTAAAATACTAACCGCATGTGCACTGCGAACCATGCGCATGCGCATTTTTGCCTTAATCGCTCCGTTGCGAAAATCGGCACCGAGCGAACAACTCGGAATGACCCCCAATATCTGGTCTTTTGCTTGCCCTTACTTAAATTAGCCTTAGAGGTCTAGTTACTACTAATATTTACTATTGCAATTTACTTAAACCATGTACCTGGTACAACTGAGTGATACTTTCAAGATAAAAAACAAAACAAAACCAAAAAACAATGACAAATTTGGGCCCAATTTAAAAAACAAACAAAAATAACATTTTAAATCAATGAATCAATATTTCTATTATTATATGCTGCAGCTGAGCATGTATTAAAGCAATCCTTCTACAAAGGCTTCTCTGTGCATTGTATGCCGGAAGTGACCTCTTCACCGATAGGGAAAAGCCGTATCTCTGGAAAAATGGATAAAGGCAAATAAACAAATACCTGTGTGTTTAGGTATGACATTCTAAACAGTACAGAAGCAGATGAAAGTATTTTTCAATTGTTTTTACCTCATACTTATGTACAATAATAATATTCTGAACAAAAACGCAACCTGTAAGGTAACAAAAGGCTCTATAGACACAGGGATCCTCGGCAGCAGTGGCCACCAAATGCGTTCGGGTCACAGCGGATGCGAACGCCTCTGCCTGACTGACAGGCAGAGGTGTTCACGGGGTGGAAGGGGGGTGGCGACAGAGCATTGTGGGGGACTGTGCTGGGAAAACGGGGACGGGTTGGCTGCATTTACGATTCAGCAGCGAGAAGTCACACGCAGACGATCAGACGTGATAAATGGCGCCTACTCACCTGCATACGCAGCCTAGCCGTGGCTGTAGGGGATATCCACAACTGCTGCATCCACAATGTCAATTGCGGTCGCAGCTGGGTGGCCTTGCTCTGCGATGGGCGGCTCCCAGCAAGTGAAAATAGGATTTTAATTACCTACCGGTAAATCCTTTTCTCGTAGTCCGTAGAGGATACTAGGATCCATTTAGTACCATGGGGTATAGACGGGCCCACTAGGAGCCATGGGCACTTTAAGAATTTGATAGTGTGGGCTAGCTCCTCCCTCTATGCACCTCCTACCAGACTCAATCTAGGAAACTATGCCCGAGGAGACGGACATACTTTGAGAGAAGGATAGATAAAGATAGTGGTGAGATTCCAAACCAGCACACACAACAAGAGGAAAGCCAAGCTAACCAAACAGGAACAGCAACAGCTGAACCAACATTCCTTAACCAAGTAACATTACAGGAAGAACGAAGCACTGGGCGGGTGCCCAGTATCCTCTACGGACTATGAAAAAAGGATTTAGCGGTAGGTAATTAAAATCCTTTTTTCTCTTACATCCTACAGGATTTCTGGGGTCCATTTAGTACCATGGGGATGTACAAAAGCTCCCAAACCGGGTGGGAGAGTGCTGAGATCCTGCAGAACTTTTTGACCAAACTGAAGGTCCTCAGAGGCCAAAGTATTGAACTTGTAGAACTTAGCAAACGTGTTCAAACCTGACCAAGTAGCTGCTCGGCAGAGCTGTAAAGCCGAGACACCCCGGGCAGCTGCCCAGGAAGACCCCACCGACCTAGTAGAGTGGGCCTGTACAGATTTTGGACATGGCAAACCTGCCGTGGAATAAGCATGCTGGATAGTATGTCTGATACAGCATGCAATTGTCTGCTTTGAAGCAGGGCACCCAATCTTATTGGGATCATAAAGAACGAACAGCGAATCTGTTTTTCTGTGACGAGCTGTTCTCTTCACATACACCTTCAAAGCCCTCACAACATCCAAAGACTTTGAAGTAGCAGAAGTGTCGGTGACAACCGGAACCACAATAGGTTGGTTGATGTGAAACGCAGACACCACTTTAGGAAGAAATTGCTGACGAGTTCAGCTCTGTCCTCATGGAAAATGAAATAGGGACTTTTATGAGACAAAGCCCCCAACTCCGACACGTCTTGCTGAAGCCAAGGCCAACAGTGTGACGGTCTTCCATGTAAGATATTTTACGTCCACCTCCTGTAACGGTTCAAATGAGTCTGATTGGAGGAACTGCAGCACCACATTGAGATCCCAAGGTGGGAGGCACAAAGGGAGGGTGGATGTGCAAAACACCTTTCAAGAACGTCAGGGAGAGAAGCCAATTGTTTCTGAAAGAAAATTAACAAGGCCGAAATCTGAACTTTTAAGGAGCCCAGACGCAGGCCCACATTTACATCTGCCTGTAGAAAAAGCAGGAAACGTCCCAGATGAAATTCTACCGCAGAATAATTTCTGCTCTCACACCAAGAGACGTATTTCTTCTCCAAATACGATTGTAATACTTAGACGTTACCCCCTTCCTGGCTTGGATCATAGTCGGATAACCTTGTTAGGGATCCCTCTCCTGGCTAGAATCAGACATTGAACTTCCATGCCATCAAACGAAGCCGCGGTAAGTCGTGATAGATGAACGGGCCCTGTTGCAAAAGATCCTCGCGAAGAGGTAGAGGCCACGGATCTTCGAGGAGCATCTCCAGAAGGTCCGCATACCAGGCCCTTCTTGGCCAGTCCGGAGAAATGAGAATTGCTTGAACCTTTTCCCTTTTTATTCTCTTTAGAATTCTTGGGACCAGAGGAAGTGGAGGAAACACGTACACCATCTGATAGACCCATGGAGTCATCAGGGCGTCTACCGCCACCGCCTGTGGGTCTCTCGACCTGGAACAATACCGCTTGAGCTTCTTGTTGAGGCGAGAGGTCATCATGTTGATCTGTGGATATCCCCATCGACTTGTCAAGCACCCGAACACTTCCGGGTGAAGGCCCCACTCCCTTGGGTGCAGGTCGTGTCTGCCTAGGATGTCTGCTTCCCAGTTGTCTACACCCGGAATGAAGACCACTGACAACACCACAGCATTTCTTTCTGCCCAGAGGAGAATTCTTGACACCTTCGACATCGCTGCTCTGCTCTTCATTCCGTCCTGTCGGTTTATGTACGTCACTGCCGTCACATTGTCCGACTGGACCTGAATGGCCCGATCTTGAAGAAGATGTGATGCCTGCAGAAGGGTGTTGTGGCCCTGAGTTCCAGAATGTTGATTGGAAGGACAACTTCCTGACTTGACCATCTTCCTTGAAACTGCACCCCCTGAGTGACTGCTCCCCAACCTCTGAGGCTTGCGTCTGTGGTTAACAGAATCAAGTTCTGAATTCCAAACCTACAACGAGGTGAGAAGTCTATAGCCACCAAAAAAGGGAGATCCTGGCTTTTTGGCGACAGACGGATTCTCTGGTGCATGTGAAGATGCGATCCGGACCATTTGTCCAACAGATCGAGCTGGAATGGTCTTGCGTGAAACCTTCCGTATTGAAGAGCCTCATAAGAGGCCACCATTTTCCCCTGAAGGCAAATGCACAGATGTACCGACACCTGGGTTGGCTTCAGGACATCCCGAACCATCGACTGGATCACCAATGCCTTTTCCAACGGATGGAGCACTTTTTGCGACTCCGTGTCCAGTATCATTCCCTGGAATGGGAGCCTCCTTGTTGGCTCTATGTGAGATTTCAGAAGGCTCAGAATCCACCCGTAATCCCGCAGGAGTTTGGTTGAGAGACCAATGCTGTCCAGCAACCTTTCCCTGGATGGTGCTTTTATCAGGAGATCTTCCAGGTACAGAATTATGTTCACTCCCTGTTTGCGGAGTAGAAACATCATCTCTGCCATCACCTTGGTGAACACCCTCGGTGCCGTGGAGAGACCAAAGGGCAGGGCCTGGAACTAGTAGCAACAGTCCTGCAGTGCAAACCGTAGATAAGCCTGATGAGGCGGCCAGATCGGAATGTGAAGGTACGCTTCCTTGATATCCAGACACACTAGGAATTCTCCCTCCTCCAGACCTGAGAATACTGCTCTCAGAGAATCCATCTTCAATTTGAACACTCTTAAGTACGGGTTCAAAGACTTGAGGTTCAGAATCAGTCTTACCGAACCGTCTGGTTTTGGTACTACGAACAAGGTGGAATAGTACCCCTTGTTGAGCAGATGAGGTGGAACTGGAACAATGACCTGAGTCTGTACCAGTTTTTGGATGGCATGCTGTAAAGTTATACTTGCCTCTTGTGAAACTGGCAAGCCTGATTTGAAGAATCTGTGAGGTGGGAGCTCTTGGAACTCCAGTCTGTAGCCCTGGGAAATAAGATCTATGACCCAGGGATCCTGGCATGAACTTGACCAGATCTGACTGAAGAATTGTAGTCGGGCTCCCACCTGACAGCCTTCCAGGCACTGCGGTCCACCGTCATGCTGAAGTCTTTGAGGAAGCAGAGCCTGAGCTCTGTTCCTGAGCACCTGCAGTTGCTGGCTTGCGTAGTTTACCTCTTGCGCCGCTGGAGAACGTAGAAGCACCTCTGGATTTGCCCTTGAACTTGGCTGTCCGAAAGGACTGTAACTTAGAAGCTGAATAAGTCTTCTTGGTTGGGTGGGCTGCGGAAGGAAGATACGTAGACTTACCCGCAGTTGCTATGGAGATCCATTTGTCTAGTTCATCTCCAAACAAGGCCTCTCCTGTGAATGGTAGGCCTTCCACGCCTTTCCTGGAGTTCGCGCCAGCAGTTCACTGGCGTAGCCACAAGCCCCTGCGTGCCGACACTGCCATAGCGGTGGTGCAAGCCTATCTCTTTTATGGCTTCCACCATAAAGTTCGCAGAGTCCTGTATATGCTGCAGGAGTAAAACAACATCCCCCTTAGACAAGGAATCTAATCCTTCAATTAGGTTACCTGACCATTTTGCAATGACTTTTGTGATCCATGCACATGCAATAGTGGGTATTTGGGGCACCCAAGCAGCTGTGTACAATAATTTGAGTGTAGTCTCAATTTTACGTGACAGCCTAGAAACTGATGCGTCCACTATCAGTGGATTTTCCAATTTTTTCCTATCCTCCAGAGAAAAGGGAAAAGATGAGAGCAACCTTTTAGGGATCTGAAATTTCTTATCAGGATTAACCCACGGTTCTTCAAACAGGGTATTCAATTCTTTTGACACAGGAAAAGTGACTGAGGACTTCTTTTTTACATTAAAATAAGATTCCTCACACTCCTTTGACACCTCATCAGGAATATGCAGAACATCTCTGATAGCTTCTATAAGAGTCTCTATTCCCTGTGACAGAGCCGCATTCCCCCCCTCCAAGTCAACCTCACCCTACTCCAAGTCTGACCCATCAGCATCAGAGTCAGACTGCAGTATATGGGTAAGAGATCGCTTTTGCATATAAATGGGAGGGGATTGAGATGCTGTTTTGGGGGCTGAGTCTCTGCTCATAAACACATCCACAGTTTTTTTTAAGTATTGTGTCTCTTTCTCATTGCGGGACAATTTTGTAGAAAGAGTGGAGATCATTCCTTTCAGAGAATTAACACACTCTGGTTCAGTCCCGCTATTCTGTGAACCCTGAGTACCCAGTAGTGAGCCCCCTGGTGAAGAGGAACACTCTGCTGTACAAGAAACACACTCTTTGCCTGACATAATGCAAATGTGACAGCACACACACACAGGAAAAGGTTAAGCACAATTAACCCACAAAGAGCCCTTCAGGGAGACACAGAGTTTTTGGAGCCAGCCCCCACGCGCACTTATCGCTAATGCCAAGCTTAGCCGGGTCGCAGACTAAGTACCCTGATAGGGGACTTAGTACACTAGTAATCGCTCCCCCCCTGCTATGACCCTCTGGTACCGCTGAGGTAATTTAGAGTCACACTGGAGGAGCTGCGCCTCTCTGTCAGTCAGCATCTGTGTCCACTGCAGAGGGAAAATGGCGCTGGTGAGCTGCTGGATCCTCTCATAGTGAAGCCCCGCCCCTTCAATGGCGCGTGGTCTTCCCGCTTTTTTTATACTGGCAGAGGAATTTGGTGCTTAAAATGGACAGAAGGGGGCGTGGCCTGGCCTGTGAGCTGTGAGGAGGTGATCTCAGAGAGCTCTTGCCGGCCCTGCTCTTTTTAATACAATAAAACCGCTTTAGGGGGTCCTTAATCCCTCTAATATATATTATTGCCTCCCTCTATCATCTGGGACCAGAGGGTCTGTGTTGCGGAGCCGGGGAGCCCTTTTAAGGGTTCCTGTAGGTTGCGGCCCTCCCCTTCATAGAGAGCCGGGGACTGTGGTGTGGTGTCCCCCCGGCCAGAAGTGCGGGTGTGCGGGCCAATCGGCGGCGGAGCTCGGGAAGTACGACTTCTCCCGAACATACCCACGCCTGTCCTGTGCCTGGCTGGCCTGCTTCGGGAGCCCCCGGTCGCCTGCGCTACACGGAGCGGAGACTCGGTGCACGGAGCGGGGACCCGCTACTCAGCGCGGACGCGTCTCCCGCGCGCCGGAGGCTGGGAGGCCGCACGCAAAGCCCCTCTCTCTTCCCTGGCTGTGAGCCGCCTTCTCACCTGCGGCTTCACTCACCCTCCCCACCAGCGATCCGGCTCGCTCCTGGTGCCTCTGTTGTGAAGGCCTTGCTTAGGGGACTGGCGGTGCCATTTTGGTTGTGGGCTATACGCCCACACTACAGATAATAAACGGGGATGAGGGGAAGCGAGGCCCTGGTTCCTTACACCCCCCCACACTGCAGAGTTCTGCCTCGGGGGCGTGGCCTGGAGGCTGACCTGACGGGTGGCATTTCCCATAAGCTCCCAGGGACCTGGGAGTTCTTGACTTGCTCCGCCTGCACTGCGGACGCTAACTGAGCAGGGGGAGAGACGAGAGACCCTGCTGAAGCCGGGCCGGGAGCCCCAGAGCCTGGGCGGTGGCCATCTTGGATCGCGAGTGCTAGCAAGAAAAGCGGCGGAGTTCCGGCGGCGGGGTCCCTCAGGGCCCAGGTGAGCCTCACCCGCCACCCCGACCTGCATAAGCCGCTTTCCTCTCCTCTCCCCTCCCTGCGACCTCCTGTTGGACCGCTCCCTCACCTGCTGCGGACAGACCGCCATACCTACAACGGCCCTCTGCCCACATACAACCGTCCCCTGGGGTTGTAGCCCCGTGCTCTGGACGACTCCACCTGTTACCCGACTACCCCCCACGCACCCTGCAAGGCCCCTTCTTGAACTCTGGAGCTGAAACCGTTCCCATAAGGGGCCATCAACCACGGCCCACGGTTACGCCCAGCCCTGCACACTGTTTATATCGGGCACTGTAACGGCCCAGCTTGGGACTGCGCAAGTGGGACTCACCGGTGTCCTTGCGGATCGCCCTGTGTCCTGTGAGTGCTACACAGATTTCCTCTCTGCCAGGTGAATCCCACTCGGGGTGCCTACTCCGAATCCCTCTCCCCCCCCCCTATAGAGGCCCACTGCCTCCCTCGTTACATACCTCCACTAATTGACGCCCCTCTCCGTCGGAGCTCCCCGAAGTTTTGCCACAAGCTGCCAACGCTGCTGCTCCAAGCAGTAATGCAATACTTCATGCTCTCGTCCTCCGTTACTCTCCGTGAGGCCACCTGATGATCACCTGAGACCAGTCCGCGGGGAGTGACCGCTCCCTGGGAGCCATGTTGTTCTATGTATCTTCTTGATTCTGACGCATCTTGAGTTTATTGCAAACACCCTCCTTGCTATCTCCCTGTAGCATGAGGCGTACCTCGAAATCCTCTAAACGGAGCAACAACAACCGATCTCAAAAATCCACGAGATCTCAAGCAGACCTGAGGCCTTTCCTTCATCCATCAATATCCCCACAGATGGAGAGCCGTTCTTCACCCCACCCCCCGACATCTCCCTCTGCCTCCTCGATCTCGAATCCGGCTGACGACATGGCTGACCCCGGTATGGCGGGAGGCCGGGACCTCCGGGAAATCCTGACCTTCATAAAGTCACTTCCCACTAAGCAAGACCTTCAAGACACCATTAGGAATGAGCTCGCCTCCATTAAAAGCGAAATCTCACACCTGTCTGATCGCGTAGTGAACTTGGAAGAAGACCAAGACGCCAATGTCTCCTGTATGTCCTTGTTGAGAGATTCCATCTTTGCTCAATCCAAGGAAATCCGTGCTTTACAGTCTAGGATGACGGATATCGATAACAGAGGCAGACGGAATAATATCCGCATCCGTGGTCTCCCGGAAGACGTTTCACAGTCTGGGTTAGTGGATGCCCTGACCAAGATATTTAACGAACTCTTGAATAAAGATTCAGACAACATTATCACTTTTGACAGAGCCCACAGAGCCCTTCGACCGAGAGGCCTCACCACCGACAGGCCCCGAGACGTCATTTGCCGGCTCCATTATTTCTCCCAGAAAGAGGAGATTATGTCCAAAGCCCGTCAACTGGCCAAAATTGATTTCAACGGCTCCGATATCAGCCTCTATCAAGATCTTTCCTGGTACACGCTCCAGCAACGGAAATCCTTGAAACCCCTAACAGACGAACTGCGGAAACGTCAACTGCGGTATCGATGGGGTTTCCCCTTTAACCTCCAGGCTTGCTCCTCTGGAAAATGGTTCACCCTGTCTTCTCATGCAGACCTTTCCTCGTTCTGCTCTTCATTAGGTCTACCTCCGTTGGACATTCCGGATTGGGAGTTTTCTCTCCCTGATGTCCCTCTCCCTGAAAGGGCTCCTGACCTACAACCATGGCATGAGGTACGCGGTGTCAAGAAGAGAAGCCAACCGAACGCTTCCCCCTCCAAGCCTACTATGCGCTGAGGACTCGTCTGTTTTAATGTTACTGTTTTTGCTTCTTTCAAGAGTCTCTTATTACTACAACAGTGGTGGAGGGTACTCCCTCTTCTACAAGAGTTCTCACATACGCTTCTCGTTAAATCCCTGACTGTTGAGGGATGTTATTACTAACTAACCAATCTGTCTGCCAATCTGGATCATTCTGCTGCCCGTTGCCCGCCGTCCGGTCCTCTTAATGCAGGTTTTTTTTTGTGTCAGTTTCGGGCGTATTTTTTCACCATGGCTCCTGGCGCGGTTCACTCCCGTTCCCCCATTGAACCCGCCCTTGGCTTACTGCCGGTAGGGAGGCTGAAAGTACTACGGTTCAGTCTCTCCCCTGCGGGTCTTTTTCTGATGTTATTACATTGTTATTGTATTTTTTTTTCTTTGTCTCTTTTTCCATGCCTACTCCTCTTCGTCCCCCTTTTCTATCCTTCCACTTTCAGGTTTATAGAAATCCGCTCTATTTCACTCCACCATGAGTGTGCTTGGGAGGATTAAAGTGCTGTCCCTTAACGTGCGTGGTCTTAACACGCCGGAGAAGGGATCTAGCCTTTTACGTTTACTGAGGTCTGAAAGGGCAGATGTTGCGTTAGTGCAAGAAACCCATTTTAAAGTTGGAATTCGTAATCCCTCTCTTACCAGTCGCTATTTCCCCACGGCATATTACAGCAATACCCCAGGTAGCAAGTCCAAGGGAGTGGCTATTATTTTCTCCAAGGATTTACGCATTCCTGACGTATCCACACATAGGGTGGTTCCGGGTAGACTCCTCCTCTTGACTTGTAAACTCTTTGAACAACTGTTTACTTTTGCAGTGATGTATGCCCCAAACCAGGCCCAATTGTCTTTTTTCAATTCCCATCTCCCGAGATTAGACTCTCTGTTCCAAGGCATTACTGTTTTGGGTGGGGACTTCAATTGGACTTTGGACCCCAGTACTGACACATCATCCCAAACCCCTAGATTTGTTGCATCTAAATACCGCCATATCAAACGGTTACTTCATACACAACAACTAGCTGACTCCTGGAGAACCCTCAACCCCTCGGGTCGTGACTATTCCTTCTATTCACACCCCCATCGGGTTTATTCCCGCATAGATTACTTGTTCCTTAGCCATAGACACCTCCCGCTTCTCATAGACGCCACTATCGGCTCTATCACCTGGTCAGACCACGCTCCGGTGACGTTGACTCTAGATCTCCCTCACGGTCCCCGCAAACAATGGACCTGGAGACTCAATGAGTCCCTTCTCTACGACACACTTTGTAAAGATGCCTTAGGTAAGGCTATAGACGATTGTATTGCCACGAATGACACAGGCGATGTCTCTCACCTAACTGTGTGGGAGGCACATAAGTGTGTACTCCGGGGCAAGCTGATCCAACTAGGCACTTATAAGAAGAAGCAGAGGCAGTCTCTGATCTCAGGTCTTCTAACTAAGATTCACGCCCTCGAGACCTCTCACAAGGCATCATTGTCAGATAGGACCCTAGTGGAATTGACGGAAGCCCGCTCACAGTTGAATAAACTCCTGTCGGATAATATAATTCTCTCCATCCGTAAATGTAACCAGAAATACTATCAGTGGGGTAATAAACCTGGCCGAGTCCTAGCTCAGGCTATACGTACTCAACACTCGGCTTCGTTTATTGGCTCTGTGAAGGATGCCAAGGGAGTCCCCAAACTTAAATCACCTGAGATTGGCGCGTGCTTTACACGGTTTTACGCCTTGCTCTACAACTTAGAAAGTGCCCCTCAGGGTGGAGACCCCCGCCTTTCACTCCAAAAAATAAGGGACTATCTGCGGTCCATAGAGTATCCCGTTCTCCCGCCCTCGAAACTTAGCTTGCTGGAAGCCCCTTTCACTGCCCAAGAACTGGATCACACCATTTCCTCTATGCCATCCGGAAAAAGCCCTGGCCCTGACGGCTTCACTATTGCATACTATAAGGTGTTTAAGGATAGACTGATTCCCCTACTTCTTCGAGCATTTAACTCCATTTCATCTGGCTCTCATTTTTCCCGTGACTCTCTGGAGGCCCATGTTTCGGTGATACCGAAGCAGGGCAAAGACCCTTCGGTTTGCTCCAGTTATAGGCCCATCTCCCTCCTGAATGTGGATCTTAAGATCTATGTGAAAATCCTGGCCAATAGATTGAAGACGTTGATACCTCTCTTAGTTCACAATGACCAGGTTGGTTTTGTTATGGGCCGAGAGGCTAAAGACAATACAACCAAAATCCTTAATCTTATCCACTTAGCTTCCCACAGTTCTACTCCCACAATCCTACTCTCTACTGATGCCGAAAAGGCATTTGATAGGGTCAATTGGAATTTATGACCTCAATTTTAGAGCACATTGGCTTAGGTCCCAACGCACTTGCTTGGATACTAGCCCTCTACGACTCTCCGACTGCAAAGGTACGCGTAAATGGCACCCTATCTGACCCATTCACCATAAGCAATGGCACTAGGCAAGGCTGCCCACTATCTCCATTGATCTTTGTGCTCTGTATTGAAGCGCTAGTTAGAGCCATACGAGCTAATCAGGACATCAAAGGTTTTGTTGTGGGAGTAGGAGAGTACAAATTAGCACTGTTTGCCGACGACCTTTTAGCCATAGTATCCCATCCCACCGACTCCTTACCACACCTGATGGACGAGCTTGACCTCTATGGACAACTTTCCAACTTCAAAATTAATTACTCTAAATCTAGCGCTCTTAATATTTCCACCCCTGCAGAGTCCGTAGTAGTCCTTAAACGTTCTTTCCCCTTCTCATGGCAATCTTCTCATATAACATACCTCGGTATAAAGTTGTCCGCTAGTGAGTCCCAGCTGTTCCTGTTAAACTATTTGCCTCTTTTGCAAACAATTCGGAATGATTATTCTAGATGGAATATGAGATATCTATCTTGGTTTGGGAGGATAAATATAGTTAAGATGAACACCCTTCCTAAACTTTTGTATGTAATGCAGGCCCTCCCAGTACGCATCCCAGAGTCCTGGTTCCGATCCATTTCGCGATTGATCCAACAGTTTGTCTGGCAACGGAGGAGACCTAGACTTAAACGCTCCCACTTGACTAAATCAATCAAAAATGGCGGCCTCAAACTTCCCGATATAAAACATTATTACCATGCCATTCTTCTAAGCAGAATTATAGATTGGACGAGAAGTCGCGAGCTCAAACAATGGGTGGTACTGGAGGGCCTGTACGTGCAGCAATTCCCAGAAATATTCCCTTGGCTCCCCTCCTTCCCGAAGTTACTCCTCCCCCATCCCACTATTGCTCCCATGCTAGCCGCCTGGAAAACACTACGGGGTCTTCCCTACATCTCATCCAAATTTGGCCCCTTGACATCTTTTCTGGCCAACCCTGAGTTTCCACCGGGTCTTAACCCCGCCCACTTTTCTCAATGGGCAGTTGCAGGATTGTTCAGGGTCGGCCAGATGGTGTCAGCGACTGGAGTCAAACAGTTCACGGACTTGAGGGCGAGGTGGGACATCCCTCAACAGGACTTTTGGAAGTTTCTACAGATAAGGCACTTCTTGACAACTAATACTAGACTTTACAGCGCCGCCAGGGAGTTGACCCTGTTTGAGAAGCTTTGCGTTGCAACCCTAGACCCGACCCACACTATTTCCACGCTATATAAAATTGTTTGCCATTCCCGACCTGTCGATCCTTTGCTGTGGCCTGGGAAAGAGACCTAGGCATCTCCTTATCATCTAGAGATTGGGAAAGAATTTTCTTAAAAACTCACTTGAGCTCTGTCTGTGTCCAGGTCCGGGAGACACAATACAAAGTTGTGACAAAGTGGTATAGACACCCCTCCCTCCTCCATGCTATGTATCCCTCCTCGCCAGCCCACTGCTGGCGTTGTTCCTCCACAACTGGCTCCCTCTTACACATTTGGTGGACTTGCTCCATGATCCAACCATTTTGGCGGGAGGTTGTGCTCGTTTCTCAGGACATTCTTAAAACTCAGATTCCCTCAGACCCGGCATTTTGGCTTATTAACCACTCTAATATTCCAGTGTCCCAATACAAGCACTCATTACTGCGTCATCTCAGCAATGCAGCACGTGCTGTAATCCCGGCCATGTGGAGGTCCCACCTCCCCCCTACACGTCGTGCATGGTTCTCTAAACTGGACTATTTTATGAGAATGGAATACTTGTTTCTCTCATCGATAGGCAAGTCTGGCGAATTCGATTCTACTTGGCTGCCTTGGTTGGAATACAAGGCCTCCCAGGCCTACTTAGCCACTCCCTTGGATAGCAGTTAATATCCCTATAGCTCTGTTTGTATACCACAATGAGTGGTACCTCTTACTTCCTCTTGTCCCCTTCTCTCATTTTCTTCTTTCCTACTTTTCCTTTACTCAATGCCTAATGGCTACCTTTCCCTGGTTCTCTTTTAGTATTTATACTTCTTAGTATATAAGAACACAATTTATTGGTGATGTACAGTGCAGCTCACAGCAGGCACACCATAGCCTCCCTACGATATTGTATTACAGTATCCCCAGCTCCTTAGATGTTATTCTCTATCTGCCAGCCCACTTTGCTGCTGCTACCTTTGAAGGTTCTTAATTTCTCTGCTGGCTTGCTATCCTTGCTCTAAGCATTTTTACATTTAGATCTGTGTCTATATGCTTTATTGGTATCAATGTTTCTAAATTTGAATTTGTCTGTGTTCTTCTTTATTGTTTATGATTTTGAAATCTTTAATAAAAATCGATTGTACAAAAAAAAATGGACAGAAACCGTTTTAAGACTGTGTTGCCAGTATGGGTACCGTGTACAGTGTACTGAGACGCAGTTGTGTACTGTGTCTGGAGACGCATTCCGCCCCGTTTATAAGCCGTGCGTCTCCGTACCCTCGTGCCGCCATAATGGCCGGCACCCCGCTAACCGGGACGCCGGCTCAGTACTCACCACTCTTCAATCTTCTGGCTCTGTTAGGGGTGGAGGCGTGCTGCGGGAATGTACACTCGCCGTGGTGGGGCTTGCGAATCGTTCCCTCAGGAGCTCAATGTCCTGTCAGCGGGGAACGGGACCATTAACCCTTCAAGAGGTTGGGCCATTACCCCCCTAAGTCCCACGAAGCAGGCAGGCAGTCCTGCCTGAAAATAACAAACATATAAAATAAATGCAGAAAACTGTTCAGGAGCTTCCTCATTTTCTAAATTGAGTCTGGTATTGGACCCGTCTATACCCCATGGTACTAAATGGACCCCAGTCTCCTCTAGGACGTAATATAAAGAATGGATTGCAAATTCTGCTGTTTAACATAATTTGTAATCCGTACTGAATAACCCCCAGAGTGAATTTCTATCACATACAACAATTTCTATTTCACAAACAGATGAAGGACTATTTAGACAGATGCCTAGTAAGGAAGCTAGTATACAGCATCCACAGGGTGCACTAAATATTCATAAATCTCTAAGTTTTAGGTACATTATACAAAAGGTGTTTTGGTAATAATTCACAGTGAATGATTTCTAAGGAATTTTGCTTGTCTTCCTAGTGCAAAGCCTCACGACAATACTGAGTAGAGGTTATAATCACAGTTATCACAACAAAGATGACATGATTTTTATATCTTATAATTTCTAATAAAAATATATTAGATTCTTGTCACTTTTATATTTTTAATTGATGACGGAAGTACATGATTGTGTTCTAGGCTTTCCACAACTCACAGATGGTTGAGCAAGCAGGTTACCATTAGGAAAGTCTACTACCCCTTTTGTAATTTCTATTTGAATAAAAAATATATGAGTTAGTGTACATCCATACCCCACACTTAAGTTCCTTCACTGCTGAGGGATTTGTCACTCCTGTGCTGAACCTATTTCTTAACTGTTCACACTCCAACATCAATCAGTGTTTTACGTATGCAGTATTATACCTTGAGTTTTGTTTTGTTTTTTCCGAAAACTTTCAATTTACAGTTAATACTATTAGCCAGCTTAATCCTCCTTTTATGGTAAATAAAATCTATCCAAAATGGGCCAAAAATTGTGTTTTATTTTATTGAAATTGCATGAAAGAGAACCAAACGCAAATTTGTGGTTTTTTCCAGACACCACCAAGAAAGATTTTGTAGTACTTGTGTTGGGATCTATACACCTTTCCAAAATAATGAGAAGCAGTATTCTACGCAAAGATTTTCACATCAGTGCTGCAGGCTACTTCTGCAACGTTATTCAGATCATATTGTCAAATCCCCCTAGATAGGGGAAAAGGAAAGAGAAACAAGTTACAACTTGGGTGCACACAACCCAACTAACCCAAGTTGTAACTGTTTTTTCTTTCCTTTTCCCTTATCTATGGGGATTTGACAATATATCCTATTCCAAACCAGTCGGTAGCACCTTTTGAGCCCTAGGCATTTACCAGTGTGGACATACTGATATTCCCAAGAATTGGGACATCAAATACTAATAAGGGCATCCCAACTTTCGGATTGTACAAGAATTGTTTATCTTGGTGCGGGTTACCCTCCATGAAAGGTGAGATTCTAGTCTTCCCATTGTTGGAACATTGTGAGTTACTTAGATCAAGTTGCTAATAGTTTTTTGTACGTAAAGATGTGCCAGAGTTTTATAAAGCGTAAGGAATGCTTCTATGGGGCAGATTCAACTCCAGTTTATCTGGCAGTTACAGTAGGCAGATTCTGCATGTAGCTCCATGGGCTGCAAGCGGAAACGGTCTTCTGTATTTAACGCGTGGAAGCCACCAGGATCTGTTCATGCATAATTTACTCTGCCCCTATATGAGTTAACTGAATCACTGTTAAAGGTATTACCCACACTTGTAATAGACTCACTGTAATCTTATGTACTGTGCAGATTTGTATAGAAATAATTACATTCACAACATATACAACATATACAACCACAAAGCTGTATTTACAGTAAAAGCAAATGATTTCACAACATAGCTTATGGAATCGGCAACACAATATATTACAGCAGCACATCATTTGTGTCCCAGAAAAGAGACATCTAGATGCAGCACTTTTGCCCTCTGCACTAAAAGTTTTAAACCATTTGTTGACAGTCATTTATCTTAATCCTGTTGGATTAAACATGGGACCCCTTTCAGTGCGTGGATCGTGTTTTGTGTTTTTTTATTTTGCTAAGTACATGGATTACAAACTAAGAAGAGGACCGATCTACACTGGATTGTTGTGAGTATAATTTTATTTACAGGTACCCCGTGGATTCTACGTGGAGAAGGGGACCCGAGCCTTCGTGTCAACATAGGTAAGTATGTGTGTATGTCGGTGTGCATGTATGTAATAAAGTTATACTGTCACGGTGTGTGTGTACTGTTTTTATTTGGGTATTTTTTTGTAGTAGAACTACAGGTACCAGCGGGCCCGTTTCCCCCCCGCATGCTGGTACTTGTGGTTCTCCAAGTGCCAGCTTGCGGGGAGGCTTGCTGGGACTTGTAGTTCTGCTACAAAAAACAATATTCTTTTTTTGACACTTGGCTATCAGCCTCCCATCCGCCGCCCTTGGATGGGGGGGCGGCCTCGGGCTTCACCCCTGGCCCTTGGGTGGCTGGAGGGGGGGACCCCTTGATTTAAGGGGTCCCCACTCCTCCAGGGTAGCCCGGCCAGGGGTGACTAGTTGGGGATTTAATGCCACGGCCGCAGGGACCGGTATAAAAGTGTCCCCCGGCTGTGGCATTATTTCTCTAGCTAGTGGAGCCCGGTGCTGGTGTTAAAAATACGGGGTACCCCTACGTGTTTTGTCCCCCGTATTTCTGGCACCAGGACCGGACGCAGAGCCCGGTGCTGGTTGTTAAAATACGGGGGATCGCCTGTAATTCCCCCCCCCCCCAACCCCGTATTTTTACAACCAGGACCGGCTCAAAGAGCCCGAGGCTGGTTATGTTTAGGAGGGGGGACCCCACGCAATTTTTTTCAGGGTTTTTTTTAACACTTTTGTGCCGTCCATGAAGTCGAATCCAGGACGCACACTATTCGTCAATTGGTCCGTTTTTCGACAGCGGGACTGTCGAATCCGTCTTTTATTGAATATGTCGAATTCGGGTCCCGGCGGCCGTGATTCGACTGTCGAATTGTGTCGAATCCAAAAACGGTCGAATTCCAGCCGGAATTCGACCGCAATTGCATATACCCCTGAGTCTTTAAAAAAACTTGTAAAGAAACTAGTTCATTAACCTCTTTGAAAACAATTTTGGTGCACCTTTATACAGTATGCATTGCCACACTCTCAATTCCAGCAAAAAGTATATATTGTAAGACACTGTATTTTATGTCCTTGGGGGAGAAGGCTTGAAAAGTGATAAAGTGGAGAGTTATAAACTACCAGCCAATCAGCTCCTAACTGCCATGTCACAGGCTGTGTTTGACAAATGACAGTTAGGAGTTGATCGTTTATTACTCTCCACTTTATCACTGAATAAAGGGCCTTGTAGCATTCCACTTTCTAACCCAATCAAAATATATACTTTCATTTACTAGAAATTTGTCAATTTAAAAGATGAGTGCTCTGTTTATATAATCCTCCTGCCAGATGTAATTATAATGAAGCATAGAGAGTGGTAATATTCTTAAAGGTGTCTACAGTTGTAGGGGAATGCATTAAAGAGGGATTGCTACTGGGCTGGGGTATGTTTGAAAGAAGGGAATCCTTCCAGTAATACCTTCTCCTGCACTGGTGTGATAGCCACCTTCCTGTGGGCGCCCCTCTGGCATTAAACTCACCTACTCATACAGACTCCTCCTGGGCCAGTTCCTGTCAAAATACCTTATAATCCCCTCATATAATGGTTTAAACCCCATTGTTAGGTTTGTTCTCACTGAATTTTACCATTACGTTTATCCTATTTTTAGAATTGTTTAAACTAGATTTGATTCCATGACATCTTCAATGTACCTGCTGCATACCTGTATCAATCCCCATTTTCCAAATATAAAAGGGTATGGGAATGGGATGCGTTCTTGCAATAGGCATGATATGGGCAGATTGGGACATTGATGGCACAGTTTTGTAGTATGGATTATTTAACCAAATTTTTTAAATGGAAACATGTTACCATGATTTACACCTAGCAGGTGCAGCGCCGCTGAATATTTTTATAATAACAATAAAACAAATGAGAAGACTCCTCACCTAACCACAGTGAGCTTTCTGAAGCATGGTATGAGCTCTTTCACTCCATAATCATTTATATTGTTATTGTCCAGTTCCAAAGCGATTTGTTTCCGATAATGATTCAGCACAAAAGAGATGGCCCCACAGTCAGAGGAAGAAGCATCACAGAAACTTAGCTTAATGTAATCAGCACATATGCCCTTGGCTGCAAGTTTCCCCACTTTCTCACACTGAGTCTCCAATATGCATCGTGCCATCCAGATGAAGTTAGTCAGTGCATGGACCCTGCTATACCCCATAAAAGGTGAACGGGGCAAGTTTTTTAAGTGACATTTTACGCTCTTGAAGAGCTGTTGCTTGAGGGCTTTTCTCTTGCCTTTCAAAACTGATTTTGATACTAGGTTCTTTAAAAGGCCTTGTTTCGGCTTGGAGAGCAGACCACAGAGAAAAAGATTGATGAACTGCAAGTGATTGTTATTTGTGAAAGGATCACCCTGTTTGAGCTTCTTTGCACAAACACAGGACATCAGAGAGGGTTGTGGTCCTTCATGCTGGAAGTATGTACAATAGTTGAAATATTTCAGGAGCTCTGTAATGCTTGTTTGTCTGTTAATTACAAGAAATAAGGCAGTAAAGAAAGATTGAAGTGTCACATGAAAAAATTCAAAAGAAGCTTTATCATCGCATTCACTGAAGTTATCCACTGTTCTGAGGAATCCCAACTGGAGATCTTTCTCTGGAATGTTAAGAGACGCAATGAAATCTTGGTCAAAAACAAAGTGTGAATTGTCCATTCCACTGTAAGCTAACTTTCCAATGGACAGCAAGGTGTCTTGACCTCTTTCATAAGTCTCAATCTGACTCCTTTTGGTTTCAGTATTAGATAAGCTCAAGTAAACTTCAGTTATGAGTAAAAAGATGTCTGTAAGTGTTACTGAACTGCTTGAAAACTCATGATTCTCATTCTTAGAGTAAAAGTGTTCATAAGACTTAAAGATTATCCAGCAAAATAAGGGGATTGAACACAAGCTGCAGAAGTTGTGGTTAGCTTCCAGGTGGTTTAACACACGCTTTTGAATATCAGGTTCCTTAAAGAATAAACTAGTATATTCCTTTAGGTTATCCGTAGAGAAGCCACGCAGCATTATTTTCTTACGGACAAAGTTTTCAGAGACCTGACAACCTGTCCTTGCTGTTAAAACTTTTTTAGACCCTTTCAATAATCTTCCACTTAATAAGTGCACAAGTAAAGCTGCTGGGTGGGTCAAGTCAGTGGGTGAGGACACATGTGGAACACTGTTCAGGTCAAAATTGGAAGGTATTTCATCAAAGCCATCAAAGGTGAACAAAACAGTTTCTGGAAATGTAATAATATATCTAAATACTTCTTCTGGATCATGGTCCGGAATGCAATTGTATTTGAAGATTAGGTCCTTCAGAGACATGTCAGTGTTCGTTTTAAAAAAGATAAAAGTCCGGCATCGAAACCTAAAAAAGAATTTAATATCACAATAGGATTCTCCTTTGGCCCACATATTCTGCATTTTTTGGATCAAAAGCGTTTTTCCCATGCCAGCATCACCAAAGATGAAAGTAGTTTCTCCATCTTCATTGATTACCCCACTGTCATCAAACAAGGAATGTAAATCTTTTACGCGTCCCATGGTTTCATTTCTAGCACTGATCAGCTCCATGACGCCACTGATGTATGTTTCTTGGAGCATCATCTCCTCCTTATTGGTGTAAGACTTTACAAATTTGGAACCACTACACAACTCTTGTTTGAGCTTCTTGCTATACATAGTAACTGAAAAAAACAAAAACAATATATTTTATATTATGCGTATGCAGATTAGGTTCCAAACACAATATATTACAGAAATATTCAACCAAATCAATAAAGAACTCAAATTACTGTTTTTATAAACTGCAGGCAGAGGTGGTAGTTTACACTGATGTTGGAAAACTAGAAGGCATTAAAACGTTCTCTGGTTAAGTCTTATCGGCCTAATTCATCTGACCGCTGTTGTGCGAAATCGCAAAGCTGCTGATAATCAAACAACTCCACATGCGTACGGATCGCAATGCGCAGGCGCAAGGCCAAACTACGAAAAAATCCTGCGTCTTTTTTGATCGCTAGGCGGACGTAGATTGATTGACAGGAAGCAAACGTTTGGGGGTGGTAACTGGCTGTTTTCTGGGAATGTCAGGAAAAAAGCGGCTATTCCCAAGCGTTTTCAGGGAGGTATGCAACGTCAGCTCGGCCCGATCAGCCTGTTTTATTCGCACTGTAGGAGTAAGTCCTGGGCTACGTGCAGACTGGAAAAAACACTTAATGGTGAGTAAGTTGTGAACGGGTTTGCAGATGACCGGCGTTTGCAAAGCTTTTCGCACGGCGTATGCAGGGGGGCGGATTTTCACTCTGGCTAGGCGGAGACTATCCGATCGCAAAACTTTGCAAATTCGCAGAGGTGCGATCTATTACACATACCGTGTTGTATTAGCACATTGGGGTGTCGGGGTAAAACCTGGTGTGCCCAGCTGCCTCAGAGGTCTTCAGTCTGCCATGGGGGGCAAGACGCATTCTATCCATGCAGTACTTCAATGACCAGTAGACGGGAGGAGCTGAGCAGGAGCAACCAAAATTGATTACTCCAACGCTTGAGGAAGCTGGGCGGCAGTACACAAAGAGGTGCTGCTAAAAAGAGGTAGGCCCTAAGCCTAAGGTAAGTAAAGCATCAAAATGGGAAGGGGGGCACACTTGGTATCTCTCCGACATCACAAACCGCATGCAATCTGCATTTACAGGGTTTTTAAACAGCAGCTATACCTTTGGGTTTTTTTAAACGGCAGCTATACCTTTGGGTTTGTATGGCTGAACAGCTAGCAATGGGCCTAATTCTGAGTTGATCGCAGCAGCAAATTTGTTAGCAGTTGGGCAAAACCATGTGCATTGCAGGGGGGACAGGTATAACATGTTCAGAGAGAGTTAGTTTTGGGTGGAGTGTATTCAAACTGAAATCTAAATTGCAGTGTAAAAATAAAGCAGCCAGTATTTACCCTGCACAGAAACAAAATAACCCACCCAAATCTAACTCTCTCTACAAATGTTATATCTGCCCCCCCTGCAGTGCACATGGTTGCCCAATCGCTAACAAACTTGCTGCTGCGATCAACTCAGAATTACCCCCAATATGCAGTATGTCAAGCCACCGTCAAATACGATTTTTGTAAATATAGCTCATAAGATTTAACCAAGAATAAAAATAAATTCACACCAACTAAGAACAGTGGTAAAACATTAAAGCATGGCTAACTGTACCTAACATTTAACCTTTTGGATTTTTTTGTTCTCAATCTAAGTAAATCGTGTTGTTAATTGTCCTAATTCAGGTTTTTCTGACCCTGTACCCTTGGAATTTTACATTTTCTTTTTACTAAATTTCCAGTGTAAATCTATTGTGCTGTAACTTGCCACCCAGATACCGCTTTCAAAATGCTGGACAATACACTGGAGAAATTCTTGCTGTGTACAAGCTTGACTATATAAACATAAGTTCAACGACTATTTGTAGTGTGTGTTGATCGTGGCTTGTGTATGATGTATTGTGTGGTGCAGTCTTACTGGGGCAGAGAGGGGAGAAGGATGGAAGTCACATGGGGGCATTTTAGAGTCTTTGTTCAGCTATAGATTTGCCACATAGAAACAGAAATTCAATTATTTCCCATAAAAGTCAAATGGGTGATTCAAACCAGTGTTAAATGTGAAGGTACTATATACGGGTGTGGATCATTAGATCGACAGTGTCTAGGTCGACAATGTTTAGGTTGACTACTATAGGTCGACAGTCACTTGGTCGACAGGGTTTGAAGGTCGACAGGGTTTGTAGGTCGACAGGTCAAAAGGTCGACATGAGTTTGTCATGTTTTTTTGGTGTCGTTTTCTCTGTATAGTGACGAGAACCCCAATTAGTGCACGCTTCGTTCGCCATGCTTCGGGCATGGTGCCTTCGCTCCGCTACCGCTGTGCTCGACACAGGTTACTATTCCCAATCGTAGTCCGCGTGGATCGTTAAGTATGAAAAAGTTCAAAAAAAAGATTTATTTTTTTTTTAAACTCATGTCGACCTTTTGACCTGTCGGCCTAGAAACCCTGTCGACCCTACTGTCGACCTAGACACTGTCGATCTTCAGACCAGATCCTACTATATGCACACATACAAAGAAAATGGTTCAGGGTGAAAAAAAGTTTGGGAACCCCAGGCTTAGAAGACATGCTGTTGCCATGTTCGAATGTGACATATTGGCCCTCATTCCGAGTTGATCGGTCGCAAGGCGAATTTAGCAGAGTTACACACGCTAAGCCTACGCCTACTGGGAGTGTATCTTAGCATCTTAAAATTGCGACCGATGTATTCGCAATATTGCGATCACAAACTACTTAGCAGTTTTAGAGTAGCTCCACACTTACTCTGCCAGTGCGATCAGTTCAGTGCTTGTCGTTCCTGGTTTGACGTCACAAACACACCCAGCGTTCGCCCAACCACTCCCCCGTTTCTCCGGCCACTCCTGCGTTTTTTCCGGAAACGGTAGCGTTTTCAGCCACACGCCCATAAAACGCCGTGTTTCCGCCCGGTAACACCCATTTCCTGTCAATCACATTACGATCGCCGGAGCGAGGAAAAAGCCGTGAGTAAAAATACTATCTTCATAGCAAAGATACTTGGCGCAGTCGCAGTGCGAATATTGCGCATGCGCACTATGCGGAATTTCACTGCGATGCGATGAAAAATACAGAGCGAACGACTCGGAATGAGGGCCATTAACCAATCACCAAGGGGGAGATTAAGCAGTGAAAAGAGTGGAGAAGTGAGCCAGTGGAGAAGTTGCCCATGGCAAACAATCAGCATTAAAGTAACATTTATCATTTGCATACTATAAAACTATATGTAGCAGCTACTCGGATGCCATGGGCAACTTTTCCACTGGCTCACTTTTTCACCCTTTTCACTGCTTAGTACATCTCCCCCTAAGGTCTGATTCTGCTGACTTTGGCCAAGTTTAGCTTATCCATAAATGCACCAAAGTCTGATCTGTCTCCCACCCAGTGTATAAAGTCTTTTGGTTTTCATAGTATGAATTAGGGATGGGCTTTTCACCTTTACATATCCACTTGATATCAGTTTCGGTATGTATCAATATTAGCCAAAGTTATATAGCTAAAACTGTATATACATTAATTGACATCCTAATAAAGGGTTGCTTGCTGGAATTTCAACATAAAAAATGTAAATACATTTATATATGTAGATAACTAACACCACCATTCAAACAATAATTGTCCTGCATCTGAAACCTCATCTATTATTTAATCCTACTAAATGTCACAAGTCCCTACCTCCCCTTACAGTTTCTACTGATTCCCAGACAAACAGCATCTTCTTCCCACACGCTGTTTGGAAGCACTGGACTGTATTCTCTTTTCAGAGTCAATAACCCCACCCCATCCCCTGATCTCATATCGGGGGAGGGGGATAAGAGAAAGATGAAGGACAGAGATGAAAGAGGGGAGGGCAATAGAGAAGAGAGAGAGATGGTGCAGGGGAACAGAGATGAGGGAGGGGAACAGATATGTGTATGAGAGAAACAGAGAAAAGAGACAGATTTGAGAGAAAAAGAATGGGGAAATAGATGCGTGAGAGAGAAAGAGAGAGAGAGAAAAAATGAGGTGTCTAGAAACTGTGCCCGAGGAGACGGACAACTTCGAGAGAAGGATTTTAAACATATCAGTGGCGCACGCAGGGGGGGTTTCCGAGTACCTGGAAACCCCCCCTGATGAGCCAAGTTTTCTTTTTGAGACGGAGACAGCTGTGTCTCCGTCTCAGCAAAATAGTCGCGACCGCGATCGCGGGTGCGGAGCTGCAGCAAACACAGAGAGCTAAGTATGCAGCTCTCTGCTAACAGTCACGGGGGCCGGGGGCTCCTTCCCTCCTCACACGTCCGCTCCTCTGCTCCCAGCCCACTGTGTACTGTATACAGTATGTAAGTGTTAAATCTTTGTTTCTGTGTGTATTTGTATGGTATGTACAGTATGTATGTGGGTTTGTTTGTGCCTGTGTATGTACTGTACGTACGTACGTATGTATGTATGTATGTATGTATGTGTGTTTCATTATATGTTTGTGTATGTTTATGTGTGTGTTTTATATATATATATATATATATATATACACACACACACACACACACACACACACACACACACACACATATGCAGTTCAGATATGCGACTGGCACTATCGTGACTTAATCTGCAGCAAAATAGATCCAGTAGACGGCGGTGCTTACTATTTTCAAACTGTTTTCAAAGATACAAAAAAACAACCATACATGTTCTTACCTCTATAGGCTAACATCCAGTGATCTCTATGCCGCTGTCCCTGCAAACGCCGTCCACTCACGATGACGTCAGAGATCACTGGGTGTTATCCTATAAAGGTAAGAACATGTATGGTTGTTTTTTTGTATGAAAACGGTTTGAAAATAAACTGAAACGTTGGAGTAAGCACCGCCGTCTACTGGATTTATTTTGCTGTAAATTACGTCCCGAGAGTGCCACCCGCATAGCTGAACTGTATTCTAGCCGACACCTGGGTATTTATTTATGTATGGATGGAGTGCAGATTGTCCGGGACTATATGTCCCGGACAATCTGCACATGTCACTTTGGAAACTGACACTGCGGTGTGCAGTGTTCAGCACTATGACACCTTATTCATTCCTATGAAGAAGATAGTCGAAACAGCTGTCGGAATGTTAAGTATCAATTGATTTATTCTATATGCTACCATCAACATGTGTGCCATATGCTTGCTACCTTTCAAAATTTCTGTTTCATTCTACAAACAGTAAAAAGCACTTTTTTTCAATCAAGCAGTGTGCTGGTTTATCTGGGTATAATCCCTCTGGTGGTTATTCTTGGAACTTTTCTATATTATTACACTGACCGAGCACCGGCATTCAATACAAATGAAAGTGAGAAGCGGCTTCTTCTGTGGATATATATATATATATATATATATAATGAATGGCACTCCTGACTAATACTGCAGAGTCAGATAATATGTATGGAGACAGAACGGCACTCATAGAGACCGGTAAACCATAGTAAATCGGTACAGGACACTGTAGCTGTTTGACAACGTTTCAGAGTTACTGTAGACTCTGAAATGTCGACAAACAGCTACAGCGTCCTGTGCCGATTTTCTATGGTTTACCAGTCTCTATGAGTGCCGTTCTGTCTCCATATATATTTATGTGTGTGTGTATATATATGTATATATATGTGTATGTATGTATATATATATATATATATATATATATATATATTACACATACATGCACATATACATACACACCCACCCACGGAAACCCCCCTTGCTAGATCCTGCGTTTGCCCCTGCAGATAATGGCGAGATTCACACCAGCTCACATTTACAAGGCAAACCAAGCTAATCAGCTTGAAAACGCAGCAATGGTTGAACAATATTACTTAACCAAGTAAGAAAAAACAGTACTTAACTAAGAGCAAAGCAGTACTGAACTAAAGAATCCCTGCAGGAACACGAAGCGCTGGGCTGGCGCCCAGCATCCTCTACGGACTACGAGAAAAGGATTTACCGGTAGGTAATTAAAATCCTATTTTCTCTTATGTCCTAGAAGATGCTGGGGTCCACATTAGTACCATGGGGATGTACCAAAGCTCCCAGAACGGGAGGGAGAGCGCGGAGGCTCCTGCAGAACTGATTGACCAAACTTAAGGTCCTCAGAGGCCAAAGTATCGAACTTGTAGAACTTAGCGAACATGTTCGACCCTGACCAAGCAGCCGCTTGGCAAAGTTGTAAAGCCGAGACACCCCGGGCAGTTGCCCAGGAAGAACCCACCTTACGAGTAGAGTGGGCCTTAACCGATTTTGGACACGGCAATCCTGCCGTAGAATATGCATGCTGGATAGTGAACCTGATCCAGCGAGAAATAGTCTGCTTAGAAGCTGGACACCCAAGTTTCTTGGGATCATACAGGACAAACAGAGAGTCCGATCTTCTGTGACGAGAGGTTCTCTTCACATAAATCTTCAAAGCCCTCACAACATCCAGGGACTATGAGGGAATTGAGGAGTCAGTAGCCACTGGCACCACAATAGGTTGGTTGATATGAAAAGCCGTCACAACCTTTGGAAGAAACTGCTGACGCGTCCTGAGCTCAGCTCTATCTTCATGGAAAATTAAGTAGGGGCTCTTGCAGGACAAAGCCCCCAATTCAGACACACGCCTAGCAGTAGCTAAGGCCAACAATGTGACAGCCTTCCACGTGAGAAACTTGACCTCAACCTCCTGTAGAGGCTCGAACCAATCCGATTGGAGGAACTGTAACACTATGTTAAGATTCCAGGGTGCCGTAGAAGGCAAAAAGGGAGGCTGGATGTGTAGAACCCCTTTCAAGAAAGTCTGAACCTCAGGGAGGGAAGCCAGTTGTTTCTGGAAGAAAATGGACAAGGCCGAAATCTGGACCTTAATGGATCCCAAACGCAGGCCATATCAACAATGGCTTGCAGGAAGAGGAGAAACCGCCCAAGTTGAAACTCCACCGTAGGAAACTTCTTGGTTTCACACCAAGACACATATTTTTTCCAAATGCGATGGTAATGTTTAGACGTTACTTCTTTCCTAACCTGTATCAGGGTAGGAATAACCTTGGTCGGAATGCCCTTCCGATCTAATATCTGGCGTTCAACCTCCATGCCTTCAAATGTAGCCGCGGTAAGTCTTGATAAGCGAACAGCCCCTGTTGCAACAGGTCCTCCCGAAGAGGAAGAGGCCTCGGATCGTCCAGCAGTAGATCCAGAAGATCCGCGTACCAAGCCCTTCTTGGCCAGTCCGGAGCAATGAGGATTGCCTGAACTCTTGTTCTCCTTATGAGCTTTAGAATCCTTGGAATGAGTGCAAGTGGAGGAAACACGTACACTGACTGGAACACCCACAGAGTCACCAGGGCGTCCACCGCCACTGCTTGCGGGTCTCTTGACTTGGAACAGTACCTCCAAAGCTTTTTGTTGAGACGGGAGGCCATCATGTCTATTTGAGGTACACCCCAAAGATTTGTCACCTCCATGAACACCCCCGGATGGAGGCCCCACTCTCCTGGATGGAGAAGACTTGGATTCTATGGATAGAAGTGACATTGAACTGTTTTTTGTGTAAAATACAGGATTCTGCGGGTTTCATGGTGGAGTGCATGAAGGACCTGGGTACGCTGAATGCAAGGATATCTTCCATGGCTGTCTCAGCTCGCAGGGGACTCTGGCTACGCCAATGGTCTGCAGATGCGGAATCCAGGAGAAGTGTGGAGAACCTACCCTTCACAGGTCAGGCTCTATTTGGGGAAGCGTTGGATGCGTGGATTTCCACGGCAACCGCAGGTAAGTCACCTTTTCTTCCCTCAGCTACTCCGTCTACGAAGAAGCCCTATTCTTCACCTACATGAGTTTCAGTCTCAGTATGAACTACCCTAGTAGAGATCTGAGAGATCATTCCCTTAATAGAAGTCAGCCATTCTGGCTCAGTAATAGGAATCTGAGACAAGGCGGTACATTCCTGGGTACATGGAATGGATCCCTCTGGAGAGGAAACGTCCTCTGCAGCATAAGACACAGAGTCCCTGGACATGGCTATGTGAGAAAACATACACCCACACTCACACAGGAAAATGTCAGACACAGTTTCGCCCCAAGTATGCCACAGAGAAACACAGAGCTTGGAGCCAGCACACACAGCGCTTCCCTAGGTAGATATAATACAACTACCTGGTGCTGACTGTGTACCCTAATAGACTACACAGTAATTACACAGCCTTACCCCCCCTTCTACAACCCCCTGGTACAGCACAGGATAGCTAGAGTTGCGTGGAGGGACAGCACTCCCTGTCAGCGTCTCTGTAGTTGGATCTGCAGGCAGGAAAATGGCGCTGAACGCTGCTGGGTCCGCTCTGAGGAGAAGCTCCGCCCCCTGAACATGGCGCTGCTTCCCGCTCTTCAATTCTTTATACTGGCCTGAGGATTTCTGCTGGCAGTGAAACCGAGGTCCCTGACAGACTTGCTGACCAGTGTAGGGCATCGGCTGGCTTAGGGCGCCCCTCACAGCGCCGCACTATGTACCGCTGAGCCTCCGGAGCGCAGTTAATACTGCGCTCCCACCCTGTTGCCGCCATCTTCACACCGGCTCCCCGCTTGCTGAGGGGGCCGGTGACTCACTCGCCACCGGAATTCTTCTGGCTCTGTTAGGGGGTGGCGGCATGCTGCGGGAGTGGTCGCCTGGGGCGGCTAACGATCATCGCCCTCAGGAGCTAATGTCCTGTCAGCGGAGACAGTGGCTCAAAACCCCTCAGGGCGGACACTACTCCCCCCCTAAGTCCCACGAAGCAGGGAGGCTGTTGCCAGCAGCCTCTCTGTGCCTAACTCTAATAAAAACAACAAAACTAGAAAAACTCCTAGCTCCCCTAGCTGTGACCGGCTCCTCCGGGCACATTTTCTAAACTGAGTCTGGTAGGAGGGGCATAGAAGGAGGAGCCAGCCCACACTGTTAAACTCTTAAAGTGCCCATGGCTCCTGGTGGACCCGTCTATACCCCATGGTACTAATGTGGACCCCAGCAACCTCTAGGACGTAAGAGAAAGAGGATTTCTTAGTATCAGTAAAGTAAGTCTCCTCTGTAGGCTCAGGTACCTTATCAGTAATGTGCAAAATGTCCCTAATAGCCTCAATCATAAGATGCACCCCTTTAGCAAGGTATGCATCTCCCCCCAGCATATCCCCACCACCGTCCCCTGTATCAGAGTCATTATCCGTGTCAACTTGCATTATCTGGGCAAGAGCACGCTTCTTAGGGTAATTAATTGGGGTCTTTGAAGAGGTAGTGGGAGCTGAATACGACAAAACTTCAACAGACTTTTTCAAAACCTGTGTGTCAGTCTCATTTTGAGCTATCCGAGATGAAATCTGGGATATCATTCCCCTAATAGAATATCCACCCATGGGGGCTCGGATTCAGAAGGCTGAGACAGTATATTACAGTCCTGAGTACAAGGAATAGACTCTTCAGGCGAAGATACACACTCTACAACACAGGATACAGAGTTCTTAGACATGTTTATGTGAGCTATACACACACACACACACACACACACACACACACACACACACACACACACACACACACACACACACACACACAGGAAAATGCAGACACAGTTTCCCCCAGAGTACCTTCAGAGAGTCACAGAGTATAAGGAGCCAGCCTCACAGCACCCCAGTAGGCAGTTTATTCAGTAAACAGCCGGCACTTCCTGAATACCCTTAATAGATTAAACAGTTAATATCTCACCCCCACCCCCACCCCCACCCGTCTATAACACCCTGGTACCGCAGAGGTATGCTGGAGTTATGTGGAGGGCAGCGCTCCCTGTCAGCGTCTCTTCATTGTGATCTGCAGGGAGAAAATGGCGCTGGTGAGTGCTGGATCCGCTCTGAGGAAGAAGCTCCGCCCCCTGTAATGGTGCCTCTTCCCGCACTTAGAGATTATACTGGCCTGAGGTAAATCTACAGCAAACAGTGGGTTAGACCTTGTAAGTTATACTTGACCAGTGTAGGGTATTGCGTTGGCCCAGGGCGCCCCTCACAGCGCCGCATTATAGTACCGCTGAGTCCTCCAGAGTGCAGCCTGTCAGTGCTGCGCTCCTACCCTTGTGCCACCATGTCACGCCGGTGACCCGCTTACCGGGGCCACGGCGTCATACTCACCACTCCATCTTCTGGCTCTGTTAAGGGGTGGCGGCATGCTGCGGGAGTGAGCGGTCGCCTCGTGGGCTAGCGATCAGCACCCTCAGGAGCTCAGTGTCCTGTCAGCGGAGATACTACCCCCCTAAGTCCCACGAAGCAGGGAGGTTGTTGCCAGCAACCTCCCTGTACCTAACTCTTTTAAAAAATAATAAAACTAGAAAAACTCCTAGGAGTTTCCCTAGCTGTGACCGGCTCCACCGGGCACATTTTCTAAACTGAGTCTGGTAGAGGGGCATAGAGGGAGGAGCCAGCCCACACTATTAAACTATTAAAGTGCCCATGGCTCCCAAGGGACCCGTCTATACCCCATGGTACTAATGTGGACCTCAGCATCCTCTTGGACGTAAGAGAAACATAAGGCATCCATACACTGTGCAACTACTGTAGTCTGTAACCCATTAATGTGTTTTTTGTTTGTTGTTTCCTATGGACGGTGCTAAGGAACTTTGTGATACCACATAAATAAAAAAGTAATATAGGGTGCCCTGGGACAGATGGGGGAGGAGGGGGGATTTATGAGAGGGTACTCAAAAATGAAAAGCCTAATCAAGTGGTACGCGAGAGAAAAAAGGTTGGGAACCGTTGCTGTAGAGTATAAAACCAAGCAAGCTGCAACAAATTTCTTGTATTACTTTGTTGATCCGATATGCTAAAAATAAAAATCACAGCCCAGTTTCAGCGGCCTCGCAGTACATACTAAGAAGCGTATCTATAGATGATAAGTTTACTTTGGCTAGTAAAGAAATAAGGTATTCATACCAGGGTCATTGTTTGCAATATGTATAGTCTTCATTTGTTCTGACGCTTGAAAATCGATTTCTTTCAACCAAGATTTCAAATCAAAATAAGCTTCAGGCACTTTCTGAAGTATATATATGATACACTCAGCAACCTCCTCTCCTTTACTCCCCACCAGATCCAGAATCTGACGAACCTGTAACAATGGTAAATATTTTAAATGACAACCATAGAAACATTGAATTTGACGGCAGATAAGAACCACTTGGCCCATCTAGTCTGCCCCTTTTTTATCCTTTGGGCAATCTCAACCCTTTTTGATCCTTAATTCTTTGTAAGGATATTCATATGCTTTGTTCTACAGTCTTAGCCTCTACCACCTCTGATGGGAGGCTATTCCACTTGTCCACTACCCTTTCTGTGAAGTAATTTTTCCTTAAATTGCCCCTGAACCTGCCTCCCTCCAGTTTCAGTGTATGTCCTCGAGTTCTAATACTCCTCTTCCTTTGAAGAATGTTTCCCTCCTGAATTTTGTTAAAACCCTTGGTATATTTGAAAGTTTCTATCATGTCCCCCCTTTCCCTTCTTTCCTACAAACTATACATGTTAAGATCTTTTAGCCTTTCCGGGTAAGTTTTGTGATGTAGGCCATGC
Source organism: Pseudophryne corroboree (assembly GCF_028390025.1). Lineage (NCBI taxonomy): Eukaryota > Metazoa > Chordata > Amphibia > Anura > Myobatrachidae > Pseudophryne > Pseudophryne corroboree. Next base: position 271,976,458 of record NC_086448.1, on the reverse strand, counting down.
ACCATTTTAGTTGCCCTTCTTTGTACACTCTCTAATGTTTTTATATCCTTCTGGAGATATGGTCTACAGAACTGGACACAGTATCCAAGATGAGGCCGTACCAATAACCTATTCAGTGGCATTATTACTTCTTTTTTCCTGCTAGTAATTCCTCTCGCTATGCAACCAAGCATCTGACTTGCCTTTCTCATTGCTTTGTTGCATTGCTTTCCTGCCTTTAAGTCACTTGAAATAGTGACTCCTAAATCCCTTTTATCCTCAGTAGTTTCCATTATAGTACCCTTGATACTATATTTAGCCTTTGGGTTTTTGAGACCCAAGTGCATGATTTAGCATTTTTTAGCATTAAACTGTAGTTGCCATATTCTTGACCATTTCTCAAGCCTAGCTAGGTCATCAATCATTTGTTTTACCCCTCCGGGTGTGTCTACCCTGTTGCAAATCTTTGTATCATCTGCAAAAAGGCATACTTTCCCTTTAATACCATTTGCAATGTCACCAACAAAGATATTAAAGAGAACTGGTCCAAGTACAGATCCCTGGGGTACTCCACTGGTAACATTTCCTTCCAAAGATTGCATTCCATTTACTACAACTGTCTGTTTCCTATCCTGCACCCAGGTTCTTATCCATTTAACTGTTTTATAATCCACCCCCACACTTTCAAGTTTATTTAGCAGTCTGCGATGTGGGACAGTGTCAAATGCCTTACTAAAGTCTAGATATGCTACATCTACAGCTCCCCCTTAATCTATTATTTTCATCACAGAGTCAAAAAAGTCAGTAAGATTTGTTTGGTATGAACTCCCACCAGTAAATCCATGCTGTTTTGGATCCTGTAAGTTGTTTGATTTAAGATATTCCACAACTCTTTCTTTTATTGTTTTTCCATTACTTTTCCTACTACTGATGTAAGGCTTACTGGTCTATGGTTACTTGCTTCTTTCTTGCTTCCACTTTTGTACAGTGGAACTACATTCGCTCTTTTCCAGTCCTGTATTTAGTGACTGGTTAAATAATTATATTAATGGTGCCACCAGCACATCTTTTAGCTCTTTTAGTATCCTTGGGTGTATCCCATCTGGCCCCATTGATTTATCCACTTTTAGGTTTGAAAGTTCTGTTAGGACCTTCTCTGTAAATGTAGTTTCATCTACCTTATTTTTAAGAATGTCCTTGCAGCTTAACTGTAGCCCCTTCCCTTCTCCTTCTGTAGTAAATGCTGAGCAAAAATAATGATTTAGGTGATCTGCTATTGCCTTGTCTCCCTCCACCAAATTCTCACGCTCTGTCTTAAGTCTTATTATTCATCCATTTGATTTTCTCCTTTTATTTATATACTTAAAAAAAGTTGTGTCCCCTTTATCTACTGACTGGGCCATTTTCTCCTCAGCTTCTGCCTTTGCATGTCTGATCACTTTCTTAGCATCCTTCTGTCTGTCAAGATACACCTCTTTGTCGTTATTATTTTGAGTCTGTTTGTATTTCCTAAAAGCCATCTTTTTTTGCTTTCACACTAGTTGATACTTCTTTTGTGAACCACTCTGGCTTCCTTTTCCTGGTGCTTTTCCTAACCCTTTTGATACAAAGGTCTGTTGCCCTTAGTATCGCACTTTTCAGTTTTTCCCACCTCTCCTGCACTCCTTCCAAGTCCCTCCAGTCTGCCAATGAATCACTCAGCATTCCTAAAATCCAACACCTTTGTTTTTGTGTGACAGGAGTTGGATCCTGTCTTTATACTAAACTATACTGCTTGATGATCACTGGTTCCCAGGTGCTCACCCACATGACATGTCTGATATCCTGTCACCATTTGTGAGAATTAAATCTAATATTGAGTCTTTGCGAGTGGGCTCCCTCACCAATTGCTTGAGAGTTGCTCCCTGTAGACAAAATCACATACTGCATGTGGTTCATTTATATTGGTTTAGCATACAGAAAAGCATACTTACTGTACATAAACAAAACTATGAACTCTCAGGACATGGAACCACATCATTAAGAATTCTATATTTTGCATCTTCAAACGGGAGGAACTTTGTGAATTAGAGGTGTTCCTAGACAAATGTGGCTTGGCCAAAAGTGATTATGTACAGTAGCAGGAGTTTCATTTAAAGAAGACTTAAGAGCTGGAAAACACATAGATTTGGGAGAATGTACCTTATTTTTGGGGGCACTGTGCATCATTTTTTTCCAAGTAAAAACTGCTTGTTCCTTCCATGTGCTCAGGGGTAGTGCTGTGTGCATTGGTTTGTGTACATGGAATTCCGCCAAATAGCATATATTTATAGAGCAAAATTATTGCTATGAGTTTTAATGGGATGCATTTTAGTTAGGCTTTCTGCTCTTTGCCTACTGTAAGCAAAGCACCAATACGCAAAAGTGCCTACATAATAAAATCGACTGATGATAAAAAAATTATGTAATCACATTGGTATTTAATGACAGTTAATATGAGCTCTGACCCATCTCATCAGTGTCAGTGATATTATTTCTAGAGAGTTCCAACATAACACACATCTACAGTCTCCAAACACTTTTTCCGATACTTACTTATCATATACCTCCTCATGATGAAAACACAGACATTACCGAGAATCCACCAATAACAATATCTAATCAAATATCACAATATCCAATCAAATATCAAAATATCCAATCAAAAAAGTATAACAGTATAGAAGAAAGAAAAAGGCCCACATGGATGCACAAACCACTTACAGAAAGAAAAAAAACACTAGTGAGTAGAAAAAAATAGGATTTTAATACCTACCGGTAAATCCTTTTCTCCTAGTCCGTAGAGGATGCTGGGGACTCCAAAAGGACCATCGGGTATAGACGGGATCCGCAGGAGACATGGGCACACTATAAGACTTTGAATGGGTGTGATCTGGCTCCTCCCTCTATGCCCCTCCTCCAGACCTCAGTTATAGGAACTGTGCCCAGGGAGACGGACATTTCAAGGAAAAGGATTTTTGTTAAACTAAGGGTGAGACGCATACACAACACACCGTAAAACTGGATTACCAGGAATAGCAGATAACAGTATGAACGAAAGACAGCAACAAGCTGAACATAACCGATACACAACCTTCGTATAACCGAAAACAACAACTAACAATACAACTGCAAGTAACAGTCCGCACTGGGATGGGCGCCCAGCATCCTCTACGGACTAGGAGAAAAGGATTTACCGGTAGGTATTAAAATCCTATTTTCTCTTACGTCCTAGAGGATGCTGGGGACTCCAAAAGGACCATGGGGTCTATACCAAAGCTCCAGACTGGGCGGGAGAGTGCAGACGACTCTGCAGCACCGATTGAGCAAACATGAGGTCCTCATCAGCCAGGGTATCAAACTTGTAGAACTTAGCAAAAGTGTTTGAACCCGACCACGTAGCTGCTCGGCAAAGTTGAAGTGCCGAGATCCCTCGGGCAGCCGCCCAAGATGAGCCCACCTTTCTGGTAGAATGGGCCTTCACTGACTTCGGCAACGGCAATCCTGCTTGGAAGCAGGATTTCCAATCTTGTTGGAAGCATACAGGACAAACAGAGCCTCCGTTTTCCTAACAAGAGCCGTTCTGGTGACATAAATTTTCAAAGCTCTTACAACATCAAGAGATTTTGGCACCGTCACGGCCTCCGTAGCCACAAGCACCACAATAGGTTGATTTATGTGAAACGAAGAAACCACCTACGGCAGAAATTGTTGACGAGTCCTCAATTCCGCTCTATCCACATGGAAAATCAAATATGGGCTCTTGTGAGACAAAACTGCCAATTCCGACACCCGTCTGGCGGACGCCAAGGCCAAAAGCATGACCACCTTCCAAGTGAGAAATTTCAACTCCACCTTTCACAAAGGTTCAAATCAGTGAGACATAAGAAATTGTAACACCACGTCAAGATCCCACGGTGCCACGGGTGGCACAAATGGAGGATGGATATGCAGCACTCCCTTCACGAAAGTCTGAACTTCAGGAAGGGCGGCCAATTCTTTTTGAAAGAAAATAGATAAAGCCGAAATCTGCACTTTGATGGAACCCAATTTCAGGCCTGCATCCACGCCTGCCTGCAAAAAATGGAGGAAACGACCCAGCTGAAACTTTTCAGTAGGAGCTTTCTTGGCTTCGCACCACGACACATATTTTCTCCAAATACGGTGATAATGCTTCGCCATGACCTCCTTTCTAGCCTTAAGGAGAGTGGGGATGACTTCCCTGGGAATACCCTTTCGAGCTAGGCTTTGGCGTTCAACCTCCACGCCGTCAAACGCAGCCGCGGTAAGTCTTGAAATACGCATGGCCCCTGCAGTAACAGGTCCTCTCTGAGAGGAAGCGGCCAAGGATCTTCTATGAGCAATTCCTGAAGATCCGGATACCAGGCCCTCCGTGGCCAATCTGGAACGACGAGTACTGCCGGAACCCTCGTTCGTCTTATGATCCTCAACACTTTTGGAATGAGAGGAAGTGGAGGGAACACATATACCGACTGAAACACCCACGGAGTTACCAGGGTGTCCACTGCACTGGCTTGGGGGTCCCTCGACCTGGAACAATACCTCGGAAGCTTCTTTTAGAGGCGAGACGCCATCATGTCTATTTGAGGAATTCCCCAACGCCTTGTCACTTCTGCAAATACCTCTTGATGAAGAGCCCACTCTCCTGGATGAAGATCGTGTCTGCTGAGGAAGTCTGCTTCCCAGTTGTCCACGCCCAGAAGGAAGACTGCTGACAGAGCGCTCACGTACTTTTCCGCCCATCGAAGAACTCTTGTGGCCTCCATCATCGCCGCTCTGCTCTTTGTTCCGCCCTGGCGGTTTACGTACGCCACCGCTGTTACGTTGTCCGACTGAATCAGGACAGGTAGACCTCGAAGAAGGAGTTCCGCTTGCAGAAGGCCGTTGTAAATGGCTCTTAATTCCAGAACGTTTATGTGGAGACAAGTTTCCTGGCTTGACCATTTTCCATGGAAACTTCTTCCTTGTGTGACTGCTCCCCAGCCTCGGAGACTTGCATCCGTGGTCAGCAGGATCCAATCCTGGATCCCGAACCTGCGTCCCTCTAGAAGGTGAGAACTTTGCAGCCACCACAGGAGAGATATTCTGGTCCTGGAAGACAGACTTATTTTCCGGTGCATGTGCAGGTGAGACCCAGACCATGTGTCCAGCAGGTCCCACTGAAACACCCGGGCATGAAACCTGCCAAACGGAATGGCTTCGTAAGCCGCAACCATTTTCCCTAGCACTCGAGTGCATTGATGAATCGACACTCTTGCCGGTTTCAGAATCTCCTTGACCATGCATTGGATTTCCAGAGCTTTTTCTACTGGAAGAAACACTCTCTGCAGTTCCGTGTCCAGGATCATGCCCAAGAAAGGCAGCCGAGTTGTCGGAATCAACTGAGACTTTGGCAAATTCAGAATCCAACCATGATGTTGCAGAACCGTCAGGGAGAGTTCCACATTTCTTAGCAACTGCTCCTTTGATCTCGCCTTTATCAGGAGATCGTCCAAATACGGGATAATTGCTTGCGTAGGAGTACCATCATTTCCGCCATCACTTTGGTGAAGACCCTCGGGGGCCGTGGAAAGCCCAAACGGCAACGTCTGAAATTGGTAATGATAATCCTGCACCGCAAATCTCAGGAAAGCTTGATGTGGAGGATATATCGGGACGTGTAAGTAGGCATCTTTTATGTCGACTGACGCCATAAAATCACCCCTTCTAGACTGGAGATCACTGCTCGAAGAGATTCCATCTTGAACTTGAAAGTTTTCAAATACAGATTAAGGGATTTTAGGTTCAGGATCGGTCTAACCGAGCCGTCCGGCTTTGGCACGACAAAGAGGCTCGAATAAAACCCTTCTCCCCGTTGGGACTGGGGTACCAGGACAATGACACTCTGTTGACACAGCTTTTGTATCGCAGCACTCACTACTTCCCTTTCTGGGATAGAAACTGGCAAGGCTGATTTGAAAAATCGGTAGGGGGCACCTCCTGAAACTCCAGTTTGTACCCTTGGGACACTATGTCTAACACCCAAGGATCTAGGCCCGAGTGAAACCAGACCTGACTGAAGAGTCAGAGACGCGCCCCCACCGGCACGGACTCCCGTAGGGGAGCCCCAGCGTCATGCGGTGGACTTGGCAAATGCCGGGGAGGACTTTTGGTCCTGGGAGCCTGACACAGCAGGCGACCTTTTTCCCCTTCCTCTACCTTTTGAAGCAAGGAAGGACGAGCCTCTTCCTTTTTTGTACTTATTAGGCCGAAAGGACTGCATCTGATAATGGGGTGCCTTTTTCTGTTGTGCTGGAACATAAGGAAGAAAAGATGACTTACCCGCTGTAGCGGTAGACACCAGGTCAGCGAGGCCATCACCAAACAAGACACTACCTTTATACGGGACAGCTTAAATAGCTTTCTTGGAGTCGGCATCAGCATTCCATTGATGAATCCACAGCGCCCTCGTGGCCGAGACTGGTATGGCATTGGCCCTTGATCCCAAGAGGCCAATATCCCTCGCCGCATCCTTTAGGAAAGCTGCATCGTCCCTGATATAACCGAGAGTCAAAAGAATGTTATCCCTATCCAGGGTATCCATGTCAGATGCCAAATTATCAGCCCACTTAGCTAAAGCACTACTCACCCATGCCGACGCCACGGCAGGTCTGAGGAGTGCACCCGTAGTGACATAAATGGCCTTTAATGTCGTTTCCTGCTTACGATCCGCAGGGTCCTTGAGGGCAGCAGTGTCGGGAGACGGAAGCACCACCGTCTTGGACAGCCGTGACAGAGCTTTGTCCACATTTGGAGATGACTCCCACTTTTCCCTGTCGTCCGAGGGGAGAGGATATGCCATAAAAATTCTCTTGGGAACCTGCCACCTTTTGTCAGGCGATTCCCAAGCCTTTTCACATAGAGCGTTCAGTTCATGAGAGGGGGGAAACATCACCTCAGGATTCTTTCCCTTATACAAACAAACCCTTGTATCAGGGACAGCAGGTACTTCAGAAATATGTAAAACATCTTTAATAGCCACAATCATGTACTGAATACTCTTAACCAATTTTGGATGTAAACTGGCCTCACTATAGTCGACACTGGAGTCAGAGTCCGTGTCGGTATCCGTATTAGCTATTTGGGTAAATGGATGCTTTTGTGACCCTGAGGGGACCTGTACCTGGGACAAGGCATCCTCCATGGATTTTCTCCACGTTTGTGTCTGAGAATCAGATTTATCCAGCCTTTTAGACAATAACGCCACATTTGCATTCAATGTACTCAACATATTTACCCAATCAGCAGTCGGCGGTGCCGACAGAGTCACTCCCGAATCCTTCTCTGCGCCCCCAGTAACTTCCTCCGGGGAAGAGCACTCAGCCTCAGACATGTCGACACACCGTACCGACACGCACACACTCACACTGGCTATAGGGGACAGACCCACAGGGAAGCCTGTTAGAGATACACAGAGGGAGTTTACCAGCTCACACCCCAGCGCCCATATAATACTGAGAAAGAATATATGATGTCTGCGCTATTATAATAGCACCAAATTACTGTGCCCCCGCCACCCCCCCCGTTTTGCTCCCTGCACTTGATCAGGAAAGTGGAGGTCCGGGTCAGCATCTCTGCAAGTCTGTGAAGAGAGAAAATGGCGCTGGTAAGCTGTGAGGGTTAAGCCACGCCCCCTCCCGGCGCGCTGTCGTCCCGCTCGATTTTGAATATTTATACTGGCGGATGCTCATATTTAGTGCCTAGGCACTTATAATATAACTTTTATAGCCAGTCTGACTTTCAGTAACATGCTGCCCAGGGCGCCCCCCCTGCGCCCTGCACCCTGTAAGTGCCGTTGGAAGTATGTGTGGGAGCATGGCGCGCAGTGCGACCGCTGCGCTGTACCTCTTACTGAAGTCTTCTGTTCTTCTATATACTCACCCGGCTTCTTTCTTCTGGCTGCTGTGAGGGGGTTGACGGCGCGGCTCCTGGAACAAGCAGCTAGGCGGACCAAGTGATCGAACCCTCTGGAGCTAATGGTGTCCAGTAGCCTAAGAAGCAGAGCCTTTAACTCAGAAGAAGTAGATCTGACTTCTCTCCCCTCACTCCCACGAAGCAGGGAGCCTGTAGCCAGCAGGTCTCCCTGAAAATAAAAAACCTAACATAAAGTCTTTTCAGAGAAACTCAGGAGAGCTCTCCTAGTGTGTGTCCAGTCTCTCTGGGCACAGAATCTAACTGAGGTCTGGAGGAGGGGCATAGAGGGAGGAGCCAGTTCACACCCATTCAAAGTCTTATAGTGTGCCCATGTCTCCTGCGGATCCCGTCTATACCCCATGGTCCTTTTGGAGTCCCCAGCATCCTCTAGGACGTAAGAGAAATTTAAGACATCCCAAAGGTACAATAGTAAAGATGAAAAGGCTTGAAAAAGACCATGTAATGGTTGAAACATGCTGGTGGAGGAGCAGCTGTAGCATACTACCATCATATGTGGACAGGGCTGAGATTCCTGCTGGTTGGTGTATCCTGGTTCTAACATCTACAGTATAACCTCTGCTGTTATTGAGGCTTTTGTCTCACAACAAATTGGTAAGAGTCTATTCTGCATATTTTTTGAGAGGTTAATTTTCACCACTTGTATAATTTTATCCATTAAAACAGGTTTACGCTATGATTTTTTTTTCTTCTCTCTTTTTCTTATAACACTCTATTGGGAGCAAGTCTTCCTTAAACAAAGAGTTGGGGCTCTAAAAGGACATGTGGGTGATATAGATCTGTCCAAGCAGACTGAAATAGCAATAACTTTGAATGTATAGGAACATCAGGAGGACTGAGAGGTTTCTATTCAGATGAACTACCATCAGTCACTTCATTAAAAGAGACGTACTTGACTTCCGATGGGCGGGCCATCCAGCATGGCTGCTTTTTAATACAGCTCCTGCCCTGTAGCTTCGGATCTACCTCCATCCACTTTGGATTCGGGACATCGAGGTTCTCAAACTCCTAACTGTACTTGCCTGACTGTGGGGATACGTTAGAGGGTACTATTACCGCTGGGGCATCAGTATAACCCCCGGAGTCCGGACCTCAACTTGGATGGCCTACATGAACGCTGAACTCAGTTTGGCGTGATATATCCGCAGCGGCTACTGGAGAGCTCTCACCCGCTCTGGTTAACCCCCTCTGCCTGTGACGAACCTACCGTGCAGACCGGCTGGAGTATAAGGCGCCTGTGGCCGAACAGTGCCGTCTCTGCGGAGCCATTCTTACCAAGTGAGCGGAGTGGTAACCGCCGGCGGCGGTGGACGACTCGACTTGGAGCCGCATTGAGGACTGACCCCCGGGAGATCTGTGCTGTGGCCTGGGGCGAAAGAGGCACTGGGTATTCCCCTGAAAGCCATTCCTGTTGCTGCCGCACTGAGGGGAGGACCGGTATTACCGCGCTTAGGAGGGGACCAGTGAAGGCCACGCTAAAGGGAGGACCAGAGGCTACCGCACTGTAATAGAGGTCCTGCGGCTGCTGTGCTAAGGAGGGGGTCAGCAGCTACCACACTGTGGAGAAGCCCAGCGGCTACCACACTAAAAGGAGATCCAGCGGTTGCCATACTAAGTAGAGGGCCAACTGTTGCCGCGCTGAAGAGAGAGCCAGCAGCTGCTGCACTGAACCCACTGAGCTGTTGGACATTACAGTGGCTGCACAGAAGGACGGTCTCAGTGCTTAACGTTAATATTGTACATACATCTCAAGGTGAGCCCCCCCAGCTGCGGATCTGACCTCTTCGGCACTACCTGGAGGAGCCTCTTCACCGGTGCTGAGCGGGAAACTACCAACGAAGCCAAAGCCACGTGGATACACAGTTCCCTGAGCTCCTGACCCAATACAGGCTACACTCCATTGTATGCACCCAGAGCTGTGTGATACTGTGAGATCTCCCTGCACACATTCTCCCTCCCTGAGGATTACTGTCTTCCCTGCTGATCTTATCCTTCTCTGCCCTACTTGCTCTATTTCTAGGCTTTCTCCCACTATTTTCTAACCTTAGCACTCATCTCTCCTACGTCTTGTAATGCCTCCATCATTCTTTTCCTGAATTATCCCCCTGCAACTATCTTTCTTCAGTTTACTATATTCTCTTTTAGCTTTGGGATCTCTGGTGGCTGTTTGTTTTTCACCACAGTGAGATTACAGCCACACGGCACTAGATTCCCTATTACGTTCTATTGAATGTGCCTATAATCTCTGTTAATTACAGACTGTAGAGGTCCTGAATACACTGATTAGTGTTTCTATAGCGACTAGCTACCCTTACATCACTTTCAGTGTATTGACTTGGACGCTGTTGCAGGAGTAGGTGTGCTAGCAGATTGGATTCTAGAGTTACACTATTTGCAGAATTAAAATATACCTGCAGTGCTGGACTATTGTTCCTGCGATTTCCTATTTCAGTTGAGATTAAACGGGCTATGATGCTATAACTTCTCTAACTGACCTGTAGTTATGGACTTTTCTTAAATGATTTATACATTGCTTATTACAAGTGAAAACCTTGTTCTAACCACAATCTCTATATATGTGGAATTAGGAAGGTACTTTGCACATCTCTTGTGGTTTACCTTCTCCTGTTTTATAACTCACTTTTATTATTAATACAGGTTGTATCTCTTTATATTACTATATGAGACTTAGGTTCCATATTACGGTTTAGCATTCTTCACCTACCCTCATATAAATATTGATGGTACAAATGCACAAATATTGCAACACATAAAGATTCACTCCATACTTTCAGTGTCACGTTCATTGACGGTCAAAGTGTGGGGATACTCTCCCTGGAATCTACTAAAGAAAATTGTATTGGAGATGTGTTTTGTTTGTTTGTTTTTCTCTTGCATTATACTATTTCTGTACCACCTACAAGTAGCACTTGACGGTGTTTCATAGGTAGTCATTACTACAGGTGCACACTACAAACATTGAATTGCCCCGTAATACTCTCTAACGGTTAACGCAGTGAATACCATATATAGGAAATTGTCCTATAGAGGTGAATACGTATTTGTCACACTTGTGGTTATAAGTTCTTATACCGGTCTGTGAGTACTACTACAGATATGTGATTTATACCTTATACATAAGGGTCCAGTAGATATGTTACTGTGAGATTACTTAATATATTATTTTTGAGATACTGATTGTGGGATTGTCATTGTTGTTACGAGGTATCCACTACAAATGGGTCCATCATGGTATGGACAGATTTCTGGAGAGGCCTCATAGCTCGGTCCCCAACATGCTCTCTACCACTAACAAATCAGGAAATAAACGTCAGAATAATCTGAAATCCAATATGATGCATCCCCCATCCCCCCCAACCACATCCTCGGGTGCGGTGGACACTGACCTTCAGATAGAAAACGAGATTTGGAAACCTGTCCACTGTGCAGAGGCAGCCTGAGAAAAACCAATTGATCTGAAGTGTCACCAACACTTCCAAAACCATGTACAAACACAATTGATCAATGCAGATTCCCCTGGCGCTTGATTGATTCCCCTGGAACACTGGATTTGGAATCAAGTAAAACAAAGCGGATGTCTTCCACACCAATCCTTGAAGAGAACAGACAACACACCTCATAGGGCAATATTAGGGAGGCCAATCCCGGGATCGGCGGGATCCCGGGATTTGGGCCCAAAAATGCCGGGATTTAAATCCCGGGATTGGAGCATCCAATCCCGGGATTCACGGGATTACACTGCGCATGTGCGGGAGGGAGGGTGTGTAAGTAACACTACTTACAATTAGGCGGGCGGCAGCCATAGACAAACGCTGAACGCGGCGGCACTTCAAATGTGGCGCCGGCCGCCAGCCAATCAGAGCTGGCGGACCGGCAGCCAATCAGGGAACCTGCCGCAGCAGCCAATCAGGAGCAACTGCTGCGGCCGCTTCCCTGATTGGCTGCCAGTCCGCCAGCTCTGGTTGGCTGGCGGCCGGCGCTTCATTTGAAATGCCGCCGCGTTCAGTGTGTCATGGCTGCCGCCCACCTAATAGTAAGTGATATTACAGATACCCTCCCTCCGTGCAGTGCTAATAGCCTCCCTCACGTGCCGCTACCAACCCTCCCCGCTACCTACACCCTCCCGCATCGCTAACTACACCCTCCCGCACCGCTACCAACATCGTCCTGCCCAGCTACCTACACCTTCCCGCACCGCTACCTACATCCTCCCGCCCAGCTACCTACACCCTCCCGCACCGCTATCTACATCCTCCCGCCCAGCTACCTACACCCTCCCGCACTGCTACCTACACCCTCCCTCCCTTCCGCGACGCTACCTACACCATCCCGCACTGCTACCTACCCTCCAGCGCTGCTCCCTACACCCTTCTTAACTGATCCCTACTGCAATCCCGGGATTGAAAACACAGCCCGGGATTGGCTTCCCTAGGCAATATATTCTGTTTCTTTACAGATAATATAACAATGAGAATGAGGACTCCTACCCTACGTGTGAAATAGACAAAACAACTTTTGGTTTTGAGAGGGTAAATCCTACCTTGGATTCATCACACACTCAGTCCTCAAATAAAACAGAACTGTCCGGAAATAGCGTAATACAGTTTAATACAAACAATAAAACATAGACAATGGCAGAAGTACTGGACTCTCACCCGATGAGTGGTCTACTAAGAGTTTTAGCAGACAAAAGAGCATAGATGTCAAATATCAGGCGTCCCTGTAAGCTCCAAATCCCACTGGTTGGAATCAGCACTCCTGCCCCCAGCCTCCTTTCCAACGCGTTTCAATACACATGGTATCTTTGTCAAGGCATGTGGAGGTAGTGCCTCATAGGGTATTTATACCCTGACCAATTTCAGTAAAGATATGCCTATTTCCAGACATGGACTACTGTCAGCTAAAATAACCTATATTAAAAGTTTTAAAGTCTGATTCGTATAGTGGCCACTCCATTACTTCCACAAAGTCCAGCTATTCATCTCGATGTATTGCAGCTGTTTGGAGCCGCGAGCGGTGGAGTAAGCGTGTTACTGCCTACTTCCGCCGGAAGTGACAGTTTGCGTTCCACCGATAGCTGGAGCGGGACCCGAACTTCCTGTCCACATCAGAGATGACGTGACCGTTTTCTTCCAATCTATTACAGATCACTGGGTCAGTTCATATGCGGAAGTGGATGCGGGTCACCGTGCATTCCATTTCAATTATGGATCGCTTCATATTAGAGATATAGTTGCGGCCACTCGGATCGGATCCAAAATAAACAGAATTCCTATCAAGAAATGAGAACAGTTGAAACATAATAAACACAACATATATAAATCAAAGAAACCATTTTACCTCAAAATCTTTGTTAAGACCTACAGGAATTAGAGTTTTGTACCTATAAATTAAACTCATTTCCTCTCTTGCCAATTTAGTTGCCATATCAGTCTCCCTGGGGTTAAGGGTAACTTTCTTGAGGCCATAGAAATTCTTTATTTTGGATACATCGCAATCATGAAAACTCTTAAAATGTGCAGATAGGGCATGTGTGTCTAAACCTTTTTTCACATTCCTTAAAATGCTCTCCTATTCTGGTTTTCAGTGATCTACTAGTTCTACCAATGTAAAACTTCCCGCATGCACATTCTATCCCATATATAACGTTCTGTGTATGGCATGTAATGAAATCTTTAATTACCAAAAATTTATTTTTGATCATAACTTTAACCTCCTTTTTTCCAAATGTGCTTGGTATACATTTGCATCCCATACACGAACCACACCTATGGAAACCCAACGAAATTATGTTCTTATTTTGTGGTGCAGCAAAGTAGAAACTTTTCACTAGTTTCTGTTTGATATTGGATGCTTTTCTAAAAATGCAGACAGGGCAGTCAGGCAGTTCTTTTCCTATAACAGGATCCTTTTTAATAATGCCCCAATGTTTAGTAAAAATCTTTGTGACTAAGTTATGTTGGGATGAGTAGTCAGATATGAATGCCCATTTGAATTTATCTTTCTCAGGGGATTCTTTCCTTTTAAAAAGACCCTAGAACGTTCAACCATTAGTGTAGAGATACAAGAATTTTTTGGTTGAAGGTGTCAGCTTTATTCTGAACAATAATTTTTGTATCTTTAAAGATGAATTTTATGTTCAGAAGAGAGGTACTGCGATAGGCACCAGGTTCGCCCCGAGTTATGCAAACATCTTTATGGAGTTATGGGAGGAGGAGGTTATATGGAACCATAACCCCTTCAGGGCAAACCTGGTGTCCTGGCATCGATATATCGACAACATGTTTTTTGTGTGGCGAGGAGATAAGAGGATCTTTGGAGGAATTTTGTGGGTAGCTTAATTCTAACAACAGGAATATTGTTCTTTCCTTCAATATTAGTTCCTCTAGTAATGATTTTTAGATTTAACTATATACAATGAAGAGACCTCGCTTAAAACCAAGAATTTTGTTAAACCTACTGACTCCAGAGCATACATTGACAAGCAAAGTTGCCATCACAGAAAATGGTTAACACAGTCCCTGTGGGACAGTTTAAAAGGATTAGAAGGAATTGTACCGACCACGACATGTTTTTAACACCAACAAAGGAATTAAAGCTGCGCTTTATTTCAAGTGGCTATGATGAGGACGAGGTAGAAAAGGCTCTGGAATCTGTATCAAGAATAGACCGTATGGATCTATTAAAAAAAACTCAAAAAAGGAAAAAATCTCCTGAGAAAGATCAATTCAAATGGGCATTCATATCTGACTACTCATCCCAACATAACTTGGTCACAAAGATTCTTACTAAACATTGGGGCATTATTAAAAAGGATCCTGTGATAGGAAAAGAACTGCCTGACCGCCCTGTCTGCATTTTTAGAAAAGCATCCAATATCAAACAGAAACTAGTGAAAAGTTTCTACTCTGCTGCACCACAAAATAAGAACATAATTTCATCGGGTTTCCATAGGTGTGGTTCGTGTATGGGGTGCAAATGTATACCAAATACATTTGGAAAAAAGGAGGTTAAAGTTATGATCAACAATAAATTTTTGGTAATGAAAGATTTCATTTCATGCTATACACAGAATGTTATATATGGGATAGAATGTGCATGCGGGAAGTTTTACATTGGTAGAACTAGTAGATCACTGAAAACCAGAATAGGAGAGCATTTAAGGTATGTGAAAAAAAGGTTTAGACACACATGCCCTATCTGCACATTTTAAGAGTTTTCATGATTGCGATCTATTCAAAATAAAGAATTTCTATGGCCTCAAGAAAATTACCATTAACCCCAGGGAGACTAATATGGCAACCAAATTGGCAAGAGAGGAAATTAGTTTAATTTATAGGTACAAAACTCTCATTCCTGTAGGTCTTAACCAAGATTTTGAAGTAAAATGGTTTCTTTGATTTATATATGTTGTGTTTATTATGTTTCAACTGTTCTCATTTCTTGATATGAATTCTGTTTATTTTGGATCCGATCTGACTGTCCGCAACTATATCTCTAATATGAAGCGATCCATAATTGAAATGGAATGCACGGTGACCCGCATCCACTTCCGCATATGAACTGACCCAGTGATCTGTAATAGATTGGAAGAACGCTGTCACATCATCCCCGATGTGGACAGGAAGTTCGGGTCCCACTCCGGCTAGCGGTGGAATGCAAACTGTCACTTCTGGCGGAAGTAGGAAGTAACACGATTACTCCACCGCTCGCGGCTCCAAACAGCTGCAATACATAGGAATGAATAGCTGGACTTTGTGGAAGTAATGGAGTGGACACTCTATGAATCGGACATTAAAACTTTTAATATAGGTTATTTTAGCTGATAGTAGTCCATGTCTGGAAATAGGCATATCTTTATTGAAATTGGTCAGGGTATAAATACCCTATGAGGCACTACCTCCACATGCCTTGACAAAGATACCATGTGTATTGAAAAGCATTGGCAAGGAGGCTGGGGGCAGGAGTGCTGATTCCAACCAGTGGGATTTGGAGCTTACAGGGACGCCTGATATTTGACATCTATGCTCTTTTGTCTGCTAAAACTCTTAGTAGACCACTCATCGGGTGAGAGTCCAGTACTTCTGCCATTGTCTATGTTTTATTGTTTGTATTAAACTGTATTACGCTATTTCTGGACCATTCTGTTTTATTTGAGGACTGAGTGTGTGACGAATCCAAGGTGGGATTTACCCTCTCAAAACCAAAAGCTGTTTTGTCTATTTCACACGTCGACCCCTTCATAGGGTAGGAGTCCTCATTATCATTGTTATATTATCTGTAAAGTAACAGAATATTTTGCCCTATGAGGTGTGCTGTCTGTTCTCTTCAAGGATTGGTGTGGAAGACATCCGCTTTGTTTTACTTGATTCTAAATCCAGTGTTCCAGGGGAATCAATCAAGCGCCAGGGGAATCTGCATTGATAATTGTGTTTGTATACTGAACTTCAGATGTTAACTAATACTTTAACAATTCCGTCTCCAGCGGAAAATGCTAAGGAGGTCATAACTATGATCATGCCTCTAAAAGATAAGAATTTTGAGGATCTTCATGCACGGCTAGATACCTCTTCGTCCAAAACTGAATCCAATACAGCTAGGCTGGATATGTTAGAACAGAGAACCGGCGATGCTGAGGATTCTTTAATTGCACTACAACAAGAACTGGCAGTAATATCCCAAATGCTCCAATCCATGGTAGAAAAAGTTGACGATTTAGATAATTGCAATAGGAGGAACAACTTACGTTTTATTGGGATTCCGGAGACGGTGTCAGGTGCCCAATTGCAAAACTATGTTAGCACGTTGATTCCCCAGGCATTGGGATTACCCAATGCTGAAACATCACTACAGGTGGAGAGGGCACAGACTGGGAGCTCAACGTAGAAATAGGGACAACCGCTCCAGACCCACTATTGCAACGTTTTTGGATCATAGGGATAAAGAGAAATTGCTGCTGGCATATAGAAGCCAACCTGAAATACGAGTAGAGAGCCAAAGAATTCTGATATTTCAGGATATTTCCGTCCCCACTCCCGCAGGGAACCCCGGCCAGGGGTGACTAGTTGGGGGGGTAATGCCACGGTCGCAGGGACCAGGATAAAAGTATCCCCCAGCTGTGGCATTATCTTTCTGGCTAGTGTAGCCCGGTGCTGGTTTTAAAAATACGGGGGACCCCTACATCTTTTGTCCCCCGTATTTTTGGAATAAGGACCGGACAAAGAGCCCGATGCTGGTTGTCTAAATACGGGGGAACCCTATGCATTTTTTCCTCTGTATTTAAACAACCAGGACCGGCTCAAAGAGCTTAGGAGGGAGGACCCCATGCAATTTTTTTAAATAATTTTAAATATCTCAGACACTTTTACACTGAGAAGCATGCACGGATCTCACAGATCGAAGCATGACTATGCAAACACGCCAGCAAAAAGCAGGTTTATGTGAAAGCTCCATATTTTGATGCATTCTATGCTTTCCTGGCTATTGTCGGCAGTGATTGAGAATACGAATTCTTAGTAAATTACCGAGTTGTATAAAATAACAGCCATGTTTGACAGATGGTCTATTCATTCGTACTTCTGAGGTCAGCAGTGTATCTTAATACGAATAGCCCCAACACTGCCGAGATTTGTGTTTAGTAAATTCCAGAGATTACACTTTCAAAAACAAAAAACAAACTCGAATGAAATCTTAGTAAATATACCACAAAATCTTTATTATTATAATCACACTCAGCAGTCATGAGAAATGACAGCCAGCTAACTTGTAAATTTATATTAATGTTTTGATATGTAAAATTGAAAAAAAAAACCACATAATATGCCTCCAGTGATGTGCACAGATACGTATCAGCTTAGAGCAGTGGTCTCCAACCTTAATTGGGGTGTGAGCTACTTTTGGAAAATAAAATCTCTGAAGGAGCTACCCCCTCCCCCCCCCCCCCAATGCGCGTGCGTTCCTGCAAAAGTGGGTGTGGCCTCACAACTACAAGTAATGCCCCCCCCGCATAGTGCCAGATACACAAATAATGCCCCTCAGCAGTGCCAGATACACAAATAATGCCCCTTAGCAGTGCCAGATATTCAAACAATGCCTCACAGCAGTGCCAGATACACAAATAATGCCCCCAGCAGTGCCAGATACACAAATAATGCCCCCCAGCAGTGCCAGATACAATGCCCCCACCAGTGCCATATACAATTCCCCCCACAGTGCCATTTAAAATGCCCCCCGCAGCTCCAGATAAATTCCCCCCCGCAGTGTCGGATACAGTGCCGCACACAGTGCTAACCCTTGCAGGCTTATTCTACTGCCGCCGATGCTGCTCATCCTGAGTGAGGGACGGAAGGGGAGGAGAGTGCAAAGCGCGCCTCTCCTGTGAAGTCCGGAGAGCGGCTGTGGAGAGGGTGACAGAGTCTCCGGCAGCGGCAGGCATTTAAAATATGGTGCCGGTAAGTGAGCCAATCAAAACTCGCGGTCCGGCAGCCAATCAGGTGCCACCACTGCCGGTCCACGAGCTCTGATTGGTCGACGGACGGCACCATATTAAAAATGAAGGGAGGAGGAGTGCCAGTGACTGCCCAAGCCCATGAGCTCTGTGAGCTACCAAAAATACTATGGCGAGCTACCGGTAGCTCGCGAGCTACGAGTTGGAGATCACTGCTGGCTTAGAGGCTTATTTTTGTTTTTCGGATTGCATGAGCAGCTACCCCACAATTTTTAAGTTATACAAAATACAAACTATTAACACTATTACAGTGCAGTCACATAGAAATGAAAGGAGTCATTTGGCTTACCCTGTCTGCCCGTGTTGGAAATTGTAGAACAATTTCAGCATCTTCAGTGGAAAAGTAGCCATTGCTAGTTAAATTATCAAGTAAACACTGGCTGTTTTTAATTAACTCAACCAATGTCTCTCGACTTGTTTTTATTATATGAACATATGACTGCTGTCTAGGCTGCTGTAGTTCCATAATTCCGGTAGAACATCACAAATTCCCCACATTTGGTGTGATTGTAGGACTGTCTTTGAGGACGTCTTGCAAACCTTTCAGTCACTGTGTAGACATTGGAGAGAAAAATATATTACAAAAGATGTCATGCATTACAATGGGTGTGACCAATGCTGTCCTTTTCCCTTCCCCTTAAATCAACATTTAAATGTGAACTGCATTTATGCAAATAAATAGCATGGAATTTGTTATGAATGAATTTAATGTACATTATTTTAAGATTTACAAATTAATATATTCTATAAACTGAAAAACTGCCTGTTTGTACTGTGGAATGTGGCAGGATTGACCCTCCCCTCCCCTCCCCTTTAAGTGGAATACGATATTGCACTTGGCACCTCTTATAGCTCCAGTTAGGAACAATTGTTGCGTTTGTATACTATACTTCCAATGAGATAACTGTAGTAACTTTAAAAGCATCTAACTAGGATTTAATCTCACACTCTTTGTATAAATGCAAAACTTTATAATAATTTCCAAGGTGAATGTATAGGTAGGTAAATAGGTAAGTATATGTCTATATATATTAAAATGTTAGAAAATTAAACTGTAAGTTTATTGGTAAGCTGCCCTAGCTCCCGTGCAGGGAACAAAGAAGCAAATGTCTGTTGGAAAGCGAAAGAGAAGAAAGGTTTCTACCACTGCACTAACTGCCCTGGATGCAAATCCACCAAGTCTTGTAATACCAAAGGAATAATTGAGTTTAAATCAAATAAAAAAGGAAGAGTATACCCCATAAAAGAAAAAATAACATGCAACAGTAAAGGAATGACTTACCTGCCGGAGTGCCCTTGCGGCCTCCAGTATGTGGTAAGAACAACGAGAGAACTGAAAACTAGAGTTGCGGAGCACAACCAAAATATCAGGAAAGGTCTAGAAAACCACAGTGTATCAGTCCACTTTGAAGACAAGCATAATAGAGACCCTTCAGGAATGATTTTCAAAAAGATTGTAAAACACATCCATAGAGAGGTGGAGATATGGTACCGAACATCTCAAGAGAAGAGACAAAATGGATTTATAATCTAGAGGCCATTAGCCCACAGGACCTGAACATTGACCTTGACTTAGGAACCTTCCTATAAAAACATATCTATCAAAAAGAGCCTTTCGCCCTGAAAAGGCAAACATCCACCCCCCACCCTCCCTTTTAAAAAACTACCCCCATATATAAAAGAAAAAAAACAACATTTACTCCCGATCAGTACTGTACCTCTGGATGTAAAAGCTTCTGCCTGTAAAAGCTAAAGATGCATACACACGGTGTGATTTTGACTATCTTCGATTTTGACTGCGATTTCCCCTGAACTTCCCAGAGTCATGAACCACCGATATTGATTATCTTTACTTGAGATTTTTAATGTGCTTTAAATGTGGAAAATCACAGTGTACAACTTGTACACATATGTCAAAAAAGACTGTTATTTTGACACTACCAGGTTCTAATGATACGTATCAGTTGAGATCTTTTATGAACTGTGAGTCTAAATATGTCATCTACCTGCTAACCTGCGGCCTTAAGTATGTGGGAAGGACCACAAGACCTGTACATGTGCGGTTTATGGTACCCCGCAGAAATATCCTAAAACAGTATAACCAACACAGTGTCTCTCGCCATTTTAGTCAGATTCATGCAGGAGATCCGAAAAGTCTATCAATTGTATGTGTCGATGCGACAAATAGCTCCTTGCCAGCAAGCAGGAGCTGTGCAGGTAGGGAGCTACCTGTCAAGTACAAAAGCATTGCCGCCATGCGATGCTTTTGTACTTGTGCGGGGGGGCTGACACGTGGGGCGGACTAGCCCCGTGCTGGGCGTCCCACCGCATGTCAGAGTAAATGATCGTAGATGTGTTAAATTTAGCACATCTATGATCAACTCTGAATTACCCCCTGAGACTTAGGTTTGTGATGTGGATATCAGCTGGAAATCATGGAATGCAGCAATGTCAGGGAAAGTCACAGACTGCACACAGGAGCTTGAATAAACCTCAGGCACACAAATAGTTAACGACTGGTCTGAGAACACTGCTACAATCTGAAGTCTGTGCACTGGTGCAATCAGCCTGGGAAGGTGCTGCAGTTTGGAAACCAGTATGCACAGCAGATACTGGAGTCAGAGCATGAAACAAGGAATTCAGGAGCAAGGCTGAGTGAACTCTAGGATACTGTAGGAAATCCTGGGACACAGGACAGAAGACTGAGGTAAGACACAGGGCTGGTTACTACAACACATGAAAATCTAGTCAGGTTCATGACAAAGGGGATGGAAATGAGCACTGAGCACAAGGATTTTGACTTACGAACTGGTCCACACTGCACAGTGGGAATGGGACATTCTTATACTTGCTGCTTTGTATCAGTCTTATATTTGTGGTGTTTCAAATATGATGTACATACACTGTTTTGCCCAAAAAACATTTCTTATGCACAAGTATGCCAATTATTAGAATAACTTATTTTAAATAAATTGATTTTATAAACGAAAAGTCCAATAACACATTCATACACGTACCAGGAATACTGCTATTTCTAAACAGTTACACATACCTAGCAGAAGACCCCTTACACCAGGGGCGTACAAACTTTTTTTCTTTGAGTGCCATTTTAAGAAAATTACTTTGACTGGAGGACCAGGAGATTGTTTTGATACAGTTTGCCTCCTAGCGATATAGTAAGGGTTCTCTGCTAAGCCCCCACTTATGTTCCAGCCCAGAGCTCACCTTACGTACCATCCTAGAGCCCCTGCTTGTCAGCCCAGAGCCTCATATTGTGTGACAGGCCAGACCCCCCGAGTGTGCCAGTTCAGCACCCAATTATGTGCTGGCTCAGAGATCCCCTTATGTCCAGTCTCCTTCAACCTGTCCTTCCGCTGCCACCTAAACCATGTGCACAACACACACCGTAAAGTGCAGCTGTAGAGGGGGCTGGCCTGGCTGCGATGTCACCAGGCCATGTTGCTGTGCAAATCAGTTACTAGCTATAAAGTCTGGAGCTCAGGTGATATCCTGGAAGGAGCAAGGGTCAGGACTCTAGAAGGGAGCAGGAAGTGTTCTGTGCCAGCTGTAGTTTGGCTGCCCCTACTCTACACAGATGAAGATCTGCATTGTGACCTAAAGTTCAGGTCCAGTCACTGTTCGAGAAAATAAGAGGGGGTTATTCACTATGGGGGATGCGGGGATGGAGAGGCGCGTAGGGCTTATCTAAAGAGGTAGGGATGGAAATGAACACTGAGAGTCAACATCCCAAAGGTAAGTATTGGGATAGCTGTTAGGGTTAGGCACTGGGGTGGGGGGGTTACGGTTAGGCACTAGGGGTGTTTAGCTCTAACCACCACCCCCAGATGATTAGCCCTAGCCACCATCCCCGGAGGGTTAAGGTAGGGGTAAAAATACTTACCCCCTCCAACTTCGGGATATTCAATGTCGGGATGCCGGTGTAGGTCATGTGACCACCTGCATCCCTCACAACTGGTATTTCATACTGAACCCAAGTGAAATGTATCCAAAAAACTAAGTGACACAGTTTCTGTCTGCAACCAAAAAGTTAAATGCATATAGTAATCGATATTTTCCAGTGGGGATGTTATTGTAGCAATCAGGACATATAAAAAAAAAAAAAAAGGATTCTAAGTAGCAATCAGATGAAGCTAAAATACGAAATCAAAAGGTATATAACACAAAGGGGTAAATTTACTAACATTCGTAATTTTCGGAAAAAGGTCAAAGTTCAATCACGAATGACATCGAAAGTGTAAAACTGCAACTTTTTGAATTTATTACGACTAATTTACTAAGCTGTCGTATTCGGGTTTTTCTTTTCTTCCGATGTCGATGTCATTCGTGGGTTTTTTTTGTTTTTTACGGCAGTGATTAGCAAAACACTGCCGACTTTTTTACAATTAATCTCGGCCGGATCTGTGTGATCCGTGCTGGAGTTCTTTTTTTTTTTTTTTTTAATTAAACACTGTAAAATCTAAATAAAAAATTGCGTGGGGTCCCCCCTCCTAAGCATAACCAGCCTCGGGCTCTTTGAGCCGATCCTGGTTGCAAAAATATTGGGGGAAAAATGACAGGGGTTCCCCCATATTTAAGCAACCAGCATCGGGCTCTGCGCCTGGTCCTGGTTCCAAAAATACGGGGGACAAAAAGAGTAGGGGTCCCCCGTATTTTTAAAACCAGCACCGGGCTCCACTAGCTGGACAGATAATGCCACAGCCGGGGGTCACTTTTATATAGTGCCCTGCGGCCGTGGCATCAAAAATCCAACTAGTCACCCCTGGCCGGGGTACCCTGGGGGAGTGGGGACCCCTTCAATCAAGGGGTCCCCCCCCCCAGCCACCCAAGGGCCAGGGGTGAAGCCCGAGGCTGTCCCCCCCCATCCAATGGGCTGCGGATGGGGGGGGCTGATAGCCTTTGATGTAAATGAAAAGATATTGTTTTTAGTAGCAGTACTACAAGTCCCAGCAAGCCTCCCCCGCATGCTGGTACTTGGAGAACCACAAGTACCAGCATGCGGCGGAAAAACGGGCCCGCTGGTACCTGTAGTACTACTACTAAAAAAATACCCAATAAAACACAAGACACACACACCGTGAAAGTATAATTTTATTACATACATACACACATACATACATACTTACCTTATGTTCCCACGCAGGTCGGTCCTCTTCTCCAGTAGAATCCAAGGGGTACCTGTTGAAGAAATTATACTCACGAGATCCAGGGGTCCAGGGTCCTCGGGGAATCCAGGTGTAATCCACGTACTTGAAAAAAATAACAAAACGGACACCCGAGCCACGCACTAAAAGGGGACCCATGTTTGCACATGGATCCCCTTTTCCCGACTGCCAGAAACCCACTCTGACTGATGTCTAAGTGGGTTTCTTCAGCCAATCAGGGAGTGCCACGTTGTAGCACTCTCCTGATCGGCTGTGTGCTCCTGTCCTAACTGACAGGCAGCACACGGCAGTGTTACAATGTAGCGCCTATGCGCTACATTGTAACCAATGCTGGGAACTTTCTGCCCTGCGGTTGACCTAAAGTGACGTCACCGCTGAGCAGAAAGTTCCCAGCATTGGTTACAATGTAGCGCATAGGCGCTACATTGTAACACTGCCGTGTGCCGCCTGTCAGTTAGGACAGGAGCACACAGCCGATCAGGAGAGTGCTACAACGTGGCACTCCCTGATTGGCTGAAGAAACCCACTTAGACATCAGTCAGAGTGGGTTTCTGGCAGTCGGGAAAAGGGGATCCATGTGCAAACATGGGTCCCCTTTTAGTGCGTGGCTCGGGTGTCCGTTTTGTTATTTTTTTCAAGTACGTGGATTACACCTGGATTCCCCGAGGACACTGGACCCCTGGATCTCGAGAGTATAATTTCTTCAACAGGTACCCCTTGGATTCTACTGGAGAAGAGGACCGACCTGCGTGGGAACATAAGGTAAGTATGTATGTATGTGTGTATGTATGTAATAAAATTATACTTTCACGGTGTGTGTGTCTTGTGTTTTTTTGGGTATTTTTTTAGTCGTAGTACTACAGGTACCAGCGGGCCCGTTTTTCCGCCGCATGCTGGTACTTGTGGTTCTCCAAGTACCAGCATGCGGGGGAGGCTTGCTGGGACTTTTAGTACTGCTACTAAAAACAATATCTTTTCTTTTACAACAAAGGCTATCAGCCCCCCCATCCGCAGCCCATTGGATGGGGGGGGGACAGCCTCGGGCTTCACCCCTGGCCCTTGGGTGGCTGGGGGGGGGGGGGACCCCTTGATTGAAGGGGTCCCCACTCCCCCAGGGTACCCCGGCCAGGGGTGACTAGTTGGATTTTTGATGCCACGGCCGCAGGGCACTATATAAAAGTGACCCCCGGCTGTGGCATTATCTGTCCAGCTAGTGGAGCCCGGTGCTGGTTTTAAAAATACGGGGGACCCCTACTCTTTTTGTCCCCCGTATTTTTGGAACCAGGACCAGGCGCAGAGCCCGATGCTGGTTGCTTAAATATGGGGGAACCCCTGTCAATTTTTTCCCCATATTTCTGCAACCAGGATCGGCTCAAAGAGCCCGAGGCTGGTTATGCTTAGGAGGGGGGACCCCACGCAATTTTTTTTTTAAAAATAAGCACTTTCCCACCCCTTCCCACTGATATACATGCACGGATCTCATGGATCCGTGCATGCCTATCCAATCACGAATAAAAAAAAAAGGTCTGTTTTTTTTTTAGCACTTTTTTACGAGTTGTAATTTTTCACGGCAGTGTTTTTTTTTTTTTTGCTTTGCACTTCTTAGTAAATGACCGAGATTCATACTTAAACAGCCGCGTTTTGACCGATGGTGTATTCATTCGTGATTTTTTTCCTAGGACTTCAAAATATTACGAATGCCCTCATCACTGCCGTGATTATTGCTTAGTAAATTACCGAGATGACACTTTGATGAAAAAACGGCATCTCGGTCAAAATCGGGACCTTAGTAAATTTACCCCAAAGTGTGTATACTTGATAAAACAAGTGACCCTCCCGACTCAAAAGTAGATGCTACCGATATGACAGCAACGAAAATATAACAAATATTTATGAAAAAAAGTCTACTCATGATTTTTTTTTGTTACATAATTAGTTTGATTATAGAAATGTAATTTTAAATGTGTTCCCCTTTATCTCCCATTTTATTTTGATATCGAACATGTATACGGTGGCCAATCCCGGGATCAGGATCGGTGGGATCCCAGACTAAAATTATCCTGGATTCCAATCTTGGGGATTTCAGTATTGGCCACCACCTTACTTTTTTCTATGCCAGGCAGCGTTGAGTGTCCTCATGAGGCTCAGACGCTGCCCAGTTCCCCCTGCTCCTGGCTCTGCGCACTGCGTAGCATGACGTGAAGTCAGAGGTCACGCTGCGCAGCCAGTCGCCCGCCGGAACTCAATCCCTGCACTGCCCCGCATCTCACCTCCGCTCAGTAAGACCCCTTTCAGACATACGACCCGGGGATTACCCTGTTCAAGTCCAAGGATTTTCTCTCCAGCAAAAACCCGGGTATTTCTTCAGACCCCCTTTCACACTACACCACAGAAATTCCCGGGTTGGTCCCCTTGAGACATAAGTTGGATTTTACAGTTTCGAAGGCAGTGTCATTATTTGAAGGGGACGGTTTGCAGGCACACAATAATTAGGTCATGCAAAGGGGGGGGGGGGGAGCCTATAAATGAACCGGGTGCGGTTCTGGTTCTGGATTCATGGCTGACAAGCATTTGTGTAGCATGGTGAGTTTGTTTGCTGTGATGTTAATTTAAATTCCATGTTAGGAATACAATAATCCCATATATATATATATATATATATATATATATATATATGTGTATATATATCAATAAATAGCAGACCAGTTTTTCTTTTCCAAAATTGTTTATTCTAGAAAGAATAATAGTTTTTATTCAAGTTGTAAAACTTGTGTGCACATCTTTTACATCTTTAACGAGATCCTCCCAATTCTGAGGACATATATGGTATAGTACAAAACCTTTTTAGGAAAGACAGGCGCATTACACCCACTTTAGCCATAACATAAAAGTGCTGCGGTATTGCAGTGCAAAAAAAAGTTTTGCCGAAGGACATGGTGTATCACAGGGGTCTTCAACCTTTGCCCTGCAGCTGTTATGGAACTTCAGTTCCCAGCATGCCCGTCCACATTTTAGCCCATGCTAAATGATGGCAGAAAATGCTGGGAAGTGTAGTTCCATAACAGCTGCAGGGCAAAGGTTGAAGACCCCTGTTCTACATTAAAAAAAAGTGCTGCGGTATTGCAGTGCAAAATACATACAAGATTATCATAAGACCAAGGTGTACGATATACTCATAATTATGAGCGTATGCACAATACCTGAATTTTTGAGGACAAACATACGCATTTTAAGCATACACATTTCACAAACAAAACGTTAAACAAAAATAAAGTTATGGGCACAATACCCAACCAATAAACATAGAGTAAACATTTATGTGCACAGTATAAATAAGAGAATTTGGTACTGGTGGTTTATTGCTGGGAGTTGATTCCTCTGGAGTTGTACTAGATAACGAATCTCCAAATTCTGGACCTCTCGGTCTATTCTTCAATGTATTCGAGGTCGAATTAAAAGATGTTGGAGACTGGGCTTGATGAGCAAACTGGTGAGTATCCCCAAAAGAGGTGGGAGACTGGGCTTGCTGCGTATACTGGGGAGTAGCCCCAAAAGAGGTGGGAGATTGGGCTTCATGCGTACAGATGGGTCCATGTTTAACTTGACCTTTGATAGGATTGAGACTGGGCAGTCGGACTTAATCCCCTCCTGTAATGACTTAATCTCCTGCTGTATTGTTCTCTGTATTGTATTGCAGCTGAGAACAATAGATGAAGGGTTTATGTTAATAAACCATGTTGTGCCTAGGCGCAGCAAACTAGCCAAGATAACCGTGGACCCATCTGTATGGGATGTAGCCCCAAAAGAGGTGGGAGACTGGGCTTGATGCGCATACTGGGGATTATACCCAAAAGAGGTGGGAGACTGGGCTTGCTGCATATACTGGGGAGTAGACCCAAAAGAGGTGGGAGACTGGGCTTGCTGCATATACTGGGGATTATACCCAAAAGTGGTGGGAGACTGGGCTTGCTGCATATACTGGGGATTATACCCAAAAGAGGTAGGAGACTGGGCTTGATGCATATACTGGGGAGTAGGCCCAAAAGAGGTGATACCGTGTTTTTGGAACAGATGCGGTGTAAGAAGGCGATTGTTGGTCAGAATGAGTGTTTGTAAATTGTGGTGTTGAGTATATTTTGGAAAAAAGTTAACCTAGGAAATCACAGATTTCGCTACTGATATTATCCTGCATAGCTACCATTTGTGTTAGCAAATTCCTCTGCAGTTCACGTTCATTGTCCATAAATATTTGCAATCTTGCATCCTCTTGACTCTGCCAATCTGAATCCACCTCGCATAGTTGCTCGCACAGGATATTGGTCATGGCTTTTGTAGCTACCTCTGTTTTGGTCTTCTTTTTCTTACGAGCCGGAACTGTGTAAACTGAAAAACAAAACAGAAATTATTTTGACCATCTCAAAGTTAACAATGGGATATGGCACAGAAGTGTAAGTTGGACAAATAGATATATAAAAAATATTAATACATCTGTGCTTGCGGTTACCATACGCTAGCACAATTTGAACGCAGCAACAAGTACAGTTTAATAATAACGCCCTATTACGTCACAATATCATAGTCATTACTGCTAATATACTACATAAAACTATTGTCTTATACTATATGTTAAATATGTCTCTGACAATGATAATACAGGAAACTTACTGTTTGAGCGTAGGGTAGGCTTGTCTCCCTGGGTCTGTGGTAGGGAATCCTTGCTCTGTGACGATGCTGTCACATCTGTGACCTTGTTTGGATCGATGATGATGGTGACATCCGAATCACTGTCTGGATCATTATCAAATAGGATCTGCGATGATGCCTGGCTCTGCTGGCTGCACTCTGGAGACGATGAAGCCGCGGCTGACGGTATAGCAGACAGCGTGCCAGCATCACTAGATGAAGATAGGGCAACGGAATTGCATAGTGCTGTATGGCCAAGCACGTTACTGGACAGGATCTTTGCAATGTTGCATCCTTAACAGTGCCTATTATTTGTCATTTTATTTCCTCCTCACCTCTCACATGTAGTAGCTCCAGGACTTCCTCCTCCTTCCAGTGAGACATTATGAACAAAATGGCAGTCCCTTCACTGGCACCCACTGGCACACTTCTCTGCACACTTCTGCAGACTTATTTGCACAGCTCTGTGTTCCTCTGGCACCGGCACACATACATGCACAGCTCTGTGTACCTTCTGCACTCTGGCACTGACACACTTCATAGAAAAGCTCTCTGCTTCCTCCCATGCGGCTGTGGCGTCTTTTCCTCTCCGGCTGCCGCTGATGATGTCATCAGCAGACATCAGGTGGCCCTTCCTGACCAATTAAAAAATGCCTCATGCAGCCAGAAAGCAAATTCCCAGGTGGCACTTTTCAGACTTAACCCGGTAAGCCAACACCGGGAAGAAAGAACCAGTAAAATCCCAGGTCAATTGCAGGGTTGGCGACCCGACACGTTCCCAGGTCGGTGCCTTTCAGACATACCAAAATCCTGGGTTGATGCGCGTTCATGTGCAAAATTCCAGGAATTTGGAGCATGTCTGAAAGGGGTATAAGTGAGACGCCTGTTTCTGGACCTTTGCAACCCAGCATGGGGTGGGTGCAAGTCTAGGTACTATTGATGGCAGCTATAAATGGAAAACCAGTGGGCGTGATAGGCTTTCACATGCAGTATGCATATACAGAAGCTAACAGAGGCAAAAAAGAAGTTGCACCTTGCTTCCATGGGATAGTCTTGTGCAAAATAGAGTTTATGACCCCACTTAGAGGTGTTCTCAAGGGTTACATGCAGGGCCATAACTAAGTATGTGCAGAGTGTGCCACTGCACATAGCGCTGCAGGGTAGGAGGAGCTGTTGGCACCAATTACCAATTAACACTAATTATATGGGCAACGTAACATGGGCTTTCCCTGGGATCCATTTTGTCATGACCCTTCCCCACGAGGGAATGCACCTTATGTCACTATTGGAAAATTGGGGTGTGGGGCACCAATTCTCTTTCTGGCACAGAGCACCAAAGAGTACTCTGTGACAGCTCTTGTTAAATGTACTATAGTTCTCAATCCTTAGAAGTGTAGATAATAAAAGTCCCATGAAAATAGAATATATTTCTCAGTTCTCCGTCTCCTTTTTTTTTAAACCTGAAAAAGTGCCACCCTGCTTACCTAACTCATAAATGATGAGGGCAGAGAAATGGCACAGAAATAAAACAGACTAGTAGTGCAGAGAGATCCTTAAGTAAAAAACAAATGGCAATTTAATTTTACACAATGCACTCACAATTTAAAACCATATAACAGCATGTAAAGTAGTAAACCCGAAATTCATCGCCTGTGGTACATATTCTCCCACCCGTTGCTGAGATGGTAACACAGCCAGGGACAGCGAGGTTCCAGATACTCAGCTTACCCACCAGAGGGATCACTAGATGGTAAATGTCACAGTTCTGATATGCAGCTCACACAGCCCCGCTTAATGCGTTTCGGATACAGTTCCCCATTGTGGCTAAACAGACCACCCCCCAATTGCTCCAACAACCCGAGCATCTGAAACGGGAAGCATTCGATATCCCGGCTTTCGGGTTTCCGGCGCTCAGCATACCGGCACCGGTCTCCCGACCATTGGGATACTGACAACTATTCTTCCTCTTGGGGTGTCCACGACACCCTTGGAGAGAGAATAAATACGCACGCCACTGTGCCCGCAGTGTGGCGAGCGCAGTGAACCCGCAAGGGGCTCTTTTGCACTCGCCCCACTGCTGGGAGGGCAGAAAGCGGGTGGCTGTCCTAGCAGGGCGCCGCAAAAAGGGCAGGGCGGGTTTTGCCTTCTAAAAAACGGGCCCTGCTAAAACAGCCTAGAGTGAACACTACATAGTGGTAAGTGGCCAAATGGTTCCCAGTTATGATGTAATATATATCTTCATGATAACCCTTTATCATATACAGAAAAGTACAATGATGATCTTTCTTCTATAAAGTCCTTCATACATATGCAAATATATGTGACGATACTTGAATGTACTGTGTTACCTTTCGGCTGATAATATTCATGCACATTAATGATATATAAACCATTAGGAGAGGGTCAAAGCACATCCCCTTTCTTAATCAATTGTGCATTTTTTGCCCGCCGATAAGGTAGTGTGTATACATTGTCGAAGTCAAAAATATTACATAAAAAGAACATAAACTACACACATATGAGTCGCTATACTTGCAAATACGCGCAGCGAGCACAGCAATATATGGTAACACACGCATTTACACGGACATGCCACAGAGATGGATTCAACACTTATTTCATGCAGTACATAATTATAATAATATCAAGCGCCAGACATCATGATGATTTAAAATTATATAATGAAGTAATGTCATGTATGTGTATTATTTGAACGAAACCAGATACACCTGTCATATTTGGTATTTAAGCAACCAGATTAATGTGTAGATTTATTTGATACTTGTTATAAAGTTGTAGGACATTGCAACAAATAATTATGATTAAATGTATAAAAGCTAAAATCACTTTTATTAGAACAATAGATATTCCAAACAGGTAGTGGACAGGAAGCTCAGGCCAGCCCCTTTGGACGTCCCCAAGGCTGAACCTGATTAGCATATACAAAGAGACTAGTGACTCATCATGAATAAGTTCCCTCCCCCAAAAACTAGATAACACATTGCTGATCACACAGGAGCTCAGTTCCTGTTTTGGTCTCAGCGTAAGATGGAGTCCCAGCATGATTTTAGAGAGAGAGAGAGAGAGAGACATAAGCATTGAGGGAATGGTACTGTATTGCTGGCCTGTAACTGTATGTAACTGTATGTATTAACTGCTTACTGTATGAGTTGTAACTATAGGTATACTGTACATTGTAATATATTGAATCCATATCCTTTTAATAACAAATATATACATCAATGAGCTTTGGAACTCAGATAATGTGTGGGTGTATTGTTTTCTCTTATGGGATGCAGTGTTTTGCGATGTACAGCGCACTTTTATCATATATGGTAATAAGATGCGCCTGGCGTCTGCAATATATATTAGAGTGGGCATTTTAAATATTTGGCATTCACAGATGAGGGCTCTTACGGGATATCAGGGTCTTAATGATGCACTGTACATTACAAACGCGGCTGAAATCGACCGGCTCCGATGGACGCATCGCGACGCTGATGAAAATAACATCCACGTGTATTGTTGTGATATCAGTAAGCCAATTATATGAAATTTCAAGGGACAATGCGTTTCTCATAATATTTTTATCTGATATTGGTCAAGCATAAAGCTCACACCAAATCAGAAAAGTAACCCGCACCAAGATAAATTAATTCAGTTTATGTTACAAGGTTGGGGTGCCTTACATGATGTGTATTTCAACCCTTATTATAAAATCTCATGTGTATATATGAGACATAGGGATAAAGGCTCATAAGGTGCTACCAACTGGTTTAAACAAGGATATAAAATCAATTCCCCGAAGGGAGGGGAAGGAGAAAAAGAAACCAGGTACAATTTAAGGTGCACTCAACCCAACCAGCAAGTTTTACTGTATTATTTTCAAAAAGTGTATGTCCACACTGCAATGTCAAATAAAGGCTCAAATGCCCATTAACTAAGATTAGTACTGAGAATTATTATTGTTTGAGGGACTGAGACATGTCCTTTATTAATAATAGAGCGAAATATTAAAATCTAACAAAAAAGAAAAAGTTTGTGACAGAAATTAACAAATTGTGAATAAAGATTAAAAACAACGCTGATGTGTCATACCCTTAATATATGTCCTTAAGAATTATTCCAAATGTACATGAATGTGCATGTATTTATGCAGCACTGTATCGGTGCTAACTATAATAGAGATCTCTATTATAATTAGCACCGATACAGTGCTGCATAAATACATAGATTTTAATATTTCGCTCTATTATTAATAAAGGACATGTCTCAGTCCCTCAAACAATAATAATTCTCAGTACTAATCTTAGTTAATGGGCATTTGAGCCTTTATTTGACATTGCAGTGTGGACATACACTTTTTGAAAATAATACAGTAAAACTTGCTGGTTGGGTTGAGCGTTTCTCATAATATTTAAGATGCTAAAATGTATTTTTATTGTTGCAAAACAAAGTTCAAATAAGTCATATTGTGTTTGATTCAGATTGGATTGTTTATCTGTTAAGTAGTGTTAAAAGTACATTTAAAAGTTGCTGCATAACCTTGATATAGTTTTTTTTTTTTAACTCAGGCCTAAAATAACTTCTGGTGCTTGTATAATGTGTGATTTCTTTGTGACAAAGGAAGCCGCATGGTCTGTCCTCCATTTTGGACTAACCACATGGCCTGTCCACCGTTTTGTGTAAACCTCATGGATGTGGAAGGGGGAGGAGCAGTGGCCATTTTAGGAAGGTCATTTTCTAAATAGCTGATTCTCAGTCTGCTCAGAACAATCAGTTTCCTTGGTCACATCAAACACCATTTATGAGTTACCAATGCATTTATTTAACCCATGCCATAGTCAATTACAAATAGTTTCAATTGGGCCTAGTGAGAGTAAATGGTAAGATAAATGCTTGGTAGACTTGTAGAATCTGCTTGCTATAGGATAGCCATTGAAATGCAAATTAACCTCTGTAACTGGGTTTTTTTTAGCAGTGGAAAAGCAAATAGCTTTGATATGCAAATAAGAGGTAAGGTGTCTCATAGGAGACCAGTGAATGGTACATATATAAAATATTATTATAATTATGTGTATATTTATCAGTGTATGTTCTGCAAGATAGCTATCCAATCTGAATCATATCATTTAAATTATAGATTATTGCTAGTCATTATAGATCTGTGTGAAATAGGATACAGTTGTTGCTATATAGGTAAATTTGAAATAACAGTATTTTTCAAAGGTGGGATAGTAGACATTTAATACAATAGCACATAACTATCAGATTTCAAAAGCAGGTTACTCTAAATTTAGTTTAAAAACTGCATTGCCTCTGGGGGTAAAGCTGCCTATCTGAATGAATTGAAATTTTCTGTACAGAAAAACCAAAGTGTATTTGAGTGAGCGAACATAGGAGTGAGTGGATATTGAACCCAGGGAATTCAGGATCCCATAGTGTGGTACATCAAGTAAGTGGAGGCTTGGTGGCGTGAGGCAGCTGACTCATGTTAATATAGATTGAAATACGCAAATCGTGAGATTTGCAGAGGAGCGTAATAGGAAATTGTGCATTGTGTAGTATTGAAGTAAAAATAAGATTTTACTCACCGGTAAATCTATTTCTCGTAGTCCGTAGTGGATGCTGGGACTCCGTAAGGACCATGGGGAATAGCGGCTCCGCAGGAGACTGGGCACAACTAAAGAAAGCTTTAGGACTACCTGGTGTGCACTGGCTCCTCCCACTATGACCCTCCTCCAGACCTCAGTTAGGATACTGTGCCCGGAAGAGCTGACACAATAAGGAAGGATTTTGAATCCCGGGTAAGACTCATACCAGCCACACCAAGCACACCGTATAACTCGTGATACTATACCCAGTTAACAGTATGAAATATAACTGAGCCTCTCAACAGATGGCTCAACAATAACCCTTTAGTTAGGCAATAACTATAAACAAGTATTGCAGACAATCCGCACTTGGGATGGGCGCCCAGCATCCACTACGGACTACGAGAAATAGATTTACCGGTGAGTAAAATCTTATTTTCTCTGATGTCCTAAGTGGATGCTGGGACTCCGTAAGGACCATGGGGATTATACCAAAGCTCCCAAACGGGCGGGAGAGTGCGGATGACTCTGCAGCACCGAATGAGCAAACGCTAGGTCCTCCTCAGCCAGGGTATCAAACTTGTAGACTCTTGCAAAAATGTTTGAACCCGACCAAGTAACAGCTCGGCAAATTTGTAAAGCCGAGACCCCTCGGGCAGCCGCCCAAGAAGAGCCCACTCTCCTCGTGGAATGGGCTTTTACAGATTTAGGGTGCGGCAGTCCAGCCGCAGAATGTGCAAGTTGAATCGTGCTACAGATCCAGCGAGCAATAGTCTGCTTAGAAGCAGGAGCACCCAGCTTGTTGGGTGCATACAGGATAAATAGCGAGTCAGTTTTCCTGACTCCAGCCGTCCTGGAAACATATACTTTTCAGGGCCCTGACTACGTCCAGTAACTTGGAATCCTCCAAGTCCCAAGTAGCCGCAGGCACCACAATAGGTTGGTTCACATGAAAAACTGATACCACCTTAGGAAAGAATTGGGAACGAGTCCTCAATTCCGCCTTATCCATATAAAATACAGATAAGGGCTTTTGCATGACAAAGCCGCCAAATCTGATACACGCCTGGCCGACGCCAAGGCCCACAGCATGACCACTTTCCACGTGAGGTATTGTAGCTCCACGGATTTAAGTGGCTCAACCCAATGCGACTTCAGGAAATCCAACACCACGTTGAGATCCCACGGTGCCACTGGAGGCACAAACGGGGGCTGACTATGCAGCCCTCCCTTAACAAAAGTCTGAACTTCAGGCAGTGAAGCCAGTTCTATTTTGGAAGAACTCGATAGAGCCGAAATCTGGACCTTAATGGAACCCAATTTTAGGCCCATAGTCACCTCTGACTGTAGGAAGTGCAGAAATCGACCTAGCTGAAATTCCTCCTTTGGGGCCTTCCTGGCCTCACAGCACGCAACATATTTCCGCCATATGCGGTGATAATGGTTTGCGTTTACTTCTTTCCTAGCTTTAATTAGCGTAGGGATAACTTCCTCCGGAATGCCCTTTTCCTTCAGGATCCGGCGTTCAACCGCCATGCCGTCAAACGCAGCCGCGGTACGTCTTGGAACAGACAGGCCCCCTGCTGCAGCAGGTCCTGTCTGAGCGGCAGAGGCCATGGGTCCTCTGAGATCATTTCTTGGAGTTCTGGGTACCAAGCTCTTCTTGGCCAATCCGGAACAATGAGTATAGTTCTTACTCCTCTCCTTCTTATTATTCTCATTACCCTGGGTAAGAGGCAGAGAAGGGAACACATACACCGACTGATACACCCACGGTGTTACCAGAGCGTCCACAGCTATCGCCTGAGGGTCCCTTGACCTGGCGCAATATCTTTGTAGCTTTTTGTGAGGCGGGACGCCATCATGTCCACCTGTGGCCTTTCCCAACGGTGTACAACCATTTGGAAGACTTCTGGATGAAGTCCCCACTCTCCCGGGTGGAGGTCGTGTCTGCTGAGAAAGTCTGCTTCTCAGTTGTCCACTCCGGGAATGAACACTGCTGACAGTGCTAACACATGATTTTCCGCCCATCGGAGAATCCGTGTGGCTTCTGCCATCGCCATCCTGCTTCTTGTGCCGCCCTGTCGGTTTACATGAGCGACCGCCGTGATGTTGTCTGCCTGGATCAGCACCGGCCGGTGTTGAAGCAGGGGTCTAGCCTGACTTAGGGCATTGTAAATGGCCCTTAGTTCCAGAACATTTATGTGTAGGGAAGTCTCCTGACTTTTCCATAGGCCTTGGAAGTTTCTTCCCTGTGTGACTGCCCCCCAGCCTCGAAGGCTGGCATCCGTGGTCACCAGGACCCAGTCCTGTATGCCGAATCTGCGGCCCCCTAGAAGATGAGCACTCTGCAGCCACAACAGCGACACCCTGGCCCTTGGAGACAGGGTTATCCTCCGATGCATCTGAAGATGCGACCCGGACCACTTGTCCAACAGATCCCACTGAAAGATCCTTGCATGGGACCTGGCGAATGGAATTTCTTTGTAAGAAGCTACCATCTTTCCCAGGGCTCGCGTGCATTGATGCACCGACACCTGTATTTGTATTAGGAGGTCTCTGTCTAGAGACGACAACTCCTTGGACTTCTCCTCCGGGAGAAACCCTTTTTATCCTGTTCTGTGTCCAGAACCATACCCAGGAACAGTTGACGCGTCGTAGGAACCAGCTGCGACTTTGGAATATTCAGAATCCAGCCGTGCTGTTGTAGCCTGGACCTCGCCTTTATAAGGAGATCGTCCAAGTACGGGATAATTATTTCGGCCATTACCTTGGTAAATACCCTCGGTGCCGGGGACAGACCAACGGCAACGTCTGGAATTGGTAATGACAATCCTGTACCACAATTTTGAGGTACTCCTGGTGAAGAGGGTAAATAGGGACATGCAGGTTAGCATCCTTGATGTCCAGTGATACCATGAAATTCTCCAGGCTTGCAATAATCGCCCTGAGCGATTCCATTTTGAACTTGAACCTTCGTATATAAGTGTTCAAGGATTTCAATTTTAGAATGGGTCTCACCGAACCGTCTGGTTTCGATACCACAACATTTTGGAATAGTAACCCCGGCCTTGTTGAAGGAGGGGTACCTTGATTTCACCTGCTGGAAGTACAGCTTGTGAATTGCCGCCAGTACTACCTTTCTCCGAGGGCAGCAGGCAAGGCTGATGTGAGGTAACGGCGAGGGGGAGTCGCCTCGAACTCCAGCCTGTATCCCTGTGATACTACTTGCAGAACCTAGGGATCCACCTGTGGGCAAGCCCACTGGTCCCTGAAGTTCCCGAGACGCGCCCCCGCCGCACCTGTCTCCACCTGTGGAGCCCCAGCATCATGCGGTGGACTCAGAGGAAGCGGGGGAAGATTTTTGATCCTGGGAACTGGCTGTCTGGTGCAGCTTTTTCCTTCTTCCCTTGTCTCTGTGCAGAAAGGAAGTGCCTTTGACCCGCTTGCTTTTCTGAAGCTGAAAGGACTGTACCTGAAAATACGGTGCTTTCTTAGGCTGTGAGGAAACCTGAGGTAAAAAAAATTCTTCCCAGCTGTTGCTGTGGATACGAGGTCCCAGAGACCATCCCCAAACAATTCCTCACCCTTATAAGGCAGAATCTCCATGTGCCTTTTAAAGGCAGCATCACCTGTCCACTGCCGAGTCTCTAATGCCCTCCTGGCAGAATGGACATTGCATTAATTCTGGATGCCAGCCGGCAAATATCCCTCTGTGCATCCTTCATATATAAGACGACGTCTTTAATATGCTCTATGTTAGCAAAATATTATCCCTGTCTAGGGTATTAATATTATCTGACAGGGTATCAGACCACGCTGCAGCAGCACTATTTATGCTGAGGCAATTGCAGGTCTCAGTATAGAACCTCAGTGTGTATATACAGACTTCAGGATAGCCTCCTGCTTTTTATCAGCAGGCTCCTTCAAGGTGGCCGTATCCTAAGATGGCAGTGCCACCTTTTTTGACAAACGTGTGAGCGCCTTATCCACCCTAGGGGATATCTCCCAACGTGACCTATCCTCTGGCGGGAAAGGGTACGCCATCAGTAACTTTTTAGAAATTACCAGTTTCTTATCGGGGGAACCCACGCTTCTTTACACACTTCATTCACTCATCTGATGGGGGAACAAAACACTGGCTTCTTTTTCTCCCCAAAAATAAACCCTCTTTTATGTGGTACTTGGGTTCATGTCAGAAATGTGTAACACATTTTTCATTGCCGAGATCATGTAACGGATGTTCCTAGTGGATTGTGTATATATCTCAACCTCGTCGACACTGGAGTCAGACTCCGTGTCGACATCTGTGTCTGCCATCTGAGGTAACGGGCGTTTTTTGAGCCCCTGATGGCCTTTGAGACGCCTGGGCAGGCGCGGGCTGAGAAGCCGGCTGACCCACAGCTGTTACGTCATCCAGCCTTTTATGTAAGGAGTTGACATTGTCGGTTAATACCTTCCACCTATCCATCCACTCTGGTTTCGGCCCCACAGGGGTCGACCTCCCATTTATCGGCCTCTGCTCCGCCTCCACGTAACCTTCCTCATCCAACATGTCGACACAGCCGTACCGACACACCGCACACACACAGGGAATGCTCTGACTGAGGACAGGACCCCACAAAGTCCTTTGGGGAGACAGAGAGAGAGTATGCCAGCACACACCAGAGCGCTATATAATGCAGGGATTAACACTATAACTGAGTGATTTTTCCCCCAATAGCTGCTTGTATACATATATTGCGCCTAAATTTAGTGCCCCCTCTCTTTTTAACCCTTTGAGCCTGAAAACTACAGGGGAGAGCCTGGGGAGCTGTCTTCCAGCTGCACTGTGAAGAAAAAATGGCGCCAGTGTGCTGAGGGAGATAGCCCCGCCCCTTTTTCGCTGACTTTTCTCCCGCTTTTTTCATGGATTCTGGCAGGGGTAATTTATCACATATATAGCCCTGGGACTATATATTGTGATGATTTGCCAGCCAAGGTGTCTTATATTGCCCTCAGGGCGCCCCCCCCCCCCCCCAGCGCCCTGCACCCATCAGTGACCGGAGTGTGAGGTGTGCATGAGGAGCAGCTGCAGTGCTGTGCGCTACCTTGTTGAAGACAGAAGTCTTCTGCCGCCGATTTTCCGGAACACTTCTTGCTTCTGGCTCTGTAATGGGGCCGGCGGCGCGGCTCCGGGACCGAACACCAAGGTCGGGTCCTGCGGTCGATCCCTCTGGAGCTAATGGTGTCCAGTAGCCTAAGAAGCCCAAACTACCACCAGTTAGGTAGGTTCGCTTCTTCTCCCCTTAGTCCCTCACTGCAGTGAGTCTGTTGCCAGCAGATCTCACTGTAAAATAAAAAACCTAAAATATACTTTCTTTCTAGTAGCTCAAGAGAGCCCCTAGTGTGCATCCAGCTCAGCCGGGCACAAGATTCTAACTGAGGTCTGGAGGAGGGTCATAGTGGGAGGAGCCAGTGCACACCAGGTAGTCCTAAAGCTTTCTTTAGTTGTGCCCAGTCTCCTGCGGAGCCGCTATTCCCCATGGTCCTTACGGAGTCCCAGCATCCACTTAGGACGTCAGAGAAAAGGTTTTTTGTTACGCTCTGAGCTGAGGGTCACAGTTTGTACATTGACCCGTGGTTGTACGGCAGATAGGTAACAAATACCTATACGCTGTGCGATTGGACCGCGCGTTTGTGGGTGCGATAGTGCAACTTGATACCCTTTTTACGAGCTTTTTGCGTAGAATCGCGGTATCATTAGCGATGTATAGAGCATACGCAAGCGTGATTTGTGTATAAGTGTATAGGGAGTTTTTGCTGGTCTCTCTCAGGAAAATCTCCAGCGGCAGATATTTACTGGAAAAGGTAAGTCACTCCTAACACTTCCAGTAAATAGAAACTAGATAGGGCCTCACTGGGTACGCGGTGTTCACTATTGGAGTGAGTCGTGGTACTCAGCGGAGACGGAGCGACTGAAAGCGCTAGGTGTCTTTCACCGTCTATTTGCGGTGTGCATTGGGGATTGCGTTTATTGGCAAAAAGTCCGCGATGGAATCCAATTGCACAAGCAGTGGGCGTTTGGTAGCTAGGGTTCAGGCTGAAGAAGAGTTGGGACCGAGAAGGTCAGACTCGGGACCGAGAAGGTCAGAATTGCGACCGAGAGGGTCAGCAAGGTTTATTATGTGTGAAAAGTATGGTTCACACATGGAGGCTTTTTGCAATGAATGGTTATGTATGACTGACAAAGATAGGGTACCATTCCCTAAGGTGGGCAGCTTTGAACCAGAGGTATTGCAGAACTTAAGGATAAGAATGTCACACTCGCGGCGCTGCGGCTGCCGCGCTTACCGCTCCGGGTGAGCTGGGTCTCTCGGCGGTCGCCGCCCCCGGAGGGCACCGAGTTGTTGCGTCTTGCTGGCGCTGCCTCCGGCGGGTTCCCGGGGTGTGGGCGCCGCCATTGCGCCTGGCGTTCACGGGAGCGTGGTGGGCGAGTGACGTCATCGGCCCCTTCCGCCAATTGGGAGAGAGTGGGAAGTTCAAAGGAAGACGCCGTGCAGAGCTCCGGCGCCTGAGTATCGTCTCTTCTATGATCACCAGTGCTAGCAGCGTTCAGTGAGTTCTCTAACTGAACGTCTCCTGTGTACCAGCGTTTGTAGAGTATCTCTCAGTGGAACATTCCTTGTGCTTCCAGCGTTTGCAGAGTATCACTCAGTGGAACATTCCTTGTGCTTCCAGCGTTTGCAGAGTATCACTCAGTGGAACAATCACTGTGCTACCAGCGTTCCAGTGTATCACCTAGTGGAACATTCACTGTGCTACCAGCGTTACAGTGTATCACTCAGTGGAACAATCACTGTGCTACCTGCGTTACAGTGTATCACTCAGTGGAACATTCACTGTGCTACCAGCGTTACAGTGTATCACTCAGTGGAACATTCACTGTGCTACCAGCGTTACAGTGTATCACTCAGTGGGACATTCTCTGAGTTACAGTGTTTCTCTTAGGGGGACACCTCCTGTGTTTCCTGTATTACATGATATCTCCAAGTGGAACGCCTTCCATACTTCCAGAGTTACACTGAATCTTAAATCCTCATTCATTTCTTCAACATCGCTCACAAGCTTCTCATTCTTCAAACATCGCTCACAAATTCTTCATTCTTCAGTGTGCTTCACCATCGTTCTCAAATCCTCATTCATTTCTTCAGCAACGCTCACAAGTTCTTCATTCTTCTGTGTGCTTCACCATCGTTCTCAAATCCTCATTCATTTCTTCAGCAACGCTCACAAGTTCTTCATTCTTCTGTGTGCTTCACCATCGTTCTCAAATACTCATTCATTTCTTCAGCATCGCTCACAAGTTCTTCATTCTTCTGTGTGCTTCACCATCATTCTCAAATCCTCATTCATCTCTTCAGCATCGCTCACAAGTTCTTCATTCTTCTGTGTGCTTCACCATCGTTCTCAAATCCTCATTCATTTCTTCAGCAACGCTCACAAGTTCTTCATTCTTCTGTGTGCTTCACCATCGTTCTCAAATCCTCATTCATTTCTTCAGCATCGCTCACAAGTTCTTCATTCTTCTGTGTGCTTCACCATCGTTCTCAAATCCTCATTCATCTCTTCAGCAACGCTCACAAGTTCTTCATTCTTCTGTGTGCTTCACCATCATTCTCAAATCATCATTTAATTCTTCAGCATTATACGCCAGTTACTACGGCTAGTTCTGCATGAGGAAAACCTACATCCGGCCATCCCTGCTCCGGCCCAGCTGTGGTTCCTCCTTCCGACCATCAGAAGAACCCCCGAGTTCTCAACACTCCGAACCCAGGTCAATGACAGTATACTCAGGCCACATGGACCCGGGGGATCGGAAACCCAGAATCAAGTGCCATCCAAAACTTAGTTTCCTGAGTTCAGAGTCAGGAGGCGGCACATGGCCAGGTGATGCAGTATCTCCAGGAATTATCCGGCCGGCTGGATCAAATTCAGGCTTCCCTGGCTTCTGTAGTTCCGGCTCCAGTTCCAGTACCCGCTCCAGTGGTTGCCACCAGTAATGTTCAATCCTTGTCCGGAACCAGGTCACGCCTTCAGCTTCCCACTCCCTCTCGCTATAATGGGAATCCAAAGAATTGCCGTGGTTTTCTCAATCAATGCGAGGTGCATTTTGAACTTCTCTCACACAACTTCCCCACGGATCGGGCCAAAGTGGCATACATTATTTCCTTGCTTGAAGGTTCAGCGTTGGATTGGGTGTCTCCGTTGTGGGAGCGATCTGACCCTTTGGTTTCCAGTTACACCAATTTCATCGCGTCATTCCGAAGGATTTTTGACGAGCCCGGCAAAATGACCGCTGCTTCTTCGGACCTGCTCCGAGTCCGTCAAGGCTCCCGTTCAGTGGGCAGGATGTGATTCACTTCCAGACCATAGCCTCAGAACTACGCTGGAATAATGATGCTCTCCGGACCGCTTTCTGGAACGGGCTCTCCGACCGTCTAAAAGACGAGCTGGTCACTAGGGATCTGCCAGATTCCTTAGAACAGTTGATCTCACTCTGCGTCAAGGTGGATCTCCGCATGCAGGAACGAGGTGGCGAACGTAGTCGGTCGGATCGATCCAGATTCCGGTCTCTCCCGTCTAAGCAAACATTTACCCCAAGTTCGGATGAACCCATGCAAATCAATCGATCCCGG
The DNA here is from genome assembly GCF_028390025.1 of Pseudophryne corroboree. NCBI lineage: Eukaryota > Metazoa > Chordata > Amphibia > Anura > Myobatrachidae > Pseudophryne > Pseudophryne corroboree. The sequence continues at coordinate 271,933,803 of NC_086448.1, read as the reverse complement.
CTGTCCCCGGAAGAACGACAGCGCCGTCGTGAGGGTAAACTCTGCCTCTACTGTGGAGCCGCGGATCACTTTATCAAATACTGCAAGTCCCGTCCGGGACACGGGCAGTCCTAGCTTGTTCCGGAGAAGTCAAGTTAGGGGTTACATCTAAATCTTCTCCGACAGTGGATTGTTTACTCTCCGTGTCTCTGTTTTCTGAGTCTATAGCTAAACCTGTTAAAGCCCTGCTGGACTCTGGGGCTGCAGGGAACTTTGTTTCTCTTTCTTGTGTTCAGAGTCTGGGTTTACAGTTACAGTCTGTCAAACGACCTATTACGTTGACCGCCATCAATGGTACCAAAATATCTAATGGTCTTATTACAAGTCGCACAGAGCCAATCAAGCTGCAGGTCGGAGCTCTGCATCAAGAACATCTGGAGTTCCTAGTAATTCCGGAGATGCCTCACGATCTTGTTCTTGGTCTACCTTGGCTTAGAATTCACAATCCTCACGTCGACTGGAAGTCGTCACAAATAGTGTCCTGGAATTCGTTTTGTCACTCTAATTGTCTCACTCCTGTTTACCCGCTCCGTGCATCTTCCAAGTCGGATGAGGAGCTTATTCCAGAGGCCTATCGGGAGTTCACAGACGTATTTTCAGAACAGGCGGCCGATCAGTTACCACCGCATAGACCCTGGGACTGTCCCATTGAGCTTATCCCAGGGAGAATGCCACCTCGGGGACGCACATATCCCTTATCATTCCCTGAGACCCAAGCTATGTCGGACTATATCAAGTCTAATCTGCTGAAAGGATTCATTCGCCCCTCTACCTCCCCGGCTGGAGCAGGTTTCTTTTTCGTGAAGAAGAAGGACGGAGGGTTAAGACCATGTATTGATTATCGTGGCTTAAACAATATCACCGTTAAGAACAAATACCCTCTACCGCTAATCACGGAGCTATTCGATAGGGTTCGTGGAGCCCACGTTTTCACTAAGCTCGACTTAAGAGGAGCCTATAATTTGATACGTATCCGACAGGGGGACGAATGGAAGACGGCCTTTAATACCAGGGACGGGCATTACGAGTATCTGGTAATGCCGTTTGGCCTCAGCAATGCCCCTGCCGTTTTTCAGGGATTTGTAAATGAAATCTTCCGAGATATGTTATATCAAAGCGTAGTGGTGTACTTGGATGACATTCTGATATTTTCTAAGAATCTTGCAGAGCACAGAGTACAGGTCAAAAAAGTACTTCTTCGCCTACGAAGGAATCGTCTCTACGGCAGGTTTTCCAAATGTGTCTTTGAGGTCCCTTCAATTCCATTCCTCGGATATGTAATCTCAGGTACGGAGCTTCGCATGGATCCGGAGAAACTCACTGCCATTCGGGACTGGACTCAGCCTCTCTCCTTGAAAGCGGTACAAAGATTTCTGGGCTTTGCAAATTACTACCGGAAATTTATAAAGGGATTTTCTACCATTGTTGCACCTATTACTGCCCTAACCAAAAAGGGGTCTGACCCAAGTCACTGGTCTTCAGAAGCTGAAGTAGCGTTTGCCCGGTTGAAATCAGCCTTCATGTCTGCTCCGGTACTCCAACAACCAAATTTTTCTAAACCATTCTTCTTGGAAGTCAATGCTTCTTCAGTAGGCATCGGTGCGGTTCTTTCACAGTACTCCTCTGATGGGAAGTTACATCCATGTGGTTTCCATTCTCGTAAGTTCTCTCCGGCTGAACGAAACTACACCATTGGATATCAGGAGCTTTTAGCAATAAAATCTGCCCTAGAAGAATGGAGGTACTTATTGGAATTACGATCTATACCGATCACAAGAACTTGTTGTATATCAAGACGGCCCAGTGCTTGAATTCCCGTCAAGCTAGATGGGCGCTCTTTTTCACTCGATTCTCGTTCGTTATTAAGTACCGGGCCGGGACTCTCAACGCTAAGGCTGATGCTCTGTCTCGTTCTTTAACGGCCTTTGATGAGGAGAATTCCTTTGAAAAGAGTTTGATTCTCAGTCCAGTCTCTATTTCAGCAGCTCCCACTACTCTGGGTCCTCCTCCTGGGAGAATGTCTGTACCAGTTGAATTTCGTCCAAAGTTGCTGCAGTGGGCTCATATCTCCAAGTTTTCTGGTCATCCTGGTGTTCAAAAAATGTGTGAATTTCTACGAAGGTCATATTGGTGGGACACCATGAAGAAGGATATACAAGATTATGTCAATTCATGTCCTCAATGTGCTCAGCACAAAACTCTTTGTCTGCCTCCTGCGGGGTTGCTTCGTCCACTGTCCATTCCTAAGAAACCCTGGACCCATATTTCCATGGACTTTTTTACCGAATTACCCCTCTCCAAGGGTTACAATACCATCTGGGTGATTATTGACCGCTTTTCTAAAATGGCACATTTTGTTCCGTTGTCCGGGTTACCAAGTTGGCTTTACTGTTTATTCGTGAACACTTCCGCCTGCACGGGTTACCCCGGGAGAAAGTCTCTGATCGAGGGGTACAGTTCACTGCTAGATTCTGGAGGGCCCTCTGTTCAGCTTTACAAATAAAACTCAAGTTCTCATCTGCTTACCATCCACAAACCAATGGGCAGACTGAACGCGTCAATCAAGATTTAGAGACTTTTCTCCGCATTTATCTTTCTCCTTCACAGGACGATTGGGTGGAACTGTTACCCTGGGCCGAGTTTGCCCATAACCATCTGTATCACTCTTCCACTGGTGAGTCTCCATTCTTCATTAATTATGGATTCCATCCACGAGTCCCAGAATTACCCATCTCTCCTTCGGAGGATGTTCCTGCTGCAGCTTCTATTCTCCAGCACTTCAGTCAAATCTGGAGTAAGGTTCATGCTAATCTCAAAAAAATCTCTGGCCGCTACAAATTCTTTACGGATAGAAAACGGCGAGCAGCTCCTCAATACAAAGTTGGTGACAGGGTATGGCTCTCTACCCGCAATCTTCGTTTAAGAGTGACCGCTATGAAGTTTGCTCTGAGGTTCATCGGTCCTTACCCTGTTTTGCAAGTCCTGAACCCGGTTGTCTGCAAATTGGGGTTGACTTCCCACTTTCGGGTACCAAATTTGTTCCATGTTTCTCTTCTTCGTCCCCTCATCTTAAATCGGTTCCATTCAGAGTCTCCTAGGCCGACCTCGGTAGAGACTGAAGCTGGAACAGAATTTGAAATCAAAGCTATTCTTGACTCTCGTTATCATCACAAGAATTTACAGTATCTGGTAGAATGGAAAGGTTATGGTCCTGAGGAGAGGAGCTGGGTCAAAGATTCTGAAGTCACTGCTCCCAGACTAGTCCGGATCTTTCATTCTAAGCATCCCACGAAACCAGGAAAGTGTCCAGGGGCCACTCCTAGAGGAGGGGGTACTGTCACACTCGCGGCGCTGCGGCTGCCGCGCTTACCGCTCCGATTGCACTGGGTCTCTCGGCGGTCGCCGCCCCCGGTAGGCACCGGGTTGTTGCGTCTTGCTGGCGCTGCCTCCGGCGGGTTCCCGGGGTGTGGGCGCCGCCATTGCTCCTGGCGTTCACGGGAGCGTGGTGGGCGAGTGACGTCATCGGCCCCTTCCGCCAATTGGGAGAGAGCGGGAAGTTCAAAGGAAGACGCCGTGCAGAGCTCCGGCGCCTGAGTATCGTCTCTTCTATGATCACCAGTGCTAGCAGCGTTCAGTGAGTTCTCTAACTGAACATCTCCTGTGTACCAGCATTTGCAGAGTATCTCTCAGTGGAACATTCCTTGTGCTTCCAGCGTTTGCAGAGTATCACTCAGTGGAACATTCCTTGTGCTTCCAGCGTTTGCAGAGTATCACTCAGTGGAACAATCACTGTGCTACCAGCGTTACAGTGTATCACTCAGTGGAACAATCACTGTGCTACCTGCGTTACAGTGTATCACTCAGTGGAACATTCACTGTGCTACCAGCGTTACAGTGTATCACTCAGTGGAACATTCACTGTGCTACCAGCGTTACAGTGTATCACTCAGTGGGACATTCTCTGAGTTACAGTGTTTCTCTTAGGGGGACACCTCCTGTGTTTCCTGTATTACATGATATCTCCAAGTGGAACGCCTTCCATACTTCCAGAGTTACACTGAATCTTAAATCCTCATTCATTTCTTCAACATCGCTCACAAGCTTCTCATTCTTCAAACATCGCTCACAAATTCTTCATTCTTCAGTGTGCTTCACCATCTTTCTCAAATCCTCATTCATTTCTTCAGCAACGCTCACAAGTTCTTCATTCTTCTGTGTGCTTCACCATCATTCTCAAATCCTCATTCATCTCTTCAGCATCGCTCACAAGTTCTTCATTCTTCTGTGTGCTTCACCATCGTTCTCAAATCATCATTTAATTCTTCAGCATTATACGCCAGTTACTACGGATAGTTCTGCATGAGGAAAACCTACATCCGACCATCCCTGCTCCGGCCCAGCTGTGGTTCCTCCTTCCGACCATCGGAAGAACCCCCGAGTTCTCAACACTCCGAACCCAGGTCAGTGACAAAGAATATGTCTGATAAAATCCCGAAAACAAAGGGTCAGACATGCAAATTGTTTAAACCTGTGGCAGCAAGAGGGGTTGGTGAGTTTGATCCTAAGGTATTGCAGGTGGTATGTCTAACCAAAGTCATATAAGACAAGAATGGAAATATAAGAACTGTTTGAACTTGTAGCAACAATAAACAAGTAGGGGGAAAAAAAAAGAGAGAATACAAGTACACCGCCATATATAGATGTGGAAGCAGTTATGGCCAGCATACAAACTATAGAACATAATAAAAATATGAAAAATATGACTGTAACCTATATATGTACTAATGAATGTTGAAGTTTTATTTAGGAGGAGAAGGTGACTTGGTTGTTTTCAGCCATTTCTCATGCACTCAGAGGAGTATCCAACCGGTAAAAGAAGAGCAGTAGCCTGTGGGGGAAGTCACTGAGACCAGTGGAACAGGTAAGTATGGTATCATTCGTGTACATATATAGTAAAACCCCAAAATAAAACAAAAAAATCAAGAAAGTAACGTCAGAAATGGAGAAAAACCTGTCTGCACATTAGTATTTGACATTAGGAAAGCGGACAGAGACAAGGTAACCCCCGGGTATTTCTTTCAGTTACCATATAAGAAGTATTCATTCCTAGTAATGCCCCTAGTAAAGATGAGCTCAGAAATGTTTGTTGGACCATGTACAGACCCTTAATACGGGATGAGAAGGATTGAATGAATACTTCGCATGACCTAGAAGCTTGTTAAACTTTTTTTTTGTTTTTGTCTCTTGCAGAAATAGAAAACTCTCCATCTGGATAAGATCACTGGTAAACACTAATTCGGCAAATGGGAGATGGCTGTCTCCGTGCAAATGGACGGGCTCAATAAGGCATTGAGTGTCAAGGTGCAGACTTCTTTGCAAAATTGGAAAGGGGTCACAGTAGCTAATCTTAGATAGTGTGCTATTGAACATCACAAGAATAGTGCTAGGCGCAGAGAACAACAGGTGGAGAGGTTGAGGATGGTAAGTATACCGGAGCATACAGGAAAGACCCATCAGTCCAAACCCCAGATCCCTAATGGTCAATAATATGTTACACTTGTAGTAAGGAAGGGCATTTTGCCAGAGACTGTAGGAGTAGTAGGACACATAGTCAATATAGATCCCCTAGACAGAAAACACAAGCCACATTATTAAACACATAGACGGGACCAAGGAACATATAGTAAGGAATCATAAGCCATATAGAAAACACAGATTTGGCTAATGGGAAGAACAAAATAAATGCAACAATACCCTTTGACAAAACTTGCTGGGGTTAAGATGGGGCCTCTAAACTTTTGCTTCTTTTTCCTAGCAGAAATGGCCCCTGATTAACTTAATTTTGTTATATATGATATACATATACTATGCTCCCGCTCAGGAAGTACAAAGTATGTTAGACACCCACGAAGACTAATGTCGCATTCTACTGTTCTAGATGCATGTCCATCACAGGTAGAGGAAATTATCTCACAGATACCGGGTTCGTCAATGAACTTAGGATGGACAGGACACTGGATTGATGGCTGGGATAGTCCCAATAGCGATACGACAAACACAGACATTTTTTTTTAAGGGGAGTAGACCAAGTAGAGAATCACTTCCCCGTAGTGCCCAATCCAGTTGTCAAATTTTTATAAAATCTTCTTCACCTCTACAAACTCATCTGTCACCAACCTCTATTCTGTTTCTCTACAGTTTCCTCTTCATCTTTTGCGTTCACACAGGGTGGTACAATACATGGACCCAAGTACAGTCCAAACTCCATATGCCTAGGTCCTTCAGAGTTCTGCCCGAACCCAGTATATCTCAACAGCACGATGACACCAGTATTACTGCAGTGTGCCTTGTCATGCACAAAGATCACAGTCTGTGTTGTTCAATGCCACAGATATCTCACAGAATAGCAAGTGCTGTCTGTGACACATGCTGTTAAAGTCTCACAGTGCCGTATTGCTTGTGACTAAGACTTTCTTGTACATTCTATAGATCGTCACAATATATTAGGCTGCCACGTACACCGGTGGATTGACAATTCTAATACATAAATAATAACATTTTAATTTGGATGGACGGCACCATCCATCCAATTTGGATGGTGGCATTGAACAACACAGACTGTGATCGTGCGTGCACCATATAAAACCAGCACAATATATGTTAGTACTGCTAATACGCTATCTCCAGTGATAATAATTTACCAGCACAGCAGTTCCCACATTGCCTTACTATCCATATAAGTGCGAGTGGTGTGTAGCACAATGTTAGTAACAGTATATCATACGTACAATTTCATATTGTGAGACCTACATTATCTGGATACCTTAAAGGACACATTCGAACAATATACTAACTCAATGTATACACACTACCTTATCGGCGGGCAAAAAATGAACAATTGATTAAGAAAGGGGATGTGCTTTGACCCTCTCCTAATGGTTTATATATCATTAATGTGCATGAATATTATCAGCCGAAAGGGAACACAGTTCATTCAAGTATCGTCACATATATTTGCATATGTATGAAGGACTTTATAGAAGATCATCATTGAACTTTTCTGTATATGATAAAGGGTTATCATGAAGATATATATTACATCATAACTGGGAACCATTTGGCCACTTACCACTATGTATGTATGAAATTTAATACATGAGCACAGGTGACACATAGCCAAATAAGTATCTTCCCAGGGGATCCTACATTGGAGAGACTGCAGATCTCCAATGGTATGGTGATACAGTCATTACACAGTAAGACATTCTGCTTATTAAAGCAACAATTGTATCAACTATAACATCCTGCTTAACACAGAATGATTTCATATGTATCACTTAGGAATGACTGTAACACTTAATAGAACAGAAATACAGATGCTACACTAAGGTTGGGAATTATTGTCCTTGCAAATCTATACATTATAAAACAATGCTCAAATCCAATTAGGATAAAAATTGTCTAATATCAACTGAGCAAGGTTGCGACAGGTCTATTAGGGAACAGAATATTGACTAGGGACACGTATTAGTCATAGACAATATATATCCTAATCACATTGGTGGTCATTCCGAGTTGTTCGCTCGCAAGCTGCTTTTAGCAGCTTTGCACACGCTAAGCCGCCGCCTACTGGGAGTGAATCTTAGCATAGTAAAATTGCGAACGAAAGATTAGCAGAATTGCGAATAGACACTTCTTAGCAGTTTCTGAGTAGCTCCAGACTTACTCGGCAACTGCGATCAGTACAGTGCTTGTCGTTCCTGGTTTGACGTCACAAACACACCCAGCGTTCGCCCAGACACTCCTCCGTTTCTTCAGCCACTCCCGCGTTTTTCCCAGAAACGGTAGCATTTTTTCGCACACACCCATAAAACGGACTGTTTCCGCCCAGAAACACCCACTTCCTGTCAATCACATTACGATCACCAGACCGAAGAAAAAACCGTGAGTAAAATACCTAACTGCATAGCAAATTTACTTGGCGCAGTCGCAGTGCGGACATTGCGCATGCGCACTAAGCGGAAAATCGCTGCGATGCGAAAAAATTTACAGAGCGAACAACTCGGAATGACCCCCCACATTGTTCCAAATAATACACGAGTTGAATACAATTCATATATCCAATATACATAACCAAGAAATAATAGGCGGCACACGGCATTGTTTTTAATACTTTCTTTATTATTTTGCACCAGGACAAAATAAAACTTTTTTCTTTTTTTTGTCCATTTTTTCTATTTCACGTCCAACTATTTTTTATTGTCTTATATTTCGCTGTTTGTGGCCTTATATAAAGGTCAAAATACTTCATATGGGATGCTAATAAAGTTTATATATTCCATATGGGTATTGGTATGTACTATAAATTGAGTGTCAACTCATATATATAAAAGAAGTTGAATGACACTGATATAATACCAATAACAATATTTGGTATTAATGGGAGCGAGTGCACCCAGAGAAACTGATCCCTGTTTCCTACTCTTTTCCCTGTTTTTATTTCTATGCCATTTCTCTGCCCTCACCATTTAGGTAAGCAGAGTGGCACTTTTTCAAGTTTGAAAGAAAAGGCGAAGGAGGAGAAAAGAGAAATATCTTCTGTTTTCATGTGACTGTGTTATTATCTACACTCATAAGGAATGAGAACCCTTGAGAGCTCCTAAGTGGGGACGTCAACTCTATTTTGCATAAGACATGCAGTGTGAGATCACGCAGATCTTCTGCATACACAGGTGGCTTCTCTCATTAGCATCAGCAAGTAGACTGCTCAGAATCAGTTTATATAATATTATATATATATTTATACAGTTGTGCTCATAAGTTTACATACCCTAGCAGAATTTGTGATTTTCTGGCCATTTGTCAGAGAATGAATGATAACTCACAAACTTTTCTTTCACTCATGGTTAGTGGTTGGGTGAAGCCATTTATTGTCAAACAACCGTGTTTACACTTTTTAAATCATAATGACAACAGAAACTAGGGGTGAGTATTCACAAAATGTGTGCAGTGTGTGCAGTGGGGGCCCCCTCTGGATTTAGAGGCCCGTGTGTACCGCACACACTGCACCCATTATAGAAGCGCCAGTGATCATTAGGCTCCCTGCAATGCTGACGCTCCTTGAACTGTACGATTAAAAACTGTAGTGGTCAATCAGTGGTGTCTTTGGATAGATGGAGCTGCTGATCGGAATTGCATTTATGAAGTACTGATGCAGCTTTATTATCCAAAACTATGCTTGCCTGTAGCACTCGAGCTAAGATACAATGGGGTCGATTCAATTCTCAAACAGTTGAATAGCGCCGGGAATTAGCTCCCGGTGCTATTCAATACAGCGCCAAGTGACACTCAATTGTCGGGAATTCTTCTCTCACCCCCCGGGGGATGCAAGAGGAAATCCAACAAAAATGCTGCCGCGCGGCCGGCGCGAGGCTCATTCTGTTGGGAATCAGCATTGCGGCAGGGAGTTAAGTCACAGAATGCCTGTTCTCCCGACAAATCAACCTGCTAAGTCCGGGAGAACGGGCATTCACCGACTTAACTTGAGCTGAATTGAACAGCGACGGGAGCTAATTCCCGGCGCTATTCAACTGTCTGAGAATTGAATCGACCCCAATGTAAGCAGCTAAACTGGCTTTTGTCCATGAGGAAACTTGTGATGTGTGGTCAGTGCAGCAGTGTTACCGACCTGTGTTACAAGGGTTGGCCTCAACTAACCACCGTAACCTGACCTCTGTCTGCAGCTGCAGCAAAACACTATTCAAGTTTTCTGTTGCAATCAGGTCTAAATTAGGCCCTAAGGGCCTAATTCAGACCAGATCGCAGCAGCAACATTTTTCTCTATTGGGCAAAACCATGTGCACTGCAGGTGGGGCAGATGTAACATGTGCAGAGAGTTCGATTTGGGTGGGATGTGTCCAAACTAAAATCTAAATTGCAGTGTAAAAATAAAGCAGCCAGTGTTTACCCTGCTCAGAAACAAAATAACCCACCCAAATCTAACTCTCTCTGCACGTTATATCTGCCCCATCTGCAGTGCACATAGGGGGTGATTCCGAGTTGTTCGCTCGCTAGCTGCTTTTAGCAGCATTGCACACGCTAAGCCGCCGCCCTCTGGGAGTGTATCTTAGCTTAGCAGAAGTGCGAACGAAAGATTAGCAGAATTGCGAATAGAAATTTCTTAGCAGTTTCTGAGAAGCTCGAGACTTACTCCTGCACTGCGATCAGCTCAGTCCTTTTCGTTCCTGGTTTGACGTCACAAACACACCCAGCGTTTGCCCAACCACTCCCCCGGTTTTCCAGCCACTCCTGCGTTTTGCAACTAGAACGCCTGCGTTTTTCCGCACACTCCCATAAAACGGCCAGTTTCCGCCCAGAAACACCACTTCCTGTCAATCACACTACGATCAGCACAGCGATGAAAAAGCTTCGTTATGCCATGAGTAAAATACCTAACTTTTGTGTAAAATAACTAAGCGCATGCGCTCTGCGAACCTTGCGCATGCGCAGTAAGCGACTAATCGCAGTATAGCGAGAATCGGCAACGAGCGAACAACTCGAATGAGGCCATGGTTTTGTCCATTAGAGAAAGATTTTGCTTTTACAATCAGGTCTGAATTAGGCCCTATATACTGCGCTAAGAAATTTATTGTGCAGTATAAATTTACTTTATTGAAAATAATCAGCTGTTCTGCATTGCAATCACTGAGGAAGCTAATCTGATGCTATCTCCATGCAAAAGTCCCTCACTAATGACAAATATACAGTGAGAAACAACAGCGATATAATTCAGCTATACAATTGGTTGGTTACAATTTCAGAACATTTATAGGTTGGGGGGGGGCAAGATAAATTTTCTATTTGGCGCCCCTGGGGGCGGAGCCACCAGGGAGGAGGAGGCAATACTATGGGGACGAAAAGGAGGCAGCACCACGGTGGGGTGGAGGCCGCACCATGTAGATGGTGGCCGGGAATCCCACTGACGGAGGTGCTGCGATGGGGGAAGGAGGACTGCAGTATTGGACCAGCAAGCACCATTGTGTAGGTGAGGCTGGCCCCCGGGACCTCCGGGGAGCAGTGGGGGTATGGAAAAGTGAAGGCGGTAACTATGCTCTGGAAAAGGGGCCTGGTCACTCAAAAGGGGACGTACCCTTCAGTGTAGTGTACCACACCATATACCCCTTATACACATTATGCTTCACAATAGTAGTACCCCATATACTGTCTAGTACTGGTGCACCTTTCACATTATAGCACACGGTATGAGCTGAAATTTACATTATAGCACACAGTATGAGCCAAAACTCACATTATAGCCAATGGTAGGAGCCGAAATTTACATTATACCACATAGAATGAGCCGGAGTTTACATTATAGCACACAGAATGAGCCGGAATTTACAATTATAGCACACAGTATGAACCGAAATTCACATTATAGCACACGGTATGAGCCGAAATTCACATTATAGCACAATGAATGAGCCAAAATTCACATTGTAGCACACGGTATGAGCCAAAACTCACATTATAGCACACTGAATGAGCCGAAATTCACATTGTTGCACATAGAATGAGCCGAAATTCACATTATAGCACACAGAATAAGCCGAAATTCACATTATAGCACATGGTATGAGCCGAAATTCACATTATACCACACAGTATGAGCCGAAATTCAGGGAGAGTGACAGAGGGTCAGGGAAAGGGACATACAGACAGGGAGAGGGACAGGGAGAGTGACAGCAGGGACATAGGGAGAGAGAAAGGCAGCAGGGTAAAATTACCTATTGAGCAGCGGCGGTGCGGAGGAGGCTGTGGTCTGCGGTGGATGAGGAGGCTGTGGTCAGCGCAGGGCGAAGGAGGCTGTGGGCATTGGCGATGATGCGGAGGAGGAGTCTGTGGGAGTTGGCGGAGGTGCAGAGGAGACTGCAATGCAGCAGAGGAGGAGACAGGGCAGCGGTCTCTATATAAAACCTTGTCTCTGTGCCGCACTCTTGGACTATATCCTGATGAAATGGTGTAGACCATGAAATGTTGATAACGCTGAAACTGGTGTCTGAGTGATGTTTTATTATCCAGGAGTGCGGCACAGAGATAAGGTTGTAGGAAGCTAACACTATTGTGTATGGCAGTGCGGGCACCCGGAGCAGTTTATATACCTATTAGGAGAGCCGGTAAACAAAAAAACAAACAAACAAAAGAAAAAAAAAATATATATATATAATATTTATTTTAATGTTATGTACATACAGGATATGGACCCCTGGACCCCCCTTACAAATCCTACATTTGCCATTGGAGAGGGGGAGGGGGGGAGAGGGAGTGGGAGCAGGCCGGATAGCCTCTTACCTGTGACAACCCAGCCACAGGTCTGCGCAATGCAGGGACAGCAAGCACTTCTCTCCGTTAGGCCACGCCCCCTAATCACCCGCGAATCACGGCACTTCTCTGGGGCCGTGAGCCGGCCCTGGTAAGGGGTGGGACGGGCAGCGCTGTTGAACTGAGCCTGGGAGCAGGAGGGGCTGAACACAGCCATATCCTGCTGCTGCTCAGTCCCTGCACGGAGCGGAGGTTGCGATGTGCGGTCTTTCAGCTGACCGCACATCGCTCCTCCTGAATATCGGCGGCGCCTCTCATATTTTGGGGGGGGGGGGGGGGGGGGGGGCGAGCTGCCCCCTTGCCCCCCCAGTTCCGACTCCTCTGGTTACAATGAAGGATTAATATACAAGAATAAAAGAGGAATACTAAATAAAGTGGGTGATTAGAGGTAATCTATGGCAATTGAATTACCAAATACTGAGCATTTTTCATAGTTGGCTCTATTTTAAACAATTGAACACATGCACTGTTAGGAAGGAGTTAAAGGTTCAAAATTCCTCCCACAAGAACTTTATCTAACTTCATAAACACTGTTCTATTTATTACAGGTATTGTGTAATTCTGGATACTCTGGGCTGGTTTACTGGCTATCTCGCCACTGTTGCCTGATCTCGTTTCCTGTCCTCAAGTCTGAGAATAAGGGGGCGATTCAGAGATGGACGCATTGAGCAGCTGTAACATGGACTGAAACCATGTTCATTAACCTGGCTCGGACCTGGTATTTAGTTCTGAAAGGGGTATTGTATAGATTAAAGAGAATGTCATCTATTTTTCTTTTAGATTGGTTTCTTTTCCTTTGTGTTCAGAAATGGTTTGTTGGACATGACAAAGTTCAAGGAGTTGGATTGGCCTCCAAATCTCCATTTGATCGAGCATCTGTGGGATGTGCTGGAAAAACAAGTCTAAACCATGGAGGCCCCATCTCTTCGGAGGTCTCGTAGAGTCTTTGCTTTGAAGGGTCAGAACTGTTTTGGCAGCACAAGGCGAACCTAGACATATTAGGCAGGTAGTTTTAATGTGACAGCTGATCAATGCGTATATCTAGGTCCAAAACATTGCTTTTATGTTGCGTCCAAAACCAGGAATGTTCGAAGATTTCTGCGCCGACCATCTCAGGAGGCCACGAGCAGAAATCATGTTATGGGTCAATCGGCAGCAACAATTTAAAAGCTGCTGTCGGGCATGCAACACTGCTGAGTGTGGCAGAAACAACTGAATTGCCTCCAATGAACGATGTCAGTGATTTGACGGGATTGGGCATACGCATAAATGATGAGCCTGCGGACTGGTCAAAAGTATCAATATTGCACAATATATAGTATAGTGTGTACCCAGCTTTATACTTTGTATGAAATTTTTTTTTTTTTTGGCATTGCCCTTGAAAACTACATTAGGTTCTGTACTCCATAAAATACAAAGAATGCCCTCATGCAAACCAACTCCACACATCAGGCCATGAAGGTTTTTGCTCCTCAGTAAAAACTGCATTTCGGCCTTTAGTAGGAAATCTAAGTACACTTTTGCAAAGCAAGATGTATTGCATTGCCAGGTGTGGATCATAGGGTCGACCGTAATTAGGTCGACCACTATTGGTCGACAGTGACTAGGTCGACATCTGAAATAGGTCGATACGGTCATTAGGTCGACATAGAATAGGTCGATATGGAAAAAGGTCGACATGAGTTTTTTATTGATTTTTTGTGTTGTTTTCTTCATAAAGTGACCAGGAACCCCAATTAGTGCACCGAACCCCAATTAGTGCACCGTATTAGTGCTCGAAGCTCACGAACTTCGAGCAAGGTGCCTCCTTCCGCTACCGCTGCACTCGGCACAGGTTACTATTCCCAATCATAGTCCACATGTATCGTAAACTATGAAAAAGTTCAAAAAAATACAAAAAATTGAAAAACTCACGTCGACCTTTTCATCTGTTGTCCTTGGCCATGTCGACCTAGTGACCATGTCGACCTAATGCATGTTGACCAATAGTGGTCAACTTAATGTGTCGAGCTAAGTGCTGTTGACCTAAAGACCGGATCCCGCATTGCCAAAGAGGACACTGCTCTGTGAAGGATACATGTGATAGAGACTTCCTGCCTGCAGCAGATGTTGGGTGATTGGTGATTGGGGTGGATAACTAAACCACAAGCAAGACTTACAAATGGCCAGATATACTAAGCCTTGGAGACAGATAAAGTGGCGAGAGATAAAAAGTACCAACCAATCAGCTTCTGACATTTTTCAAACACAGCCTGTAATATAGTAGTTATGAGCTAATCATCAGTTGGTACTTTATCACAGAATCTTTTTGATACGTCAACCAGTATTAGGTCGACAGTCAATAGGTCGACCTCATATGGCCCACATGCATTAGGTCGACAGGTACAAAAGGTCAACATGGTCAAATGACAATGTTTAAGGTCGAAAAGTACAAAAGGTTGACAGTTCCAAATTGTTGACATGACAATGGTTGACGCAAGGTTTTTTTTCAACAGTTTCATCCTTACCATCCACGTGGACTAAGATTGGGAATAGTAACCTGTGCCGAGCGCAGTGGTAGTGGAGCGAGGCACATTGCCTGAAGCATGGCAAGCGGAGCGGTAAACTAATTAGGGTTACATGTTGTTTAATGTTGAAAATGACACCCCCCCAAAAGACAAAAAACTTGTGACCTTTTGACTGTGTCGACCTCTTCAAGTGTCTACCTTTTACATGTTGACCTACTGACCCTATCGACCAACTGCATGTCGGCCATATAGGGTCGACCTATTGACTGTCGACCTAATACTGGTCAACCCAGTGATCCACAATCATTTATCTCTCACCACTTTATCACTCTCGACCCAAAGTCCCTCCCAAAAGTACATTCCAATTTTGCTCCCAAAACTGACTTTTGGGTTTTAGGTTGAGATATCCTTTAATAGAAGCTCAAGCTAAGATTCTCAAAACTTGCCTACAAATGAACAGCAAAAAAAAAAAGAAGACTACACATTACCATAAACCAATTTTTTGAGTAGTAGTAACAGCAACCTGTCAATTATAATAGACATTTGTTACGAGAAACTTTTTTTAAATTATTTCATATTTTTCACAAATTTAGGTGTGCTAGCAGTGTTTCAGTTTTCGTGGTAACCTGGTTGCATAGAAAGCGGTCAATCAAACAAAGGCAAATCATTCTACTAACTAGCTGGTATCATTCTTTTGATTGCCATCTATTGTATGGCTCAGTAAATTTTGAAATATTGCAATTAATGGCAAAAATTATAATGCAAAAAGGGATATATTTTGGATTATTATCACAATTATATGAAAGAATGCCTAAAAAATTAAAATCATAGTTGATAGCTTTCTAAAAACAGAGTTGCGATCGAGCCACATGGCCACATTCGGAGAGAGCTCTGTCCCTTTATCTGCCTCGGTGGCTACACAATAGCACTAACCCTCATAAAAAAAGTCATTCTGTGGAATAATGGAAGCAACTATATAGCACACAGAAAAATGATTATATAAACTTTGATGGTGATAGCATGCAGAGATTTGCCGACATAGAACCGGTCACATGGATCTCTGTTCACGGATGCAAATGGCGAGTTTTTGCATACAACAAATGTGCAGAAGCGACTCTGCACAGTTCTGCTTATGTCCATCCTACTGTATTCCAAGATGGACAGAACGGTATCCAGATGAGAGATCGACAATGTATAGGTCGACACCTTATGGTCAACATGGATTAGGTCACAAAGTACAAAAGGTCAACAGGAGGAAAAGGTCGACAGTACTTAAGGTCGACGAGTACAAAATGTCAACAGGGGGGCGCGCATACGGGGCATGTGTGCCCAACAGGGACAACAACTGAATAGCCCCAGTGGGCGCACAATATGTTTGGGTGCCCATAAAACAACTGAATCAGCCCCTTAAAGATTTTTCAGAGAATTAATGATATGCTGATTTATGAGTGTCCAATCACTATAATATTTTAAACTTTATTTCAGCTCTCTCTCCTATATTACACACTCAGAGTGGGCATGATAAATATACCACACTATTACACCCTTTTCTTCTTCCTAATAAGGACTCTATCCTGCCTATTTTAAGATATGTGATACTTTTTGGCTTTTACCTTTTAATGTATACATATTAAAATTTAGATTTTTAAACTGCAAAGTGTGCCCCTATATAAAAGTAATATGCCTTTTAGGCGTACTCTCCCTTTATTTCCCCCAAAACCCTGAGATTTGCATAATTAGGCAAACCTAGTGCCCACCTTCTCAATATGGTAATCACCACTAAAAATTTCCATTTTACAAGATCATCTTTCACTCATATATTCTGAGATTTAATCATAAATTCCTGATCCTTGTCTTGTAATTAGCTACATTTTCATTTGTCTCTCAACTTTTTCTTTACCCTATTCATGGATACCCCCCCCCTTTCCCTTATCAGCAGTATTCTCTGTGATAGTTACTTTTAAACAGCTTTTCTTCCTCTTTTGATTAGATCTGGGCACAATTTGGATGCATTTCTATGTATTATCTCTGAACTGTCCAATACTAATTTACCAAAGATTTCCACAATGCAGTCTTTTATGTGAAATGGGTTCAATATAGATTTTGTTATACTAATTTCAGCCCATTGTTTTGAAAATACAGTACTCTCTTCTTTATCTTAATCTTCCTTTAGAAGGAAAGCGTTTTATGGCCAATTTACTCAAAAGATTTTGCACATCTGTAAAGGGTGGTCTATAAAGAAGTGAAAGCTACCAATTTTATTGCTATGGGTGAATTTGCAGCCTTTCTGTAAAATAATAGGATTTTAATTACCTACCGGTAAATCCTTTTCTCATAGTCCGTAGGGGATACTGGGAATCCATTTAGTGCCAATGGGTATAGACGGGTCCACTAGGAGCCATGGGCACTATAGAAGTTTGATTACGTGTGCTGGCTCCTCCCTCTATGCCCCTCCTACCAGACTCAGTCTAGGAAACTGTGCCCGAGGAGACGGACATACTTTGAGAGAAGGATATAGAAAAGGAAAGTGGTGATATTGCGAACCAGCACAACCATTACAAGACGAAAAGCCATGGTAACCAAACTTGTACACAGTAACAGCAACAGCTGAACCAGACAACATTACTTAATCAAGTAACCGTGCAGGAAGAACGAAGGACCAGGTAGGCGCCCAGTAACCCCCACAGACTACGAGAAAAGGATTTACCAGTAGGTAATTAAAATCCTTTTTTCTCTTACGTCCTAGGGGAAACTGGGGTCCATTTAGTACCATGGGGAAGTACCAAAGCTCCCACACCAGGTGGGAGAGTGCTGAGGTTCCTGCAGAACTGGCTGACTAAACTGAAGGTCCTCAGAGGCCAAGGTATCGAACTTGTAAAACTTGGCAAACGTGTTCGAACCTGACCAAGTAGCTGCTCAGCAGAGCTGTAAAGCCGAGACACCCCGGGCAGCTGCCCAGGAGAACCCATCGACCTAATAGAGTGGGCCTGTACAGATTTTGGATCCGGCAAGCCTGCTGTGGAATAAGCATGCTGGATAGTGAGCCTGATCCAGCGTGCAATTGACTGCTTTGAAGCAGGACACCCAATTTTATTGGGATCATAAAGAATGAACAGCAAGTCCGATTTCCTGTGACTAGCTGTTCTCTTTACATACACCTTCAAAGCCCTCACAACATCCCAAGACTTTGAAGTAGCAGAGGTGTCCATAACAACCGGAACCACAATAGGTTGGTTGATGTGAAACGCGGACACCCCCTTAGGAAGAAATTGCTGACGAGTCCTGAGATCAGCTCTGTCCTCATGGAAAATTAGGTAGGGGCTCTTGTAAGACAACGCCCCCAACTCCGACAAATGTCTTGCTGAAGCCAAGGCCACAGTGTGACGGTCTTCCACGTAAGGTACTTTACGTCTACATCCTGTAACGGTTCAAACCAGTCCAATTGGAGGAACTGCAGCACCAAATTGAGATCCCAATGTGCCGTGGGAGGCACAAAGGGAGGTTGGATGTGCAGAACGCCTTTCAAGAACATCTGGACCTCAGGTACAGAAGCCAATTGTTTCTGAAAGAAAACAGACAAGGACGAAATTTGAACTTTTAAGGAGCCTAGACATAAGCCCACATACACTCCCGACTGCAGAAAAAGCAGGAAACGTCCCAGATGGAATTCTACTGCAGAATATTTTCTGCTCTCACACCAAGAGACGTATTACTTCCAGATACGGTGGTAATGTTTAGACGTTACCCACTTCCTAGCTTGGATCATAGTCGGGATGACCTTGTCAGGAATCCCTTTACTGGCTAGAATCAACCGTTCAACTTCCATGCCGTTAAACGTAGCCGCGGTTGCAGAGGATCCTCGCGAAGAGGTTGAGGCCATGGATCTTCGAGCAGCATCTCGAGAAGATCTGCATACCAGGCCCTTCGTGGCCAGTCCAGAGCAATGAGGATTGCTTGAACTTTTTCCCTTTCTATTCTTTTTAGAATTCTTGGGATCAGAGGAAGTGGAGGAAGCACGTACACCAGCTGGTAGACCCACGGAGTTGTCAGAGCGTCTACCGCCACTGCTTGTGGGTCTCTCGATCTGGAACAATACCGCTTGAGCTTCTTGTTGAGTCGAAAAGGCTATCATGTCGATCTGTGGATATCACCATCGACGTGTCAACCACCGGAACACCTCCGGATGAAGGCCCCTCTCCCCCGGGTGCAGGTCGTGTCTGCTGAGGAAGTCTGCTTCCCAGTTGTCTACTCCTGGAATGAAGGCAGCCGACACCGCCACGGCGTGTTTTTCCACCCAGAGGAGAATTTTTAATACCTCTGACATTGCAGCTCTGCTTTTCGTTCCGCCCTGTCGGTTTATGTACGTTACCGCAGTCACATTGTCTGACTGGACTTGAATGGCCTGATTCTGAAGCAGAGAAGAGGTCTGCAGAAGGGCGTTGTAGATAGCCCTGAGTTCTAGGATGTTTATTGGAAGGATGACTTCCTGACTTGACCATCTTCCCTGAAACTGTACCCCCTGGATGACTGCGCCCCAACCTCTAAGGCTTTGGTCCGTGGTTAGCAGAATCCAATTCTGAATCCCGAACCTCCGACCCTCGACTAGGTGAGAAATCTGTAGCCACCACAGAAGGGAGATCCTGGCTTTTGGTGACAGACGAATCCTCTGGTGCATGTGAAGATGCGATCTGGACCATTTGTCCAATAGATCCAGCTGGAAGGGCCTCGAATGAAACCTTCCGTACTGAATTGCTTCTTAAGAAGATAACATTTTCCCCAGAAGGCGTATGCAGAGATGCACCGAGATCCGGTTCGGCTTCAGGACAGCCCGAACCGTCGACTGGATTACCATTGCCTTTTCCAAGAGAAGGAACACTTTCTGAGACTCTGTGTCCAGTATCATTCCCAGGAAAGGAAGGCTCTGTGTTGGATTTAGGTGAGATTTTGGTAGGTTCAGAATCCACCCATGAGCCAGGCGTAGTCTGGTTGAGAGACCAATGCTGTCCAACATCCGCTCCTTGGATGGTGCCTTTATAAGAAGATCTTCCAGGTACGGAATTATGTTCACTCCTTGTTTGCGGAGTAGAAACATCATCTCTGCCATCGCTTTGGTGAACACTCTCAGTGCCGTGGAGAGATCGAATGGCAAGGCCTGGAACTGGTAATTACAGTCCTGCAGTGCAAACCGTAGATAAGTCTGATAAGGTGGCCAGATTGGAATATGAAGGTATGCATATTTGATATTCAGAGACACTAGGAATTTCTCCTCTTCCAGACCTGAGATCTCTGCTCTCAGAGACTCCATCTTGAATTTGAACACTCGTAAGTACGGGTTCAACGACTTGAGGTTCAGAATCGGTCTTACCGAACCGTCCGTTTTCGGTACTACAAACAAGTTGGAACAGTACCCCTTGTTTTGAAATTGAGGTGGAACTGGAACAATGACCTGGGTCTGTACCAGTTTTTGAATGGCGTCCTGTAAGGTTATACTTGCCTCTTGTGAAACTGGTAAGCCTGATTTGAAGAATCTGTGAGGTGGGAGCGCCTGGAACTCCACTATCTAGCCCTGGGATTTAAGATCTATGACCCAGGGATCCTGGCACGATCTTGTCCAGATGTGACTGAAGAATTTTAGCCAGGCTCCCACCTGCCAGTCTTCCAGGCATCGCGGTCCTCCGTCATGCTGAAGGTTTTGAGGAAGCAGAGCCTGAGCCCTGTTCCTGTAAACCGGCAGTTGCTGGTTTGCGTGGTTTACTTCTAGCGCCGGTAGAAGAACCTCTGGGCTTGCCTCTAAACTTGGCAGTTCGAAACTGGACTGTAAATTGGGTCCTGAGTAGGCCTTCCTAGCTGGGGGAGCTGCAAAAGGAAGGTATGTGAACTTACCCGCAGTAGCTTTGGAGATCCATTTGTCTAGCTCATCTCCAAATAAGGCCTCGTCTGTGAAAGGTAGGCCTTCCACGCCTTTCCTGGAGTCCACATCCGCAGTCCACTTGCGTAGCCATAGACCCCTGCGTACAGACACTGCCATAGCTGTAGTGTGTGCATTAAGCAAGCCTATTTCTTTTATGGCTTCCACCATAAAGTTCCCAGAGTCCTGTATATGTTGCAGGAGCAAAATAATCTCCCCTTGTGGTAAGGTATCTAACCCCTCAATCAGGTTACCCGACCATTTAGCAATGACTCGCGTAATCCACCCACATGCTATAGTGGATCTCTGGACCACCCCCACAGTTGTATACAAAGATTTGAGCATAGTCTCAATTTTGCCATCAGCCACGTCTTTTAGGGAGGCTGCAGCCGGGACAGGCAATACAATTTTCCATGAGAGCCTGGAAACCGATGCATCCACTACCGGTGGATTCTCTCATTTTTTCCTATCCTCAGGAGGAAAAGGAAAAGATGATAACAACCGTTTAGGGATTTGAAATTTCTTATCTGGATTAACCCACGGTTCTACAAACAGGGTATTTAGTTCCTTTGACACAGGAAAAGTGGCTGAGGTTTTTTTCTTTATATTAAAATAAGACTCCTCACTCTCCTCTATCATCTTATCAGGGATACTCAGAACTTCCCTAATAGCTTCTATGAGAGCCTCTATTCCCTGCAACAGAGTACCCTCCCCCACCTCTGAGTCCACCTCACCCTCCTCCATTTCTGACCCCTCGACATCAGAGTCAGACTGCAGGATATGGGCCAAAGTACGTTGCGGACAAATGGCAGGGGACTGAGATGCTGGTTTGGGTACTGAGTCCTTTTTCATAAACTCAGTCATAGATTGTCTTAATTATTGCATCTCTTTCTCATTCCGAGATAACTTAGTAGAAATGGAGGAAATCATTTCCCTAATGGAGTCCAGCTATGCTGGTTCTGCCCCACTAGCCTGGGAAGGGATACTACACGGAGTACACACTAGTGAACCCCCTGGAGAAGAGGAACACTGTATCTTACATGAAACACACTCTTTACCTGACATACAGTAACAGTGACAGCACACACACACACACACACACGAAAAGGTTAAATGCACAATTAACCCACAAAGAGCCCTTCCAAGGAGACACAAAGAGTATGGAACTAGTACACGGCGCCCTTATCGCTAATGCCAAGCTTGGCCAGGTCGCAGACTAAGTACCTAGATTAGGGACTTAGTACACTAATAACCGCTCCCCCCCTGCTATGACTCCCTGGTACTGCTGATGTAATCTGAAGTCTCTCCGGAGGAGCTGCGCGTCCCTGTCAGCCAGCGTCTGTGTCAGCTACAGCAGGGAAAATGGCACCTGTGAGCTGCTGGATCCGCTCATAGTGAAGCCCCGCCCCTTCAATGGCGCGCGGTCTTCCCACTCTTCTTTATACTGGCTGTATGTGTCTATGGGCATAAAACGGAGACAGACTCCTTTTACGGCTTTGTTGCCAGCCTTGGTACTGTGTCCGCTGATTAGCATCTATGTCCGTACACAGTCGGGAGACACAGTCCGCCCCATTTAGAAGCCGTGCGTCTTCGTACCCTCATGCCGCCATAATGGCCGGTGACCTGCTAAACGGGCCGCCGGCTTAATACTCACCACTCTTCATTCTTCTGTCTCTGTTAGGGGTGGCGGTGTGTTTCGGGAATGTACGCTCACCGTGGTGGGGCTTGCAAATAGTTCCCTCAGGAGCTAGCGTCCTGTCAGCGGGGAATGGGACCATTAACCCTGAGAGAGGTTGGGCCGTCGCCGTCCCCCCCACCCCCCTCCCACCCCCCCCCCCAAGTCCCACAAAGCAGGCAGGCTGGTGCCATCCAGTCCTGCCTGAAAATAACAAACTTAGAAAATAAATGCAGAAAACTCTTCAGGAGCTTCCAGAGACATGACCGGTTCCTCCGGGCACATTTTCTAAACTGAGTCTGGTAGGAGGGGCATAGAGGGAGGAGCCAACACACCTAATCAAACATCTATAGTGCCCATGGCTCCTAGTGGACCCATCTATATCCAATGGTACTAAATGGATTCCCAGTATCCCCTAGGACGTAAGAGAAAGTTATATTCTGCTTCTGCAAATGTATAATTTCTAAAACATTTTTTATCTTTAACTGTGTCTAATGTAGACTGAGACTGATTGGCTTTTATGGGGCAGATTCAATTGTTGATCTCCCCTGCTACCACTAGATGACGCCCAACAGAGCAATTCGGGCGCACATGCAGCCGGAGAGACACAGTTCAGCTTGCGACCTCCTGATGTGCGAGCTGAAATGTGTGTAAACTCCGTGGTTTGGGCGCTCAAGCTGAAGTTTAAGCATCCTAACCTATATTTTAGATGGGTTTAGCTAAACCTGATACTAAACGGCACGCATACACAACATGCGCACCAAGCAGGGGCAACAACTGAATAGTCCCGGTGGGTGCCTAATACGTTTGGGCTTCTACAAAACAATTGAATTGGCCCCTAACGGCAGCAATTCAATTGTTCTGCAGTTTGGGCACCTAGCGGCAGCGGAGGATATAATTTTATTGCAGCCTCCAGAGGTGCGAGTAAATATTTGTTGAATGTGGACACTTTGGGCATCCACACGGGAGTTTGGATGCCCAAAGCAGGGAGTTTAGACGGGTTTAGCAGTTTTAGACGGCTAAACCTTGTCCGTATGGATGTGACATGCGCAATGTGTATGGGTGCCCAAACACAACTGAGTTGTGACAACTGTTTGGGTGTCTAAAAAGTCCTGTTTAGACTGGACTTTTAGACACCAGTTGTGTGTCCACCATACAACACAAAGTGTATTTGCGTGATTGCCATACAATAGTTATATTTCTGAGACTGCCAAGCAAAGCAATATAGAATGCAGTTGTGAGGGTAGAGGCTAGATCCAAGTGGCCTAAGGGACCTTTTCCGTCAGGGGGAGGAGCCACGACACAAGGGGGAGGAGCTACACCAGCGGGACAGTTGCTCTAGTATCCACACCACCAACCTTTAGTAATTAGGTGGCGAGCGAAGCGAAGCAGAGCGAGCCACCGTGCCCGAAGCGTGGCGAGCGAAGCGAGCCCGCGAGGGTACTTTTCGGGTACCTTGTTCGGCCGCAGCTCACCCCCTGGTGACGGGTCTCCTCCCCTAGGTACGTCAGAAGGTCTTTTCTCCCACTCCAATATAGAACCAACCTTGCTGCTATCCCAACATGCTGCTTATCTAGATGTGTACACGGTGCGGCAGCAGCCGGCTCCTCAGCGCATACACAGCGCTAGTATGTTCTAGGAGCTGAGCTGCGTGCGGGGCTCGCCCATCCTGTTACATGTGACGCCTGAATTATCACGGGTGCTCTGTGTAGGGTTTATGTCTATGGCAGCATAATACTCCGTCTCCGAGAATGCACTACTACTACACCCTATGAAGGCAATGCTTACCACGTTAGCTGCGGAAACCATCCATCATCACCGACACCAGCCCGTTACAGCTGCACAGCTTTCTAGTTTCTTCTTGAAAGAAAGATCCAAACCAGCAAAAGTCTCTTCACCGCTTAGTTCCCGTGCAGCGTAGCTCAGCTGCTGCCTACAGCGCTGCCAGTCCGGAAGGTCTAGAGTAGAGTCTCTAGACAGTGACTGTGCCACACTGCCACAGGAGGGTAGACTCTTCTCCTTCCACTTTCACTATGCCAGGGTCAGACACAGAACATTCCATGATCCCACCCCTCGCTCACTGTCAGTCAGTGCGATAATGCTATATAGGGAGGGGATAGAATGCAGTCAGCAGTAATTTACAGAATCTACGCCAGTGCGCATGCGTGGAATGCAGAAGCTTACAGGACCGGTTACTGCATTCTGATACAGAAGTCCGTGCTGGGCGGCTTCTGGTCTACAGCTGCCACAAAATATACAATATGCAATTACTAATGTCACCACTATAAACCATGATTATATTTATTTATTTAGTAACTTCCTTTTTGTATCTTACTGAAAAAGTTGAATATAAGTGTGCATTTGTTTTATAGAGACATAGGGGGAAATTTACTAAGCTCCCGATTTTGACCGAGATGCCGTTTTTTCATCAAAGTGTCATCTTGGTAATTTACTAAGCACTAATCACGGCAGTGATGAGGGCATTCGTAATTTTTTGCAAATTCAGGTAAAAAATTACGAATTAATACACCATCGGTCAAAACGCGGCTGTTTAAGTATGAATCTCGGTCATTTACTAAGAAGTGCAAAGCAAAAAACAAACAAACACTGCCGTGAAAAATTACAACTCGTAAAAAAGTGCTAAAAAAAAACAGACCTACTTTTTTTTTCCGTGATTGGATAGGCATGCAGGGATCCATGAGATCCGTGCATGTATATCAGTGGGAAGGGGTGGGAAAGTTGTTATTTTATTTAAAAAAATTGCGTGGGGTCCCCCCTCCTAAGCATAACCAGCCTCGGGCTCTTTGAGCCGATCCTGGTTGCAAAAATATGGGGGGGAAAATGACAGGGGTTCCCCCATATTTAAGCAACCAGCATCGGGCTCTGCGCCTGGTCCTGGTCCCAAAAATACGGGGGACAAAAAGAGTAGGGGTCCCCCGTATTTTTAAAACCAGCACCGGGCTCCACTAGCTGGACAGATAATGCCACAGCCGGGGGTCACTTTTATATAGTGCCCTGCGGCCGTGGCATCAAAAATCCAACTAGTCACTCCTGGCCGGGGTACCCTGGGGGAGTGGGGACCCCTTCAATCAAGGGGTCCCCCCCCCCCCCAGCCACCCAAGGGCCAGGGGTGAAGCCCGAGGCTGTCCCCCCCCCATCCAATGGGCCGCGGATGGGGAGGCTGATAGCCTTTGTTGTAAAAGAAAAGATATTGTTTTTAGTAGCAGTACTACAAGGCCCAGCAAGCCTCCCCCGCATGCTGGTACTTGGAGAACCACAAGTACCAGCATGCGACGGAAAAACGGGCCCGCTGGTACCTGTAGTACTGCTACTAAAAAAATACCCAAAAAAAGACAAGACACACACACCGTGAAAGTATAATTTTATTACATACATACACACATACATACATACTTACCTTAAGTTCCCACGCAGGTCGGTCCTCTTCTCCAGTAGAATCCAAGGGGTACCTGTTGAAGAAATTATACTCACGAGATCCAGGGGTCCAGGCTCCTCGGGAAATCCAGGGGTAATCCACGTACTTGCATAAAATAAGAAAACGGAAAGCCGAGCCACGAACTGAAAGGGGACCCATGTTTGCACATGGGTCACCTTTCCACGAATGCCAGAAACCCACTCTGACTGATGTCTAAGTGGGTTTCTTCAGCCAATCAGGGAGCGCCACGTTGTAGCACTCTCCTGATCAGCTGTGTGCTCTTGTCCTCACTGACAGGCAGCACACGGCAGTGTTACAATGTAGCGCCTATGCGCTACATTGTAACCAATGATGGGAACTTTCAGCTCAGCGGTGACGTCACTTTAGGTCAACCGCAGGGCAGAAAGTTCCCATCATTGGTTACAATGTAGCGCATAGGCGCTACATTGTAACACTGCCGTGTGCTGCCTGTCAGTGAGGACAAGAGCACACAGCTGATCAGGAGAGTGCTACAACGTGGCGCTCCCTGATTGGCTGCAGAAACCCACTTAGACATCAGTCAGAGTGGGTTTCTGGCATTCGTGGAAAGGTGACCCATGTGCAAACATGGGTCCCCTTTCAGTTCGTGGCTCGGCTTTCCGTTTTCTTATTTTATGCAAGTACGTGGATTACCCCTGGATTTCCCGAGGAGCCTGGACCCCTGGATCTCGTGAGTATAATTTCTTCAACAGGTACCCCTTGGATTCTACTGGAGAAGAGGACCGATCTGCGTGGGAACTTAAGGTAAGTATGTATGTATGTGTGTATGTATGTAATAAAATTATACTTTCACGGTGTGTGTGTCTTGTCTTTTTTTGGGTATTTTTTTAGTAGCAGTACTACAGGTACCAGCGGGCCCGTTTTTCCGTCGCATGCTGGTACTTGTAATTCTCCAAGTACCAGCATGCGGGGGAGGCTTGCTGGGCCTTGTAGTACTGCTACTAAAAACAATATCTTTTCTTTTACAACAAAGGCTATCAGCCTCCCCATCCGCAGCCCATTGGATGGGGGGGGACAGCCTCGGGCTTCACCCCTGGCCCTTTGGTGGCTGGGGGGGGGACCCCTTGATTGAAGGGGTCCCCACTCCCCCAGGGTACCCCGGCCAGGAGTGACTAGTTGGATTTTTGATGCCACGGCCGCAGGGCACTATATAAAAGTGACCCCCGGCTGTGGCATTATCTGTCCAGCTAGTGGAGCCCGGTGCTGGTTTTAAAAATACGGGGGACCCCTACTCTTTTTGTCCCCCGTATTTTTGGGACCAGGACCAGGCGCAGAGCCCGATGCTGGTTGCTTAAATATGGGGGAACCCCTGTCATTTTTTCCCCCATATTTTTGCAACCAGGATCGGCTCAAAGAGCCCGAGGCTGGTTATGCTTAGGAGGGGGGACCCCACGCATTTTTTTTAATTATTTTACAGTGTTTAATTCAAAAAAAAAAAAACCCCAGCACGGATCACACAGATCCGGCCGAGATTGATTGTAAAAAAAGTCGGCAGTGTTTTGCTAATCACTGCCGTAAAAATAGGTAAAAAACCACGAATGACATCGACATCGGAAGAAAAGAAAAACCTGAATACGACAGCTTAGTAAATCCATCGTAATCAATTCAAAAAGTTGCAATTTTACACTGTCGATGTCATTCGTGATTGAACTTGGACATGATTCTGGAAAATACGAATCTTAGTAAATGTACCCCATAGGGGGAAATTTACTAAGCTCCCGATTTTGACCGAGATGCCGTTTTTTCTTCAAAGTGTCATCTCGGTCATTTACTAAACACTAATCACGGCAGTGATGAGGGCATTCGTAATTGTTTGCAAGTCCAAGTAAAAAATTACGAATGAATACACCATCGGTCAAATTACGCCTGTTTAGATATGAATCTCGGTCATTTACTAACCATTCGTAATTGTAATTGCTGCCGCGAAAATGCATTCGCGGCCGCGAAAAATTACAATTCGTAATTTTTTCCTAAAAAAAAACGCGCCAGCCTTTGAAAACCGCGTTTACATGTGTACTCAATTATCCATTACTCACACCTGAATGTTTGGCCCTATAAAAGTGTTTCAGGCACATTCTGAACTTCTCTCACTCTGAAATGGCGGCTGTGGTGTGTGGCAATGGTTTTTTGTTTGCTGTGGGATACCTTAGACTGCTCCATGAGGCTTCCAGGAATCAGGCCCAGGTAAGTGAACATGGTCAACAGGTTGTCCAGGTACCGCGGAGGCTGCGCCAGCCTCGTTTTTTTAGAGGGCGTTTAAACTTAAATGCATTGTCCGATGATAGGGTCAATACAGATGTTCCGCCTAAATAGAAACAACATTTTCCACCTGTATGACCTTGTCAAACTGGGCATAGACCCTGAGACAGCACGCTCTCGCTCTGTCTCAGGCCTACACAAACTCCTGGCTGTGTTACACTTTATGGCTACTGGGAGCTTCCAGGCTGTGGCAGGCGACGTCATTGGTATCTCACAGCCCACCTTTTCAAGATATTTGATGCAGGTGAGTCTAAAAATACATATGCGGTTATGTCTAAGTGTTGCTTCTGGAATTTGAAACCACACAGTATTGTAGAGAATACCTAACATGACACTCACCTTAGCTTCTTTAATGTCCACTCAGGTTTTGGATGTGTTGGAGCCACACATTAAAGCCTCAATCTGCTTCCCTACCGAGGAGTCGGAGTGGAGTGCTGTCAGGGTAGCTTTCTATGAGCTTGCTGGCATGCCCAATGTGCTGGGGGCCATAGATTGCACACACGTTCAGCTGAGATCACCTAAGGGCCGCCAATATATATATACTAATAGGCATCTGGCTCAATCAACTAATGTCCAGGTGGTCTGTGATGCAAACTTAAAAATTATGAGTGTTGTTGCAGGTTACCCTGGTGGCTGCCATGACTCCTTCATCCTCAGTCAGTCATCGCTCTTCGATAAATTTGAGGAGGGACAAATGCCTGATGGCTGGCTGTTGGGTATGTTTAAAATGTTTTGTGTGTATGTCTTTTAACCACAAACTAGAGTTTGGATGAGGTGAAAGAATAATCTAACATATGTACTAATGTTGACTATATATGTTTTTCAGGTGATGGGGGTTACGGCTGCTACTCTTGGCTCCTTACTCCATTGTCCCAACCTGATTCTCCTGCTGAACACAGTTACAATCATGCACATAAGGCTACGCGGAATGTGATAGAAAGATGTTTTGGTGTGCTGAAGTCACGGTTTCGGTGTCTGGATAAATCTGCCGGCCTTTTGTTGTATAGTCCCTCAAAGGTGACTAGAATTGTGTTCTGCTGCTGTTTTCTCCATAATCTGTGTTTAAGTCAACATCTGGCACATGATGAGGGGGAAATCAGTCAGCAAGCAGAGGAGTTAGAACCATCTGGTGACAGTGTGAGTACAAATGTAGGGAGGCAGGTACGGCAAGAAGTGATCCAGCGATATTTTTCAGGTCAGTTTTATTAGGCTGTAATTATCCTTGACTAAACACTTTGCACTACTTTCTATTGTGTGTTTTGTTACTTACTGTTTGTTGTTTAGAGTGGTGTGTACATTGTGCTTAGTTTATGCTAAAAAAACATTTTCAGTCCTTACCCATGAAAAACATACATACATACAGAGCAGCTTCGACAATGTTGGAGACGGACACAGGAAGTTGTGTGTGTGTCAAATACAAATTTTTATTTAGCAAATAACATTGTTGTTATTTTTTGCGCTTGTGTGTGCTGGGTGCAGGCTCACTGGCACGTGCTCTTGAGGAACGCCGAACAGGGGAGGTTACTGGCGTTTGGATAGGGGTCGTGGTCCCCGAGCTGGAGGTTACTTGCTGAGCTCCCATCAGAGAAATATTGCTGCTCAAATTATTTAGGCTTGCAATCAGCTGAGTGTTAGTAGCAGTGTGGCTGGCTACAATCCTGGATAAGGACTCATTCACCACTTGATTGTGTTGAATGAGCTGAACGAGTGCCTGCTGATGGCGCTGTTGCTCATCTATGATGCGGGATAAATGTGCAAGCATTTGGCTGTTGTCAGCCCTAATTTGCTCCATTGAGGTAGCCATTCGCCCTACTTGTACTATCAGTCTGCCCGAGTTGCGACTAATACGCGGTAGATGATGGGGCAGACTGGCAAGGTGTTGTGTATGTGCGGTCAGGCTGGCATTGCTTTGAGCCTGTTGGCTTGTCCAACTGGCCCAAAAATCATCAGGAATTTGGCTTGGGGGCGGAGCTTGTGCCAGTTGTGGACTGATGGATGCTTGGGGGATATCCTGCAACTGTATTGGCTGGCTTGGGTCAACAGGTGTAAGTTGCAGTGTGATGGTTGCCTGTTGGTCTTGGCCCTGCTGGTCCACGTCGGCCATCAAGCTGTGCTCTGTATGGGGTGGGCAACATGCAATGTTTTATTTTTTATTTTGGATCTTGGCTAATGCTACACATTACTACATTCATAATACTCCATTTGTGAATGTTTTACACTTGATTTTAACAACTTTTAATGTTTTTTAGCTATTTAAAAATATATACCAACACAGGCGCAAACATAGACAGATTTGCATAATCCTCACCTAACTAACTCCCCTCCACAGCATTACACTGTTAGATTCCCTCCCCTGACCACGATATAGACTACTTACCTGTATAGTCCAGAGGAGCCGAGCAAGTAAGCCATCTACATACTGGACAGGGGCGATGTGTGAACACTATAATGTTGTGGATACTTTTTAAAAAATTTAATTGTATTCATTTTTTATAAAAATGTGCACGTGTGTGTGCTTAATTTTTAAATAAATAAGAACTTTTCTAACAAAGATGTTGTCGAGAACATCCACTAAGACCTTATATAATATTTTTAAAGCACCTTTAGCAATTGAAGACGGAACAACACATTGCTTGTTGTTGAAAACATGTAAACTCCAAACCAACTAACAACATATTAACTGTACTGTGTATATTATTGCTTATGTGTTTAATTTCTGATTTTACTCACCAGATAACTGAGGTGATCGGGGCTCATCACTCTGAGAACTCGCCAATAGTGCCAGTGGTGGCTGGGGTGACACTGCCGAAAGTCTTCGCCTGGGTGGGGATGATGGAGCCGCAGAATCCGAGCCAAGACGCCGTGTCTTACTTGGCCTCCTGGGTAAGTGGCCCAAGCCCTGTGATGGGCGCCTTACAGGAGGTCGGCTTCCAGAAGCAGAACCTATGTGCAAATAAAAAAATTAATTTTTTGTACTTCTATGTGTTTTCAGAATATGTGACTACAGTGAAGACTTACCTGCAATCCCAGCCTCATCCTGACTTGTCTGAGGCCTGTCTGGGCGGCTGGTCTGTGTGACTGTTGAAAAAGTGACCCAAACATTATTACCATGCTTTGGGTACAAACAACCACTGCAAAGCATTATTGTACTGTAACCATCTATTCGGTATTGTTTAAACAAATTAGTTAAGCTTAAGAGCTTCTAGCTTCATGATTTTGAGTTGAATATCCAAATGTACATGATGTGGCACACAATAAATATGTATCACTTTTGAATTTAGACTCAGATATTGCAGAGATTGACTACTTGCAAATGTTTTAAAAATGTAAGGTTTCAAAAATTGCACCGCTTTTCAGTTTTTTAATAAAAAAAACAAATTTGAAAAAAACATACAACACACATGTTCAAGCATTATCGCCAAAAAATTAAAACAAATCGCTTTAATTTATAAAAAACACTGCACATGTTTTGGCACTAAATTTAATTGAACAAATAGCCTAGGCAAGGTGAAAAAAGCACATTCTAAACACAAACACACCTTAAGGGAGCATAGGCCTGCAATATGTTTTATAAAAAAATATGCATCCTTTACCCTTTAAAAATGACATTATCTACATTTTACGGACATTATAAAAACAATATAACAAATCAAACTTACCATCCTGCGTGGGTCGGTCCGAATCCCGGACATGAGTAGCAGACACCACTTCTACAGGAATCAATGCCCGCACAGGCTCCTCCCAGTCCCGATAGCTTGCACGGAAAGGTGGTCCACCTCCGGTTTTCCGTGCCGATTTGGCCTCTTTGGCCATCTTGGCCTTGACACGCCGCTTAATATCATAAAATCGCTTGCGGCACGTGTCCTCAGTCCGCCTCACCACACCCTCACTATTCACAGCAAGTATTACTTGACCCCACAGGACAGACTTCCTGCGGGAGGACACCTTGCCAGCATCCTGACCAAACAATTGGCGATGGTGCTTCATCAGCTCACGCACCAAAGCCATGTTTTCAGCATAGCTGAACTTTATATTCCTGCCAGTCTTGGTAGTGGTGCGTGGCTGCGGAGCCACAACACCATCACTATCACTGGAAAATACAGCAACAGGCACCCCCTCCTCCTCCTCCTCCTCACTAACCTCCTCCACCTCACTACCCCCCTCCACCTCACTACCAGCCTCCACCTCACTACCAGCCTCCACCTCACTACCAGCCTCCACCTCACTAACCTCCGCCACCACACTGACCTCTGAGTCGGACATGACAAACAACAAAAAACACTGAAAAATCAAAACACAAAACACACTCCTCCACTACTCCTACTACACACCACACAGCCAACACACACGCTCACTCACTCACTCACAAACAATGACAAAAGACTGTAAAAAAAAAACAAGGACAAAAAAATTGACAAACTGTGAAAAAACAATACTACAAAGATCACAAGACTACTAACACACACAGTACAGCACTCAACAATCACCAAACTCCTCTCCAAATCCACCAAAAACTCCACCAAACTCACCAACTCCAAATACACCTTCCTCTCTCCTCTCCACTAGCTAAACCCACAAGGTGCGGAGTGTTTGGGGCGTTTTTATAGTAATATGCACAGACACTCCTCCTTCACGAATACAACCAATCACGGCCGCGTGACGTAAACGAAACTTAGGAGTAAAAACGCGGCAGCAATTTCCAAATCACTGCCGTAACAGACTTGTGACGCAGTCGTAAAAAAACACAACAACGCGGCCGCGAAATAGCAAACGCGGCCGCAATCTACAGCAGAAAAGCACGAATGACATCGACATCGGAAGATACGGAAAATACGAATACGACAGCTTAGTAAATTAGTCGTAATCAATTCAAAAAGTTGCAATTTTGCACTGTCGATGTCATTCGTGATTGAACTTGGACATGATTCTGGAAAATACGAATCTTAGTAAATGTACCCCATAGGGGGAAATTTACTAAGCTCCCGATTTTGACCGAGATGCCGTTTTTTCATCAAAGTGTCATCTCGGTAATTTACTAAGCACTAATCACGGCAGTGATGAGGGCATTCGTAATTTTTTGCAAGTTCAGGTAAAAAATTACGAATGAATACACCATCGGTCAAAACGCGGCTGTTTAAGTATGAATCTCGGTCATTTACTAAGAAGTGCAAAGCAAAAAACAAACAAACACTGCCGTGAAAAATTACAACTCGTAAAAAAGTGCTAAAAAAAAACAGACCTACTTTTTTTTTCCGTGATTGGATAGGCATGCAGGGATCCATGAGATCCGTGCATGTATATCAGTGGGAAGGGGTGGGAAAGTTGTTATTTTATTAAAAAAAATTGCGTGGGGTCCCCCCTCCTAAGCATAACCAGCCTCGGGCTCTTTGAGCCGATCCTGGTTGCAAAAATATGGGGGGAAAAATGACAGGGGTTCCCCCATATTTAAGCAACCAGCATCGGGCTCTGCGCCTGGTCCTGGTCCCAAAAATATGGGGGACAAAAAGAGTAGGGGTCCCCCGTATTTTTAAAACCAGCACCGGGCTCCACTAGCTGGACAGATAATGCCACAGCCGGGGGTCACTTTTATATAGTGCCCTGCGGCCGTGGCATCAAAAATCCAACTAGTCACTCCTGGCCGGGGTACCCTGGGGGAGTGGGGACCCCTTCAATCAAGGGGTCCCCCCCCCCAGCCACCCAAGGGCCAGGGGTGAAGCCCGAGGCTGTCCCCCCCCATCCAATGGGCTGCGGATGGGGAGGCTGATAGCCTTTGTTGTAAAAGAAAAAATATTGTTTTTAGTAGCAGTACTACAAGGCCCAGCAAGCCTCCCCCGCATGCTGGTACTTGGAGAACCACAAGTACCAGCATGCGACGGAAAAACGGGCCCGCTGGTACCTGTAGTACTGCTACTAAAAAAATACCCAAAAAAAGACAAGACACACACACCGTGAAAGTATAATTTTATTACATACATACACACATACATACATACTTACCTTAAGTTCCCACGCAGGTCGGTCCTCTTCTCCAGTAGAATCCAAGGGGTACCTGTTGAAGAAATTATACTCACGAGATCCAGGGGTCCAGGCTCCTCGGGAAATCCAGGGGTAATCCACGTACTTGCATAAAATAAGAAAACGGAAAGCCGAGCCACGAACTGAAAGGGGACCCATGTTTGCACATGGGTCACCTTTCCACGAATGCCAGAAACCCACTCTGACTGATGTCTAAGTGGGTTTCTGCAGCCAATCAGGGAGCGCCACGTTGTAGCACTCTCCTGATCAGCTGTGTGCTCTTGTCCTCACTGACAGGCAGCACACGGCAGTGTTACAATGTAGCGCCTATGCGCTACATTGTAACCAATGATGGGAACTTTCAGCTCAGCGGTGACGTCACTTTAGGTCAACCGCAGGGCAGAAAGTTCCCATCATTGGTTACAATGTAGCGCATAGGCGCTACATTGTAACACTGCCGTGTGCTGCCTGTCAGTGAGGACAAGAGCACACAGCTGATCAGGAGAGTGCTACAACGTGGCGCTCCCTGATTGGCTGCAGAAACCCACTTAGACATCAGTCAGAGTGGGTTTCTGGCATTCGTGGAAAGGTGACCCATGTGCAAACATGGGTCCCCTTTCAGTTCGTGGCTCGGCTTTCCGTTTTCTTATTTTATGCAAGTACGTGGATTACCCCTGGATTTCCCGAGGAGCCTGGACCCCTGGATCTCGTAAGTATAATTTCTTCAACAGGTACCCCTTGGATTCTACTGGAGAAGAGGACCGACCTGCGTGGGAACTTAAGGTAAGTATGTATGTATGTGTGTATGTATGTAATAAAATTATACTTTCACGGTGTGTGTGTCTTGTCTTTTTTTGGGTATTTTTTTAGTAGCAGTACTACAGGTACCAGCGGGCCCGTTTTTCCGTCGCATGCTGGTACTTGTGGTTCTCCAAGTACCAGCATGCGGGGGAGGCTTGCTGGGCCTTGTAGTACTGCTACTAAAAACAATATCTTTTCTTTTACAACAAAGGCTATCAGCCTCCCCATCCGCAGCCCATTGGATGGGGGGGGGACAGCCTCGGGCTTCACCCCTGGCCCTTGGGTGGCTGGGGGGGGGGACCCCTTGATTGAAGGGGTCCCCACTCCCCCAGGGTACCCCGGCCAGGAGTGACTAGTTGGATTTTTGATGCCACGGCCGCAGGGCACTATATAAAAGTGACCCCCGGCTGTGGCATTATCTGTCCAGCTAGTGGAGCCCGGTGCTGGTTTTAAAAATACGGGGGACCCCTACTCTTTTTGTCCCCCGTATTTTTGGGACCAGGACCAGGCGCAGAGCCCGATGCTGGTTGCTTAAATATGGGGGAACCCCTGTCATTTTTTTCCCCATATTTTTGCAACCAGGATCGGCTCAAAGAGCCCGAGGCTGGTTATGCTTAGGAGGGGGGACCCCACGCATTTTTTTTAATTATTTTACAGTGTTTAATTCAAAAAAAAAAAAAACCCCAGCACGGATCACACAGATCCGGCCGAGATTGATTGTAAAAAAAGTCGGCAGTGTTTTGCTAATCACTGCCGTAAAAATAGGTAAAAAACCACGAATGACATCGACATCGGAAGAAAAGAAAAACCCGAATACGACAGCTTAGTAAATCCATCGTAATCAATTCAAAAAGTTGCAATTTTACACTGTCGATGTCATTCGTGATTGAACTTGGACATGATTCTGGAAAATACGAATCTTAGTAAATGTACCCCATAGGGGGAAATTTACTAAGCTCCCGATTTTGACCGAGATGCCGTTTTTTCTTCAAAGTGTCATCTCGGTCATTTACTAAACACTAATCACGGCAGTGATGAGGGCATTCGTAATTGTTTGCAAGTCCAAGTAAAAAATTACGAATGAATACACCATCGGTCAAATTACGCCTGTTTAGATATGAATCTCGGTCATTTACTAACCATTCGTAATTGTAATTGCTGCCGCGAAAATGCATTCGCGGCCGCGAAAAATTACAATTCGTAATTTTTTCCTAAAAAAAAAACGCGCCAGCCTTTGAAAACCGCGTTTACATGTATACTCAATTATCCATTACTCACACCTGAATGTTTGGCCCTATAAAAGTGTTTCAGGCACATTCTGAACTTCTCTCACTCTGAAATGGCGGCTGTGGTGTGTGGCAATGGTTTTTTGTTTGCTGTGGGATACCTTAGACTGCTCCATGAGGCTTCCAGGAATCAGGCCCAGGTAAGTGAACATGGTCAACAGGTTGTCCAGGTACCGCGGAGGCTGCGCCAGCCTCGTTTTTTTAGAGGGCGTTTAAACTTAAATGCATTGTCCGATGATAGGGTCATACAGATGTTCCGCCTAAATAGAAACAACATTTTCCACCTGTATGACCTTGTCAAACTGGGCATAGACCCTGAGACAGCACGCTCTCGCTCTGTCTCAGGCCTACACAAACTCCTGGCTGTGTTACACTTTATGGCTACTGGGAGCTTCCAGGCTGTGGCAGGCGACGTCATTGGTATCTCACAGCCCACCTTTTCAAGATATTTGATGCAGGTGAGTCTAAAAATACATATGCGGTTATGTCTAAGTGTTGCTTCTGGAATTTGAAACCACACAGTATTGTAGAGAATACCTAACATGACACTCACCTTAGCTTCTTTAATGTCCACTCAGGTTTTGGATGTGTTGGAGCCACACATTAAAGCCTCAATCTGCTTCCCTACCGAGGAGTCGGAGTGGAGTGCTGTCAGGGTAGCTTTCTATGAGCTTGCTGGCATGCCCAATGTGCTGGGGGCCATAGATTGCACACACGTTCAGCTGAGATCACCTAAGGGCCGCCAATATATATATACTAATAGGCATCTGGCTCAATCAACTAATGTCCAGGTGGTCTGTGATGCAAACTTAAAAATTATGAGTGTTGTTGCAGGTTACCCTGGTGGCTGCCATGACTCCTTCATCCTCAGTCAGTCATCGCTCTTCGATAAATTTGAGGAGGGACAAATGCCTGATGGCTGGCTGTTGGGTATGTTTAAAATGTTTTGTGTGTATGTCTTTTAACCACAAACTAGAGTTTGGATGAGGTGAACGAATAATCTAACATATGTACTAATGTTGACTATATATGTTTTTCAGGTGATGGGGGTTACGGCTGCTACTCTTGGCTCCTTACTCCATTGTCCCAACCTGATTCTCCTGCTGAACACAGTTACAATCATGCACATAAGGCTACGCGGAATGTGATAGAAAGATGTTTTGGTGTGCTGAAGTCACGGTTTCGGTGTCTGGATAAATCTGCCGGCCTTTTGTTGTATAGTCCCTCAAAGGTGACTAGAATTGTGTTCTGCTGCTGTTTTCTCCATAATCTGTGTTTAAGTCAACATCTGGCACATGATGAGGGAGAAAGCAGTCAGCAAGCAGAGGAGTTAGAACCATCTGGTGACAGTGTGAGTACAAATGTAGGGAGGCAGGTACGGCAAGAAGTGATCCAGCGATATTTTTCAGGTCAGTTTTATTAGGCTGTAATTATCCTTGACTAAACACTTTGCACTACTTTCTATTGTGTGTTTTGTTACTTACTGTTTGTTGTTTAGAGTGGTGTGTACATTGTGCTTAGTTTATGCTAAAAAAACATTTTCAGTCCTTACCCATGAAAAACATACATACATACAGAGCAGCTTCGACAATGTTGGAGACGGACACAGGAAGTTGTGTGTTTGTCAAATACAAATTTTTATTTAGCAAATAACATTGTTGTTATTTTTTGCGCTTGTGTGTGCTGGGTGCAGGCTCACTGGCACGTGCTCTTGAGGAACGCCGAACAGGGGAGGTTACTGGCGTTTGGATAGGGGTCGTGGTCCCCGAGCTGGAGGTTACTTGCTGAGCTCCCATCAGAGAAATATTGCTGCTCAAATTATTTAGGCTTGCAATCAGCTGAGTGTTAGTAGCAGTGTGGCTGGCTACAATCCTGGATAAGGACTCATTCACCACTTGATTGTGTTGAATGAGCTGAACGAGTGCCTGCTGATGGCGCTGTTGCTCATCTATGATGCGGGATAAATGTGCAAGCATTTGGCTGTTGTCAGCCCTAATTTGCTCCATTGAGGTAGCCATTCGCCCTATTTGTACTATCAGTCTGCCCGAGTTGCGACTAATACGCGGTAGATGATGGGGCAGACTGGCAAGGTGTTGTGTATGTGCGGTCAGGCTGGCATTGCTTTGAGCCTGTTGGCTTGTCCAACTGGCCCAAAAATCATCAGGAATTTGGCTTGGGGGCGGAGCTTGTGCCAGTTGTGGACTGATGGATGCTTGGGGGATATCCTGCAACTGTATTGGCTGGCTTGGGTCAACAGGTGTAAGTTGCAGTGTGATGGTTGCCTGTTGGTCTTGGCCCTGCTGGTCCACGTCGGCCATCAAGCTGTGCTCTGTATGGGGTGGGCAACATGCAATGTTTTATTTTTTATTTTGGATCTTGGCTAATGCTACACATTACTACATTCATAATACTCCATTTGTGAATGTTTTACACTTGATTTTAACAACTTTTAATGTTATTTAGCTATTTAAAAATATATACCAACACAGGCGCAAACATAGACAGATTTGCATAATCCTCACCTAACTAACTCCCCTCCACAGCATTACACTGTTAGATTCCCTCCCCTGACCACGATATAGACTACTTACCTGTATAGTCCAGAGGAGCCGAGCAAGTAAGCCATCTACATACTGGACAGGGGCGATGTGTGAACACTATAATGTTGTGGATACTTTTTAAAAAATTTAATTGTATTCATTTTTTATAAAAATGTGCACGTGTGTGTGCTTAATTTTTAAATAAATAAGAACTTTTCTAACAAAGATGTTGTCGAGAACATCCACTAAGACCTTATATAATATTTTTAAAGCACCTTTAGCAATTGAAGACGGAACAACACATTGCTTGTTGTTGAAAACATGTAAACTCCAAACCAACTAACAACATATTAACTGTACTGTGTATATTATTGCTTATGTGTTTAATTTCTGATTTTACTCACCAGATAACTGAGGTGATCGGGGCTCATCACTCTGAGAACTCGCCAATAGTGCCAGTGGTGGCTGGGGTGACACTGCCGAAAGTCTTCGCCTGGGTGGGGATGATGGAGCCGCAGAATCCGAGCCAAGACGCCGTGTCTTACTTGGCCTCCTGGGTAAGTGGCCCAAGCCCTGTGATGGGCGCCTTACAGGAGGTCGGCTTCCAGAAGCAGAACCTATGTGCAAATAAAAAAATTAATTTTTTGTACTTCTATGTGTTTTCAGAATATGTGACTACAGTGAAGACTTACCTGCAATCCCAGCCTCATCCTGACTTGTCTGAGGCCTGTCTGGGCGGCTGGTCTGTGTGACTGTTGAAAAAGTGACCCAAACATTATTACCATGCTTTGGGTACAAACAACCACTGCAAAGCATTATTGTACTGTAACCATCTATTCGGTATTGTTTAAACAAATTAGTTAAGCTTAAGAGCTTCTAGCTTCATGATTTTGAGTTGAATATCCAAATGTACATGATGTGGCACACAATAAATATGTATCACTTTTGAATTTAGACTCAGATATTGCAGAGATTGACTACTTGCAAATGTTTTAAAAATGTAAGGTTTCAAAAATTGCACCGCTTTTCAGTTTTTTAATAAAAAAAACAAATTTTAAAAAAACATACAACACACATGTTCAAGCATTATCGCCAAAAAATTAAAACAAATCGCTTTAATTTATAAAAAACACTGCACATGTTTTGGCACTAAATTTAATTGAACAAATAGCCTAGGCAAGGTGAAAAAAGCACATTCTAAACACAAACACACCTTAAGGGAGCATAGGCCTGCAATATGTTTTATAAAAAAATATGCATCCTTTACCCTTTAAAAATGACATTATCTACATTTTACGGACATTTTAAAAACAATATAACAAATCAAACTTACCATCCTGCGTGGGTCGGTCCGAATCCCGGACATGAGTAGCAGACACCACTTCTACAGGAATCAATGCCCGCACAGGCTCCTCCCAGTCCCGATAGCTTGCACGGAAAGGTGGTCCACCTCCGGTTTTCCGTGCCGATTTGGCCTCTTTGGCCATCTTGGCCTTGACACGCCGCTTAATATCATAAAATCGCTTGCGGCACGTGTCCTCAGTCCGCCTCACCACACCCTCACTATTCACAGCAAGTATTACTTGACCCCACAGGACAGACTTCCTGCGGGAGGACACCTTGCCAGCATCCTGACCAAACAATTGGCGATGGTGCTTCATCAGCTCACGCACCAAAGCCATGTTTTCAGCATAGCTGAACTTTATATTCCTGCCAGTCTTGGTAGTGGTGCGTGGCTGCGGAGCCACAACACCATCACTATCACTGGAAAATACAGCAACAGGCACCCCCTCCTCCTCCTCCTCACTAACCTCCTCCACCTCACTACCCCCCTCCACCTCACTACCAGCCTCCACCTCACTACCAGCCTCCACCTCACTACCAGCCTCCACCTCACTAACCTCCGCCACCACACTGACCTCTGAGTCGGACATGACAAACAACAAAAAACACTGAAAAATCAAAACACAAAACACACTCCTCCACTACTCCTACTACACACCACACAGCCAACACACACGCTCACTCACTCACTCACAAACAATGACAAAAGACTGTAAAAAAAAAACAAGGACAAAAAAATTGACAAACTGTGAAAAAACAATACTACAAAGATCACAAGACTACTAACACACACAGTACAGCACTCAACAATCACCAAACTCCTCTCCAAATCCACCAAAAACTCCACCAAACTCACCAACTCCAAATACACCTTCCTCTCTCCTCTCCACTAGCTAAACCCACGAGGTGCGGAGTGTTTGGGGCGTTTTTATAGTAATATGCACAGACACTCCTCCTTCACGAATACAACCAATCACGGCCGCGTGACGTAAACGAAACTTAGGAGTAAAAACGCGGCAGCAATTTCCAAATCACTGCCGTAACAGACTTGTGACACAGTCGTAAAAAAACACAACAACGCGGCCGCGAAATAGCAAACGCGGCCGCAATCTACAGCAGAAAAGCACGAATGACATCGACATCGGAAGATACGGAAAATACGAATACGACAGCTTAGTAAATTAGTCGTAATCAATTCAAAAAGTTGCAATTTTGCACTGTCGATGTCATTCGTGATTGAACTTGGACATGATTCTGGAAAATACGAATCTTAGTAAATGTACCCCATAGTGATAGACATTTCCATGGACCATACTTACCGATCTGGCGGGTTGCGGTCGTTAGGTCGACGTGTATTAGGTCGACATGCATTGGGTCGACCACTAAAGGTCGACATGCACTAGGTCTACAGGTTCGTTAGGTCGACATGTGCAAGGTCGACAGGTCAAAAGGTCGACGTGAGTTTTTCACGTTTTTCTCTAACGTCCTAGTGGATGCTGGGAACTCCGTAAGGACCATGGGGAATAGCGGGCTCCGAAGGAGGCTGGGCACTCTAGAAAGATCTTAGACTACCTGGTGTGCACTGGCTCCTCCCACCATGACTTAGAAAGTTATAGTCTTAGAATTTGTTATTTTCAGTGAGACCTGCTGGCAACAGGCTCACTGCAGCGAGGGACTAAGGGGAGAAGAAGCGAACTCGCCTGCTTGCAGCCGGATTGGGCTTCTTAGGCTACTGGACACCATTAGCTCCAGAGGGATCGACCGCAGGCCCAGCCTTGATGTTCGGTCCCGGAGCCGCGCCGCCGTCCCCCTTACAGAGCCAGAAGCAAGAAGATGGTCCGGAAAATCGGCGGCATGAAGACTCTGTCTTCACCAAGGTAGCGCACAGCACTGCAGCTGTGCGCCATTGCTCCTCTCACACACTTCACACTCCGGTCACTGAGGG
Organism: Pseudophryne corroboree; assembly: GCF_028390025.1. Classification (NCBI taxonomy): domain Eukaryota; kingdom Metazoa; phylum Chordata; class Amphibia; order Anura; family Myobatrachidae; genus Pseudophryne; species Pseudophryne corroboree. Next base: position 271,891,628 of record NC_086448.1, on the reverse strand, counting down.
TGCAGGGCGCTGGGGGGGGCGCCCTGAGGCAGCAATAAAAACACCTTGGCTGGCTAAAATACCTCAATATATGGCCCCAGGGGCTATATATGAGGTAAATACCCCTGCCAGAATTCCATAAAAAACGGGAGAATAGGCCGCGAAAAAGGGGCGGAGCCTATCTCCTCAGCACACTGGCGCCATTTTTCCCTCACAGCTCGGCTGGAGGGAAGCTCCCTGGCTCTTCCCTGCAATTCTACAGTACAGTAAGAGGGAAAAGAGAGGGGGGGCATTAAAATTGGCACTGTATACAGTATATTATATAAAAGCTATTAGGGACATAACTCAGTTAGTCCCTGTATATATATAGCGCTCTGGTGTGTGCTGGCATACTCTTACTCTGTCCCCCCAAAGGGCTTTTGTGGGTCCTGTCCTCGTTTAGAGCATTCCCTGTGTGTCTGCGGTGTGTCGGTACGGCTGTGTCGACATGTTGAATGAGGAGGCTTATATGGTGACAGAACAGAGGCCAATATATGTGATGTCGCCCCCTGTGGGGCCGACACCAGAGTGGATGGATAGGTGAAAGGTATTAACCGACAGTGTCAACTCCTTACATAAAAGGGTGGATGACGTAACAGCTGTGGGACAGCCGGCTTCGCAGCCCGCGCCTGCCCAGGCGTCTCAAAGGCCATCAGGGGCTCAAAAACGCCCGCTCTCTCAGATGGCAGACACAGATGTCGACACGGAGTCTGACTCCAGTGTCGACAAAGTGGAGACATATACACAATCCACTAGGAACATCCGTGACGTGATCCCGGCAATAAAAAATGTGTTATACATTTCTGACTTTAACCCAAGCACCTCTAAAAATGGGTTTTAGGTTTGGGGAGAAAAAACAGGCAGTGTTTTGTTCCCCCATCAGATGAATAAATGAAGTGTGTGAAAGCGTGGGTTCCCCCGTTAAGAAACTGGTAATTTATAAAAAGTTACTGATGGCGTACCCTTTCCCGCCAGGTGGATAAGTTACGTTGGGAGATATCCCCTAGGGTGGATAAGGCGCTCACACGTTTGTCAAAAAAGGTGGCACTGCCGTCTTAGGATACGGCCACTTTAATAGGTACCTGTTGATAAAAAACAGGAGGCTATCCTGAAGTCTGTATTTACACACTCAGGTACTAGACTGAGACCTGCAGATAGTGCTGCTGCAGCGTGGTCGGTGACCCTGTCAAACAGGGATACTAGTTGGCAAACATAAAAACATATTGAAGACGTCGTCTTATATATGGGGGATGCACAGAGGGATATTTTGCCGACTGGCATCCAAAATAAATGTAATGTCCATTCTGTCAGGAGGGTATTAGAGACCTGTCACTGGACAGGTGATGCTGACTTAAAAAGCGCATAGAGAGCCTTATAAGGGTGAGGAATTATTTGGGGATGGTCTCTGGGACCTCGTATCCACAGCAACTGCTGGGAAGAAATAATTTTACCTCAGGTTTCCTCACAGACAAAGGTACAGTCCTTTCGGCTTCAGAAAAGCAAGCGGGTCAAATGGCGCTTCCTTTCTGTACAGAGACAAGGGTAGAGGGAAAAAAGCTGCACCAGTCAGCCTGTTCCCAGAATCAAGATTCTTCCCCCGCCTCCTGTGAGGCCACACCATGACGCGGGTGCTCCACAGGTGTAGCCAGGTACGGTGGGGGGCCGTCTCAAAAATTTCAGCAATTAGTGGGCTCGCTCACAGGTGGATCCCTGTTTCTTTCAAGTAGTATTTCAGGGGTACAAGCTGGAATTCGAGATGTCTCCCCCCAGCCGTTTCCTAAAATATGCCTTGCTGACAACTCCCTCAGGCAGGGAGGCTGTGCTAGAGGCAATTAATAAGCGGTATTCCCAGCAGGTAATACTCAAGGTGCCCCTACTTCAACAAGGACGGGGTTACTATTCCACACGGGTTGGGGTACCGAAACCGCATGGTTCGGTGTGACCCATTTTATATTTAAAATCCTTGAACACAAAAATTCAAGTTCAAGATGGAATCGCTCAGGGCGGTTATTCCAAGCCTGGACGAGGGGGATTACATGGTATCCTGGGACATCAAGGATGCTTACCTGCATGTCCCCATTTACCATCCTCGCCAGGAGTACCTCAGATTTGTGGTACAGGATTACCATTACCAAGTCCAGACACTGCCGTTTGGACTGTACATGGCACCGAGGGTGTTTTATCAAGGTAATGGCCGAAAGATACTCCTTCAAAAAAAAGGGAGTTGTAATTATCCCGTACTTGGACAATCTCGTTATAAGGGCGAGGTCCAAGGAGCAGTTGGTAGTCGGGGTAGCACTATTTTGGAAAGTGCTACAACAGCATGGTTGGATTCTAAACAGTCCAAAGTCACAGCTGGTTCCTATGACACGTCTACTGTTCCTGGGGATGGTTCTGGACATAAACCAGAAATAGTGTTTCTCCCGGAGGAGAAAGCCAAGGAGTTGTCATCTCTAGTCAGAGACCTCCTGAAGCCAAAATAGGTAGCGGTGCATCATTGCACGCGAGTCCTGGGAAAAATGGTAGCTTCCTACGAAGCAATCCCATTAGGCAGGTTCCATACAAGAACTTTTCAGAGGGACCTGTTGGACAAGTGGTCCGGATCGCATCTTCCGATGCATAGGCTGATAACCCTGTCTCCAAGGACCAGGGTATCTCTACTGTGGTGGCTGCAGAGTGCCCATCTTCAAGAGGGCCGCAGGTTCGGCATACAGGACTAGGTCCTAGTGACCATGGATTCCAGCCTTTGAGGCTGGGAGGCAGTCACACAGGGAAGAAATTTCCAGGGACTTTGGTCAAGTCAGGTTATTTCCCTACACATAAATATTCTGGACCTGAGGGCCATTTACAATGCCCTGAGGCCGGCAAGGCCTCTGCTTCAAAACCAGCCGGTACTGATCCAATCAGACAACATCACGGCAGTCGCCCATGTAAACCAACAGGGCGGCACAAGAAGCAGGATGGCGATGGCAGAAGCCACAAGGATTCTCCGATAGGCGGAAAATCATGTGTTAGCACTGTCAGCAGTGTTCATTCCCGGAGTGGACAACTGGGAAGCAGATCTTCTCAACAGACACGACCTCCACCCGGGAGAATGGGGACTTCCTCCAGAAGTCTTCCAATAGGATTGTACACCATTGGGAAAGGCCACAGGTGGACATGATGGCGTCCCGCCTCAACAAAAAGCTATAAAAGATATTGCACCGGGTCAAGGGACCCTCAGGCGATAGCTATGGACGCTCTGGTAACACCGTGGGTGTACCAGTCGGTTTATGTGTTCTCCCCTCTGCCTCTCATACCAAAGGTACTGAGAATAATAAGAAGGCGAGGAGTAAGAACGATACTCGTGGATGGCCAAGAAGAGCTTGGTACCCAGAACTTCAAGAATTTATATCAGAGGACCCATGGCCTCTGCCACTCAGACAGGACCTGCGGCAGCAGGGGCCCTGTCTGTTCCAAGACTTACCGCGGCTGCGTTTGTCGGCATGGCGGTTGAACGCCGGATCCTGAAGGAAAAGGGCATTCCGGAGGAAGTCATTCCTACGCTTACTAAAGCCAGGAAAGAGGTTACAGCAACTCATTATCACCGCATATGGCGAAAATATGTTGCATGGTGTGAGGCCGAAAGGGCCCCAACAGAGGAATTTCAACTAGGTCGATTTCTGCATTTCCTGCAAGCAGGAGTGACTATGGGCCTTAAATTGGGTTCCATTAAGGTACAGATCTCGGCTCTGTCGATTTTCTTTCAAAAAGAACTAGCTTCAGTACCTGAAGTTCAGACATTTATAAAAGGAGTGCTGCAGAGTCAGCCCCCGTTTGTGCCTCCTGTGGCACCTTGGGATCTCAACGTGGTGTTGAGTTTCTTAAAATCACATTGGTTTGAACCACTAAAAACCGTGGATCTGAAATATCTCACGTGGAAGGTGGTTATGTTATTGGCCTTGGCTTCTGCCAGGCGAGTATCAAAGTTGGCGGCTTTGTCTTGTAAAAGCCCTTATTTGATTTTCCATATGGATAGGGCAGAATTGAGGACTCGTCCCCAGTTTCTCCCAAAGGTGGTGTCAGCGTTTCACCTGAACCAGCCTATTGTGGTGCCTAGGCTACTAGGGACTTGGAGGACTCCAAGTTGCTAGACGTTGTCAGGGCACTGAAAATATATGTTTCCAGAACGGCTAGAGTCAGAAAATCTGACTCGCTGTTTATCCTATATGCACCTAACAAGCTGGGTGCTCCTGCTTCTAAGCAGACTATTGCTCGTTGGATTTGTAGTACAATTCAGCTTGCACATACTGTGGCAGGCCTGCCACAGCCAAAATCTGTCAATGCCCATTCCACAAGGAAGGTGGGCTCATCTTGGGCGGCTGCCCGAGAGGTCTCGGCTTTACAACTTTGCCGAGCAGCTACTTGGTCAGGGGCAAACACGTTTGCAAAATTCTACAAATTTGATACCCTGGCTGAGGAGGACCTGGAGTTCTCTCATTCAGTGCTGCAGAGTCATCCGCACTCTCCCGCCCGTTTGGGAGCTTTGGTATAATCCCCATGGTCCTTACGGAGTTCCCAGCATCCACTAGGACGTTAGAGAAAATAAGAATTTACTCACCGGTAATTCTATTTCTCGTAGTCCGTAGTGGATGCTGGGCGCCCATCCCAAGTGCGGTTTATCTGCAATACTTGTACATAGTTATTGTTAACTAAATCGGGTTATTGTTGAGCCATCTGTTGAGAGGCTCTATTGTTTCATACTGTTAACTGTGTTTCATATCACGAGTTGTACGGTGTGATTGGTGTGGCTGGTATGAGTCTTACCCGGGATTCAAAATCCTTCCTTATTGTGTACGCTCGTCCGGGCACAGTACCTAACTGAGGCTTGGAGGAGGGTCATGGTGGGAGGAGCCAGTGCACACCAGGTAGTCTAAGATCTTTCTAGAGTGCCCAGCCTCCTTCGGAGCCCGCTATTCCCCATGGTCCTTACGGAGTTCCCAGCATCCACTACGGACTACGAGAAATAGAATTACCGGTGAGTAAATTCTTATTTTTTTTCCTTCATTTTTTGACCTTTTTGATACTTTACGATCCACATGGATTACTAATGGGAACGGTAATCTGTGTCGAGCACAGCGAGACACCTTGCCCAAAGCGAGGGGACGCGGTGCACTATTGGGGTTCCCCGTCACTGTACGAAGAAAACGACACCAAAAACAGTTAAAAAAAACATGTCGACCTTTTGACCTGTCGACCTAACGGCCCTGTCGACCTAGTGCATGTTGACCTTTAGTGGTCGACCCAATGTGTGTCGACCCAACGACCCATACCCGTTCTGGCTGCCCCCTCTTCCAGCTAGCTTGTAGGATTGGTCCCGAGAAGGACTCGGGTCGCGGTGCAGTGTAAATGGGTTAGCTGGGTCGATGCCACCCAGGACTCGTTCCCTGCATACAAAAGAGGTGGCGCTAAGAGATCATTTCATCATAAAGCGCCACCTCTGCACTTGGCGGTGACATCAGTAACCCGGCAATATGCTGGGTCGAGCCGCTGTCTGAAAGGGGTATCTTGACAGGTCGCACCCGTGTTCAGCGCCCAGGTGCGACCCGTCATTTTAGTATAAAAGCGTAACCAGAGTTTTTTTAAATCCATTTCATAGATATAACTGTGCTAAACATGCAACAGAAAGATTGCTAGCTGACCTTGATGCACTACAACTCACTGAACATGGTTATAATATCATCTTCATATTTTAAATAGTCACAGCTAATAAATAGAAACTTATACCCCCTTCAGACTGCCACCTATGACCACGGGTTATTCGTGCTCAGGTGACGTCTGAAAGGTGCCAGGGGAAAAATACTGGGTCGCGGGCATGGTAGAACTCGTGTTCAACTCAGCTCGCTGTGCGGTGTGAACGGGAGCTGGGTCAATACAACCTGTTTCCCGTTCACTGGGGTAAATTTACTAAGCTCCCGATTTTGACCGAGATGGCGTTTTTTCATCAAAGTGTCATCTCGGTAATTTACTAAGCACTAATCACGGCAGTGATGAGGGCATTCGTAATTTTTTCCAAGTTCAGGTAAAAAATTACGAATGAATACACCATCGGTCAAAACGCGGCTGTTTAAGTATGAATCTCGGTCATTTACTAAGAAGTGCAAAGCAAAAAAACACAAAACACTGCCGTGAAAAATTACAACTCGTAAAAAAGTGCTAAAAAAAAACAGACCTGCTTTTTTTTTCCGTGATTTGATAGGCATGCAGGGATCCATGAGATCCGTGCATGTATATCAGTTGGAAGGGGTGGGAAAGTGCTTATTTTTACAAAAAAAATTGCGTGGGGTCCCCCCTCCTAAGCATAACCAGCCTCGGGCTCTTTGAGCCGATCCTGGTTGCAGAAATATGGGGAAAAAAATGACAGGGGTTCCCCCATATTTAAGCAACCAGCATCGGGCTCTGCGCCTGGTCCTGGTCCCAAAAATACGGGGGACAAAAAGAGTAGGGGTCCCCCGTATTTTTAAAACCAGCACCGGGCTCCACTAGCTGGACAGATAATGCCACAGCCGGGGGTCACTTTTATATAGTGCCCTGCGGCCGTGGCATCAAAAATCCAACTAGTCACCCCTGGCCGGGGTACCCTGGGGGAGTGGGGACCCCTTCAATCAAGGGGTCCCCCCCCCCCAGCCACCCAAGGGCCAGGGGTGAAGCCCGAGGCTGTCCCCCCCCATCCAATGGGCTGCGGATGGGGAGGCTGATAGCCTTTGTTGTAAAAGAAAAGATATTGTTTTTAGTAGCAGTACTACAAGGCCCAGCAAGCCTCCCCCGCATGCTGGTACTTGGAGAACCACAAGTACCAGCATGCGACGGAAAAACGGGCCCGCTGGTACCTGTAGTACTACTACTAAAAAAATACCCAAAAAAAGACAAGACACACACACCGTGAAAGTATAATTTTATTACATACATACACACATACATACATACTTACCTTAAGTTCCCACGCAGGTCGGTCCTCTTCTCCAGTAGAATCCAAGGGGTACCTGTTGAAGAAATTATACTCACGAGATCCAGGGGTCCAGGGTCCTCGGGGAATCCAGGGTTAATCCACGTACTTGAAAAAAAAAATAAAACGGTGTCCCGACCACGAACTGAAAGGGGACCCATGTTTGCACATGGGTCACCTTTCCACGAATGCCAGAAACCCACTTTGACTTCTGTCTAAGTGGGTTTCTGCAGCCAATCAGGGAGCGCCACGTTGTAGCACTCTCCTGATCAGCTGTGTGGTCCTGTCCTCACTGACAGGCAGCACACGGCAGTGTTACAATGTAGCGCCTATGCGCTACATTGTAACCAATGATGGGAACTTTCAGCTCAGCGGTGACGTCACTTTAGGTCAACCGCAGGGCAGAAAGTTCCCATCATTGGTTACAATGTAGCGCATAGGCGCTACATTGTAACACTGCCGTGTGCTGCCTGTCAGTGAGGACAAGAGCACACAGCCGATCAGGAGAGTGCTACAACGTGGCACTCCCTGATTGGCTGAAGAAACCCACTTAGACATCAGTCAGAGTGGGTTTCTGGCATTCGTGGAAAGGAGTCCCATGTGAAAACATGGGGCCCCTTTCAGTTCGTGGCTCGGCTTTCCGTTTTCTTATTTTATGCAAGTACGTGGATTACCCCTGGATTTCCCGAGGAGCCTGGACCCCTGGATCTCGTGAGTATAATTTCTTCAACAGGTACCCCTTGGATTCTACTGGAGAAGAGGACCGACCTGCGTGGGAACTTAAGGTAAGTATGTATGTATGTGTGTATGTATGTAATAAAATTATACTTTTACGGTGTGTGTGTCTTGTCTTTTTTTGGGTATTTTTTTAGTAGTAGTACTACAGGTACCAGCGGGCCCGTTTTTCCGTCGCATGCTGGTACTTGTGGTTCTCCAAGTACCAGCATGCGGGGGAGGCTTGCTGGGCCTTGTAGTACTGCTACTAAAAACAATATCTTTTCTTTTACAACAAAGGCTATCAGCCTCCCCATCCGCAGCCCATTGGATGGGGGGGGACAGCCTCGGGCTTCACCCCTGGCCCTTGGGTGGCTGGGGGGGGGGACCCCTTGATTGAAGGGGTCCCCACTCCCCCAGGGTACCCCGGCCAGGGGTGACTAGTTGGATTTTTGATGCCACGGCCGCAGGGCACTATATAAAAGTGACCCCCGGCTGTGGCATTATCTGTCCAGCTAGTGGAGCCCGGTGCTGGTTTTAAAAATACGGGGGACCCCTACTCTTTTTGTCCCCCGTATTTTTGGGACCAGGACCAGGCGCAGAGCCCGATGCTGGTTGCTTAAATATGGGGGAACCCCTGTCATTTTTCCCCCCATATTTTTGCAACCAGGATCGGCTCAAAGAGCCCGAGGCTGGTTATGCTTAGGAGGGGGGACCCCACGCATTTTTTTTAATGATTTTACAGTGTTTAATTTAAAAAAAAACAAAAAAAAAACCCCAGCACGGATCACACAGATCCGGCCGAGATTGATTGTAAAAAAAGTCGGCAGTGTTTTGCTAATCACTGCCGTAAAAATAGGTAAAAAACCACGAATGACATCGACATCGGAACAAAAGAAAAACCCGAATACGACAGCTTAGTAAATCCATCGTAATCAATTCAAAAAGTTGCAATTTTACACTGTCGATGTCATTCGTGATTGAACTTGGACATGATTCTGGAAAATACGAATCTTAGTAAATTTACCCCACTGTGTGTGTACAGGCAGCGCTTGGAGATCATGTGATCTCCAAGCACTGCCCCCTGCAGCGTCACCGCTGACGCCACCAACCCGGCATTATGCCGGGTTGCAGACAGCGGCGCTCCTGAGGCGGTTCGCACCCTGTGAGCTCCCGTGTCAGGCTCCCGGGTACGACCCGGTGAAAAGGGTATTACAAAGATCAAAAAATAAGATTATATAATGAGAATTTCATCTAGTATACAGAATAATATACATTTTACTATTCAGTTTGTCAGTGTTGAAAACTAGGACATTTCCAGGTAGAAAGCTGTAAAACCAGTCTTAGGGACAGATGACAAGTATGTCTAAGTTATATATGGGGTTTTTTTGAAAATCAAAAGCTTCAAAAATATAATTTTATTAAAGGTTTTTATTCACAGGTTCTGTTTATGCCAGAAGTGATACTAATCCCAAAAAAAATCATTTTTGAATAAGATTTTTTTTAATTATTCACCACCAATGTACTGTAGTTTCCTTTCTTGAAAATACACAGTAATTATGAAGCTTGCTTTAGTCATATCACGGGCCATAGAATAGTTATCAACAATTATAAAATACCACAAAGGAACAGGTTTAACTGGCAACATCAGTGTAAAATATGTGCTGTTCAAACACAGCCCACTATCAAATACTTACAGCTTGCCTACTGTGTTCAGTAAATACTGTCACTAGTTTGTCACTGAACAGAGATTTAAAGAATAAGGGGTATTGTGACCGGAAGGGTCTTGTCCCCAGTACACAAAATGGATACTTAGGTCACACAGGACCTGACCACATAGGGGATTTACGCTTCCCATCAGTAACCGCCTGTTACTGACTCCACCCACTGCGCTGTGGGCGGGTTTATGCTGCCACCACCAAACTCCTAACCTGCCGTGGCGTTTGGAAACACGGTTCTGCTCTGTATGTGCCGACACACTGCCTTACCACACCTGTGTGGTATTGACGAATCCCCACTAGTCCTCTACCGGTAGCTGGCGGAAGGCGGAACTTGGAGACGCTGATTCACCCTAGACAGCCGGTGAACGGGCCTAGGTTTCGCATAGCCCTGTAGGTCACAAGATGACGCAATCTTCTTGAGGCAGATGATGTTTTAATGCCAACAAAAAGTTCTGAAAAGAACTTAGCAGTACAGCAAGATGTTACAGCAGAAAGTAGTTGGTACAAATACACTCTGGAGGCACGCAGACCTCCTTTTTATGTCAATTTTCCACACAGTACCACAGGGGGTCATATCCCCCCTGAGTAATTTCCATCCAATCAGGAAATCTTACAAAATACAAATAAATAAATAAAACAATTTCTTCTTTCCTGACACACACAAAGTTTTGCATAATTTAAACTCCAATTCCTCCCACCTGGGAGTTTACACTTCGCCATTGATAAATTTATCACATAGCTTCAAAATACAAATGTTTCTGTCTCATTCACATCTCCATGCAAACCCATTGTTTGGGATTACAACAGGAAAGGCTGCAACACAACAAACAGTCTTACTTCCACCTTCGTTTGCATTTCAAAGATGTTTGGCCACCAAGAGGCCGGCTAATTGACACTTACTTGTACATAGCAAGTCTGGAGCTAGGACAATTACCATACGACTTCCTATGCAAAAAGTGTCTCACAAACTATTTTCAAGGCCTTTTTAGAAACAAAATACCTTGTACTTTTCTCATAAGTGCCCTGTCCATCAGTTCTATAACTGTCCATCATTCTCCAACTGCGCACTGCGCAGCGATATAACATATGACACATTTTTTTTTAAATAAATTTCTTTATTAGACAGCCAAAGAGTCACAACATGAATTACCAGAAATCAATTTACAGTAATAGTCAGCAGTGACAAACAATCAAGTTCAATAACGAACAAAATACAGAAAATTGAAGGCTGTACGGCTTTTTTGTTTTTTTTTGTAGTAGAAGAGAAAGAAAACTAAAAACATTTCACATAGAGTAATATCAACACAGCTGTCTAGCAACAATAGTAGGGGGGTATGATTCACCAGGGTGTACCACTATCCCCAACAGTAAGCAACCTACATAATATGTAGTCTGAATATCGCAGCTGTGAGGAAGAAGGAGAGACAGGAAAGGACAGAGATAGAAAGTAATGAGAAAGAAATATTACAGAAATACTATAGATAGATGGCGTGTATATTGCCGGGGGGGGGGGGGGGGAGTTAGTCTGATATATAATCTGGATAAGGAGGTGGAATCATGGTTTTGGGGCGAACACTGTAGTGTGTAGTACCCTAACTTTGGAGAGTCAATGTTATAAGTGGAGTCAACTCATGGACTTTGTTCTTTAAAGTACCGTAAATCAGGTAATAATGCCCGCTATCCGACTATTCCAGTACCACGTTGTGTCTCGGAATACCCTCCAAATACATTCACGTCTATCCGTAGGCAAATTCTCTATATAGGGTCCCCATTTTTTATGGAAAAGTATAACTCCATTTTCAATTTGGAAAGTGGCCATTCGTCTCTCACAAAATAGTACGTCTAGTAAAGCGGATTCCCATTCTCCTACCGTTGGGGCAGTTTTATATATCCAGTGTCTCAGTATCACCTGCTTTGCCACTGTAACCATCACAGTTAGCAGCAGGATCATCGGGGTGAGATCAAATCGTACCAGCCAGGGCGAAAAGTCAGCGAACAACAGCGGACTCGCCACTCCAGGGAGAGTTAATTTGAATAGTCGGGATAAATACTGGAGAATCTTACACCAGAATCGTTTAATTTTTCCACATAACCAGAGATTGTGTGCAAGGGATGCTCCATTTACTCCGCATTTAGGGCATGTGCCCGACTCACCCGGGCGAAAGTGTTGTCTTTGGGAGGGGGATATATACATCCTATTTACTGTCCTTAAATGTATTTCTTGTAGTGTAGCGGATTTTAGAGCCTTAAGGACTAGGTCAGTGTTCGCAGAGACCCCGCCCATCTCGGGTATCTCTGGGAGCTCCTTCTGCCAGGAGTCAGAGAGAGGGGACCAAGAGCGGGCTGACACCTCAATTAGGTCATTGTAAAGATATCGAATTTTGAAGGGATTTTGTTTGCAAAACGTGAGAGTGTCGAGAATTGTTCGATTAGAGGCCCCTTTGCCTAAGGGGTCACGAAGAGAGTTGACATAATGACGCGCTTGGAGAAACATGAAAAAGTTGGAGTGGGGTAACGAGAATTTGTCACGTAATTGCATAAAGGAGAGCATCTGTCCACCAGGATCAAATACATCTTTAATGGTGTATATCCCCTTACATTTCCATGTGTAGAAGTGACAGTTATCCAAAGAGGAGGGGAAATTGGGGTTACCCCATAAGGGTATGTATGGTGACTCAAATGGGTCAGTACGAAATAGTTTATGGATGGAGGTCCAGGCCCTATAGGTATCCCAGAATAAGATATTAGTCTTAACTTCTTGGGGTAGTCCAGATCTCGGCGTGTGAAGTTAAGCTGCAGGGGAATAAGGAGAGAACAGTGCCTCTTCCAGTTCTAGGTTCGTGAATATGTCTGATCGTAGTAGCCAATCTGAGGCGAACTTAAATAATGCTGATCTGGCGAACATCGTTACATTGGGCATACTCAGACCGCCTTTTCGTTTATTAACATAGGTGCGGGCTTTGGGCATACGTGGTTTTGAGTTTTTCCAAATAAACTTTGAAAATATTTGTGAGCAAAGTAGGGCGTCTTGCTTAGTGATTGTAATAGGGAGCATTTGAAGCAGATAAGCCAGTTTAGGGAAGATAATAGCTTTTATCACCACTATCCTGCCCAACAGAGAAAGTTTAAGATCCTTCCAGGATTCTAATCGTGTTTTAATTTGTTGAATAATAGGTGTATAATTAAATATATATAGCCGGGAGAGTTCCGAGGGAATATAAATACCGAGGTATTTCAGTTTAGTAGGGGTCAGCGTGAATTGGGAAGAGAATTCTGAGTAGAGAAGAGGGTCTGCTATGTCAGTCAGAGGGAGTAGTTCAGATTTATGGGTATTTATGCGATAACCAGCAAAGGTGCTAAAACAATGTATGGCATCAAAGATAGCAGGTACCGAAGTGCGAGGGTTAGAGACAAATAGGATCATATCATCTGCAAATAGTCCAAGTTTAACTTCTTTCCTTCTTACTGATATTCCCGAAAAAGCTGACAATTGTCTCAGTGCTACCGCCAGGGGTTCTAATGCTGCCGCAAAGAGTAAAGGGGATAAGGGGCAGCCCTGTCTGGTCCCCCTATGAATCGTTAAGGGTTGAGATAAATGTCGATTTGTGAAAACTTGTGTAGATGCGTTACGGTATATGGTGTGTATGATGTTCACAAATTGGTCTGAAAATCCGAAACGTCGGAGTGTCTCAAATAGGTGGTCCCATGTCACCAGGTCAAATGCCTTTTCCGCATCCAATGATAATAGGAAAGCAGGGCCACCCCCCTCCACCTCCCTCAGGGATTGTAAAACTGTTAGAACTTTCCGGATATTGGTCACCGAGTGCCTGCCTGAGATAAAACCGGTTTGATCACTGTGGATTATTTCAGGCAAGATAAATTTTAGTCGGTCTGCTAATAGTTTAGTAAATAATTTGTAGTCTACATTAAGTAAGGAGATAGGGCGGTAAGAAGACGGGAGAAGTGGGTCCTTGCCAGGTTTGGGTATAACCCGGATCAGGGCTGAGTTAAAATGGTGTGGTATAGTAAGGTTGGAAAAAATAGAGTTAAAAAAGGCTGTTAGAGAGTCTACTATTTTGGGCGAGAGTAATTTAAAGAATTCCCCAGATAAACCATCAGGGCCTGGGGTCTTCAGCTGTTTAAGGGCTTTAATAGCTTCCGTCACTTCAGTGATAGTAACAGGAGCCGTAAGGGAATCTGATTGATCTGGGGAGAGCTGAGGTGTCACAACTGAGGGCCTGAGCTGACGGGAGGCAGCCTCAGTTGTAGGGGCTGAGATGTAACGGAACCTGGGAGGTTGTATCAGACCCCTAGACATGTAAGTAACATGTAGAATAACTGCCCGAAGGCGTGACCACGACAACCAGGATAAAAGTCAATGATGTTTATTATGACAAACTCCGTAACACAGCAGCAGTAAAGGAAACATAAAAGTCAACAGAGGATAAATACAATTCCTGGGTACTACAGGGTGGCAAGGGCCACAGGCACTGGTAGAGTGAGACAGTTCTTATAATCTTCTAGTTGGAAAGTTCTTACCAGACCTGACTGTAGCAATGGAGAGAACCCAGGATCGTACCAGCTGGTGTTCCAGGAAAGGCTGGGTTGCTGAAGATAAAACGGCTGCTGTGGATACTGGCTGGAACCAGACTGTTGTTGGTACGGAGTGGATACTGGCTGGAACCAGTTAAATAATAAACGAACTTGAGAGCGATGAAATAATAATGAAGTTTGGAGTTTAAGAGCGGTGAAATAATAATACCGGTGGAGAGTGGTAAACTGCAGAAAGGACACCGGCCCTTTAAGAGAAGCTGTACACTGCTGGAAGCTGGGCTGGAAGCAGGTGATTGATGAAGTTTGGAGTTTGAGAGCGGTGAAATAATAATACCGGTGGAGAGTGGTAAACTGCAGAAAGGACACCGGCCCTTTAAGAGAAGCTGTACACTGCTGGAAGCTGGGCTGGAAGCAGGTGATTATTGTAACTGGAAACAGGTGAGTCCAGAATGGATCGGAGAGTCAGGCTACACCGCAGATGGAATGCTGGTGCGGGTCTCTATAGCAGAAGTCTGGAGACAGGAGCTGGAACCTGGAAGACAACCACAGGAGAGAGACAAACTGGAACTAGGTTAGACAACCAAAGCACTGACGCCTTCCTTGCTCAGGCACAGCTTACTTATACCTGCAGCAAGGAAGGGGTTGGCTAGGCAATTATGCAAATCAACAATACAGACAGCAGATTGGTGGAAATGCTCAGATGACAAAATCCAAGATGGCTGCGCCCATGCAGACACTTGGAGGGAAGTTTGGTTTGTAATCCATGTGAGAATTGAAACAGTAATGGCGACGCCGGCCACAGGAGACGCCAGACTGACAAGCGCACATTTAACCACGCGGGCACAGCGGAGGCCACGGCTGATGAAATCACCACTCTGACATTCTGCATGTGGAAACTCAGGAACAGCGGGATCCGGTCCTGGAACGCTGAGCCAGCCTTAGGAGGCATCTGAAGGGTAAGTAATGGCGTCCAGATACCCGGATCGTGACAGCACCCCCCCCTTTAGGAGTGGCCCCAGGACACTTCTTAGGCTTTAAAGGAAACTTTGCGTGGAAATTTCGGACCAAGGCAGGAGCATGGACGTCTGAGGCATTGGTCCAAGAGCGTTCTTCAGGACCATAGCCCTTCCAGTCAATGAGGTATTGTAACTGACCGTAACGGAAACGTGAGTCCAAAATCTTGGCCACCTCGTACTCGACTCCCCGTTGAGTCTGAACTTTGGGAGCTGGAGGAAGTGCGGAATGAAACCGATTCAGGATCAGCGGTTTCAACAAAGAAACATGAAATGTCCTGGGTATTTTCAAGAAGGATGGTAACTGTAACCTGTAGGCAACAGGATTGATGACTTGTTCAATCTTGAAGGGTCCGATGTAGCGAGGTGCAAATTTCATGCTGGGAACTCTCAACCTCAAATTCTTCGTGGACAGCCACACACGATCACCCACCTTGAGAGCAGGAACCGCTCTACGCTTTCTATCGGCAAACTTCTTATATCTGAATGAGGCTTTAAGCAGGGCTGCGCGGACGTTCCTCCAGTTATTTGAAAACTGACGCAAGGTGACATCCACTGCTGGAACAGAAGTTGCGGGAAGCGGTTGGAATTCTGGGACTTTAGGGTGGAATCCATAATTAATGAAGAATGGTGTAGAAGAAGATGAGGAATGGTATTGATTGTTGTGGCTGAACTCGGCCCAAGGAAGGAGTTGAACCCAGTCAT